>NW_027526214.1:54540937-54983399 GCF_048455015.1 Haemaphysalis longicornis | reverse complement strand
TATGGCACCATGGCATATCCACCATGTATCATGGGACACATCTTTTACACATACAGATTAGACCCGAGCTCCCACACGTGTAATTCTGGAGCACTTCTTGTATTTGCAGCAGAAGTATCAATGCTCAGAATTTTATACGGACGCCTCAAAAACTGTCACCTCTGTGTCCAGCGTGGCACATGGGCCCGGCATTGTCACTAGAACTCTCAATAGTAATACTAGTATCTTTACGCAGAGGCTTACGGTGTACTTCTTGTTGTTAATCAAATACTTCAAACCCACATCCTTAATTCATTATATTTACCGATTCCCTCAGTGTTGTGCGGGCATTGTCGTCAACAAAGTCTTCCAAAAACCATGTAGTCGATCTCATAGTCAAGGGTTATATGTCTGTGTATGTCAACAAATTTGAACTCGTACTTTGCTGGGTCCCTAGCAACTTCGGTATAGCCGGAAACGAAGCAGCGGATCAGATGGCTGCTGCTGCTACACTCTTGTATACAATAGAGATAACCACAATACCCTAAACCGATATAAATCCACAAATCAGAGAGCAACTTCGCAAAACATGGCAAACACACTGGAGTGAACAGACAACAAGTTAGACGTAATAAAACCTCACTTGTGCCTATACACCACCGACACGCGCAATAGATATACTGAAGTCGCCTTGGCGAGATTACGGATATACCACACACATGCCATGCACTCGCATCTTCTCAGTGGATCTCCAAGACCTCTGTTCAGCAGGTGCGGAGACGCCCTATCCGTGATCCACCTCTTCATACAATGTAAGGCACTCGACATTACACGGCGCACCATACACGTCATACTTCTAAGGAGACGATGCCATGTTTTCTGTTCATCGAACTTTTATGTTCCTATCAGAAGTTTAGTTCTTACAACTCATCTCATACCTCCCATAGTTTTATCCTTGGTCCTATAAACCAGCAACCTTATTTATCTTTTGACCACTGTTGTTCTTTACCGTGGCTCTTTACACCTGCCGTGCTTATAGTCTTTAACTGATTTATTCATTTTATCTCCTCATCAAATAACTTTGCGTTTGGTGCTCTTTGCCTATGTCGGCGTTGCGCCAACAAACTGAAACCATCACCATCATCATCCTCACGGCACATATCCTCGCCGCCACAGAAAAGTCCATTTCTTAGGCCTCCGGTTCCCTCTGCAAAACAAGGAGGCCCTGGTGGGACGAGGACTGTAGGCGTGCGTGAGAGGCCTAGAACAATGCGCGGGGTATCCTTCACCATACCGCAGGGCAGATAATCTAATTTCCTTTAAACGGACCGAGGCTTTTGGGAAGCGAGTGCGTCGTGAGGGGAAAAGGGAGAGTTGGCGCACCTTTCCTATTTCCATCAGTTCATACAAAGACACACACAAAGTCTGGACACGGACATGCCAACTAAACAACAACAGACACACCGCAGGCCCTTGGTTAGTACTACAGGAGATAACTCTTAAACCAGGCCAACACATTCGCACAACATTGCCAACACGTGTCCAGCTTAGCACACTGCACTAACACTTTCATGCAACAAAAACATCTGCTGTAAAAAGCCCTTACACGACAAAGACAAATAAAAAATTTCTCAAAACTCTGAATTCACACTTCAGGAGTTTATGGCTGCCCTGAGCACGTACAAACCTTCAGCTCAATATGAAGATAACATATACCATGATAAAACACCTGCACTCAGACACTCTTGAGACACTCCTACCCTTAAACAAGAAATAATGGCTTTCAAGGCAGCTTCCAAGGTCTTGGCAGGAGGCCATTATAGTGGCTTTCCTGAAAGAAGGGAAAGACCCTTCCTCTCCCGCTAGCTATCGACCCATTTGCCTTGACCAGCTACCTGTGCAAGCTTCTCGAGAAGATGATCAACAGAAGACTCATGTACTTATTAGAGCACAATTGTCTTTTCTTGAGCTTCCAGGCTGGCTTCAGTTCGGGAAGATCCCCAACATTCAACTGGTTGCGTTGGAGTCATATATAAAGGATGCCTTCTTACACAAACACTTCTGTGCTACGGTGTTTTTGACATCGAGAAGGGCACTGACACCTCATGGCGTTACGGCTTACTTTGTGATCTCTAATTATTAGGTATTTCGGGTAACATGCTAAACACCCTTATTAGGTACTGGTGGAAGAGAATATTTCGAGTGAGAGTAGGTAGTGCACTCTCAGATGTTCATGTGCAAGAAAATGGTGTGCCGCAAGGTGGCGTGTTGAGCAGCACTCTAATTATAATTAAAATGAACTCTATTGGGAAAGTATTGCCAACTACAATCGCTTATGTCATGTATGTAGATGATGTGCACATTTCCTTTAAATCATGCAATTTGTCAATCTGCGAACGTCAAGTCCAGCTGGGCGTCAAGAAGCCTGCTGGCTGGGCAGACAAGAATGGTTTTAGACTGAACACTAGAAAACCTCTTGCGTTGTGTTATCCATAAAGCGTGGGAACCATGCTGACCCAGACATTAGTAATAATGGTGTGTTCATTGCTCTGAACAATGAGCACAAGTTTTGAGGTGTTCTGTTTAACCACAAAGTCACATACATTCGCCACATGAAGAAACTTAGGCATAAATGTCTCAAAACCACGAATATCCTTACCGTCCGCCACAGCAATCGTATGTTTACAAAAAAACACTCCTGCAACGCCTGTATACTGTTACAGTTGTGTTTCGTTTGGACTGCGGCAGTGTGGTTTACGGGTCGGCGATAAAACATCGTAGCGAATTCTTGACGTAGTGCTACTAGCATGGTCCAGAGTTTGTATGTCGAGTGTAACAAGTTGTCCCTTGAGATCCAATAGACGTACATGGGATTGCCTTGTGCTCTTAAAATGTCCTCGCTAAGCAACCATCCTTTTTATTCTGCCTTTACCAATACATTCACACTTGTGCTTTTTGTAAATCGCCCTTCCGTTCATCGGCCCTTTTTGCTTAGAGGGACAGAGCGAGCCTCGGATCTCAGCGCTTCGTTTTGATATGTGTGCAGGTCATCTTTTTCAGACATTTTACCGCCTTGGCATGTTCGCCTTGTATCACGTGGCCTTTTTTCAGGAAACTTGCCAAAAATCGTGTACCACGAGCTGCAATACTGCAGCAGTTTTTTGTTTCTGCAGTTTAAATACCCTCGTGCAGAATTTAACATTGATGTTTCTTAAACCTCCACTATAGGGTCCTGCGCTGCTCATGGTCCGAATTTTATTGCAGCTCGCACCATAAGCGTGCACAGTGCAATTTTTTCAGTCGGAGCGTATGGAATTTTACCGATTCTGCGACACATTCTTGAAAATAATATTCCACATTATATCATCTATGCATATACCTTGAGTGTTTTTCGTGCATCATATTCGCACAAGCCCTACAAAAACCACATAGTTAATCTTTTATTCAACACTATCAAGTCTGTGTATGCGCACATTTATGAGCTCCCCCTCTGCTGTGTCCCAGGACACGCTGGGATGGCTGGGAACGAGTTGGCAGACCAGAGGGTCCCCATTGCTGCACTTGGAAACACTGTAAACATTACAAAAGTATCCTACACAGACCTCAAGCCACACAAGACAACACTTGCGCAGAACATGGCGAACACACTGGAATGGACAGACAACAAAGTACTTATCATAAAGCTACACTTGGGATGGTACACAGCTGACTCACGCAACAGATACACGGAAGTCGCGTTTGCTAGGCTAAGGATACGGCGAATAACAGCGCATACGGCGAATAACAGCGCAGCAAAGGTAGGACAGTGATGTGGGGTCAGCCAGGATGGAAATGCCGTAATCATAAACGAGCTACAGGAGCTGAATAGGTATCAAAAAGGTTTTATTAGGGAATAAACAGAGCAAAATAGATTTCTTATTGAGCAACAAAATGTTATGCAGAAACAAATACTAGAATTTAGTTTAGCCAAAGAATGAGAGTTAGCAGAGAGAGAGTCGATGCTAGTGGTAAACAAACCTCCTTTCGAGAAACCACAACTGAAACAAATCCCTTCTTACCTTGAAGATTACAAAGCTAGGTTGACCACATTACAACGAGCTCTCGTAGCACTGCCTGACCGGATGGACTTCTTAGGGCGGATAGACACATGCGGATAGACTTGAAAAATCGTAAACTAGAAAATAAAGTGCATGAGTACTCAATACAATATTATACTCTGTGCATCATAGGTCACATCCTCATTTCTTAGTCCAGCTGTAAAATATGTAGTTTAAGAAGCAAGCGTGCGATCTTACAAACGTTTGTCGACAACAGCGGACATCGTACGGAAATAATTGCGCTATAAGAATAAGGGAAACATTATTAATAGGCAGGATACAAAGCATACCCGGGTGCCGTAAACGACACTTTGGTAACCACTTTCGTTAGAAGAAACGTAACAACCATGCAGCACCAATCTGGAAACATCTGGAAAGAGCACTCGTTATTTGAAGTCATTTGGCAAAAAACGTAGCGACAAGAGCTTATTGTACTAAGTAAATACACTTCGCCCAAACAAGGCAAATGTGATAATGAAGACCTGTTCCTTAAAGTCAAAAGACTTGCCAATGGTGCTCTATTGCTAGTTGTGAGAGGTTTTATGTTCCGCGTGCGGCTTGGGGGTGGTATAGTAAAACATTTGCCAAGGGCAGGCTACTGAACGACAAATTCAGCGACACGACCTGCTGCTCATCACCGATCCCACGAACTCAACCCAGGAAGGCGACATTGTTTCGGTGGACACAACACCAGATCTCACCCTCACACTTGAGATTCGAAGCCGAGTGGCGTTACACGGCGAAGACCTCAGGTGTGACCACAATATCATAGAGATAGTATTGAGCAACGGTCCTCCGGTACCAAAAAAACCCAAACATCAAATCACTAAGTGGGAAAATTTTCGAAACTGTGATGCATCGGTGGGGGAACCAATGCGCGACATGGCCGTGTGAAGTAGGAATGTATTAGCTGGCGCGCAATTGGCCGCGGATAACATGCAGAGATGCAAAACCAATAAAATGACCGACAATCATCTCGGCAGCGTGTGGAGAAAGAAAAAGGAAATATAATGGCAAAAATAAAATAAAGAATTGGGAACGATATCCGCGTGAAAGGATTGCTGTCCTACTTAAGGAATTCGAGAAATACTCTAACTGACTCGAGCGAATTGAGGAAACATATGCAAACAGATGAACGTAGGAATGAGGAAGAGGAAAATGTGCCAGATTCTCATTTACCCAAGCACGGCTAAGTTCGAAGCGCGACAGAGACTGCAAACACTTACTTCTAAATTCTACAGGACCAATAAAGTTGTTAGCCTAAATCTGGATTGGATATTTTGGGCCGTACTCCCGAGAAATTCTCCATTACATGGTTGCAGAGATTAATATTCTCGACTCCCCGATCACGATCGCGGATGTTAGAGCCGAGAAAAACCGCCTGAACGCCAAAACCGCCGCCAGACCAGACAGTCAGCAATAACAATTTGAGGAACCTAAATGACCCTACTGTCCGCTAACTCAACGGCGATATGCAGATATGCCGGGACAGGGGCGAGCTTACACCTGACACCCACGTGGCTAATCTGTCACTTATCCAGAAACCGGGCAAGACACTCGGTGTAGAGATTGTAAGACTGGTGTCCATCACGTCTTGTGTTGGCATGTAATAAAAGACATAATTCAAATCAGACATGGCAGGTATCTGGAAGACAAAGAGATGTGCCCAGATTCCACATGAGTTTCAACGTGAACCATTTTGGTCAGCTATGTAACGCTACGAAAAAGGAAGATGTAATTGGCAGTGTGAGGTAAAATACAAGAGCCATTGTCGGCCTCTATTTAGCCAAATCTTTCTGCAATCATTAACACGCGGTCGTCCACCGCCACATGAGCGCCCTAAACAAGGGAACAAAACATAGAACTATGTCAGGGATTTCCTTTCAGATAGCATGGCTAACGTAGAGTTAAGGGTTTTCTCCCACCGAAACATAGACCTAGGTAACTGAGGCACGCGAGAAGGGTTGATCATATTTCTTATATTGTTTAACATACCTATCACAGAACTGCGCGAGAGCTCAATAAGATAGAATACCTTATATGCACCATCTATGCAGACTATCTTAATCTGGATCAAGCGTGGTTGTTATCGGCACATTGAAGACATGCTACAGGAAGGCATAGATGTAATTTAAAGTGCCTTGAACTTATGGAACTGAAGTGTTCGGCCGAAAAATCCGAGGCACTTTTTATTGTCGCCATTACAAGGGGAAAGCGAGCAGGAACAGCCGCTAGATATGAGTCAAAACATGCCGAAGGTAAATCCACGCGATGCACTAGATCAGAGTACTGTGGTTTTACGTCTAGGACACCGGCAGAAGCTGGGAGAATATACTTCGACTAGAAAATGCAGTGGCACACGTTTTCATGATGATGAAACACATCTCATAAAATGTAGGGTAATTAGGATCCGGACCTCCTAAGACGATTTTGGGCCTTCGTGTTCAGTTGGATCCTTTGGGTACCCGCTACATGAGACTCACAAAATCCGAGAAGAATGAGTTGAGCATAATATTAAGAATAGAAATATAATTGGCACTAGTTCTTCCCACGAAAACGTCGGCGGCCAAGATTCCCTTTTTAGCCTATCGAACACTTTAGATGAACTGATTGAGCTGGAAAACGCGTCGTAACAAAATACTGTTGGCCAGCAGTAGGGGTCGCAAAATACTCGAACGTCCGGGATACCAGACAGGTGCGCTATACAAAGGCACCCCCCGAATACCAAAGTCGATCAGGGTGAAAATTAATGTAACACCCATGCCTAGAAACACGCATTCTGTGTATCAGGAAACTTGACGCAATAGCAGATACCAAGCCCTGCAAACTAGATACAGTGGACAAACGGACCTCCTTTACACCGACACATCGGCATGCCAAGTAAAGTACCTTACGCAGCAGTAGCGGTTACAGGAAGCGGCATCGTAGTTTTTTATTGCGCGTTACCGATTAGGGACGCGAACGAGTCCGTTGAGTTAGCCATTGCCATAGCAATGAACCCGCCGCCAACTGGAATGGTATTGAGCGACTCTAAATCGGCCATCCGAAATTCCGACCGACGCAGTATCTCCAGACCCGCTTGGGGTATCCTCACAAAAGTAGAGAACTTTGCAACCGAACAGGTAACGTTAGTGAGGACATCAGGTCACTGGGGACGCTGTGCGTTGGAGAAAGCACATTCGACCGAAGAAGTGCAGCTTGCTGGGCCAGTTGATACATTTTGAAGGTGAAAAAACCAGCGAAAAAGACGGAAGACGTAGAAGAGACGAGACAACACACTATGCTGTCTCGTCTAAGACTAAGACAACACTAAGTCTAAGACTAAGACAACACTAAGCTGTCTCGTCTCTTCTACGTCTTCCGTCTTTTTCGCTGGTTTTTTCACCTTCACATTCGACCGCTTGATGTCTGACAGTCTGGGCGATCCCCGCCAATGCCGCCGCTCCTGATGTCGAGTCGCCGTCCTCCGCCTTGCATGCCGAACCTCTTTACAAACCATTGCACACTAATGGCCGAGTGGCTACGGCAAAATAACACAATATTACAGACTCGAGAGTGAAACATGGCTAAGTAGCGCGGGAAGGACAGGTCAAAAGTAGAGACCATACAGGACTAGCGCTAGACATCAACTGAATTTTTACTACACGTATCCAAATATATATACAGGAGCGCGCACGTCTGAACATGCTCAAAATACAAAGAAAAATAATGACAGGGTCAAGGGATGCATTCCGTTACAAACGTGACGAGTTGGCATTCAGATACTCTATTTTTTTTTTCGACAAACTAATAGATGCCGTGCTTACACACTAATCCCCGCCTTTCATGATGCACCACGCTTCAAACAATTCACGGCTGGCTTGGTCTTTAAAACAACGCAATATTTGTGTCTTCTCGTAAAGTGGAACACAGTGTCGAACGAACCGGCCGCGGCGGCAATGGTCAGCTAAATTTCCCCCAAAGCGAGCGCTTGAACCGCTGTACGATGCTCCTGGAGCCTGTCCTTCATGCACCTACCAGTCTGCCCGATATATCATTTTCCACAGGATTGAGGCACTTCGTATACAACACCTTGTTTGCAACCAACAAACTGCGTGGCATGCCTCTTAGCACTACGGTTGCCCTTTTACGAGACATTCCCCGCGGAGCACATTCGTGCTAGTTTATCGGGGGCGGAGAACACGATGTCGGTACCACATTTCCCCGCAACTTTTTTAACGCGGTGGGAGAAATGTGCACGTAGGGGACGACCACAGGCCTCTTTTCATTGCCGACATCAAGCCATTAATTCTCGGTGTTGATTTCCTGGCTTTCTACAACCTGGCAGTGGACGACCACTCTCGATGGCGTGTGGACATGACGACGAGCCTTTCGGTACATGGCGTTCTCTCTTCTGCTATGGCGACCGGACTTCGGGCATTTTTGCCATCTTCCCTGTACGAGAAGATACTTGCCGATTTTCCCGCGATCCCAAGACCCCACATGGGAGAGTCCCTGGTGAAGCACACCATCTCCCACAGTATCGTCATGAAGAGACCCCCTGTCTTCGCTCCGAGCGCATCGTCTCGCCGGATCGCCTTATGCCACTGCTCGTCGAGAGTTCGATCACATGCTGGAACTGGGAATTATCCGTCCATCCAGAAGTACCTACGCGTCAGGCCTGCATATGGTACCCAAAAAGGACCCCGGTGACTGGAGCGGTCACTACCGCGGTCACTACCGTGCCCTGAATGCGATCATCGTGCTGGACCTGTACCCACGCCCGAATTTGCTGGACTTCACCGCGAACCTGGCAGGCAGCAAAATATTCAGCAAAGTGGACTTGGCCATAGCCAATCACCAGATAACTGTGGGCACATCACACATACCGAAGACTGCCATCATTACACCCTTAGGGCTCTTCGAATATGTCCGCATGCCTTTCGGCCTGCGTAAATCCGCCCAGATATTTCAACGTGCCATCTACGAGGTTACCCGCGGTTTGAACTTCGTCTTTGGCTACCTTGAGGACTTCTTGATCGCAAGTTCATCACCATCCGATCACGAAGTGCACTTGCGAGCCCTTTTCATTCGGCTTGACGAATATCGTTTTGTCATCAATCACAAAAAGTGAGTCCTCGGCGTGCATACCATCGAGTCCCTGGGCCACTTGGTCACTCCACAGGGCATCCGATCTCTCGACAGGAAGGTGAAGGCCATCAAGGACTTTCCACAGCCCACCTCAATTAAGCATAGTGGTGAAACATCGCGCAAAAAAAACCAGGACAGAAGGAAGAGGACAACAACACGAGCGCTGACTAACAGTTGTTAGTCAGCGCTCGTGTTGTTGTCCTCTTCCTTCTGTCCTGGTTTTTTTGCGCGCTGTTTCACAACTATGAACTTGTACCAACTGGCCCAGTTCGCGACACTTTTGATCAATTAAGCAGCTGAGAGAATTCTTTGGCCTGATGAACTTCTACCAGCAGTTCATTCACAAATGTTCCGAACTAGCCCAGCCCCTCACTGATCTGGTGGCCACCAAGAGGGAGAGAGAGAGAGAGAAAGACGTGCTTTATTTCAGGCCTGCGTGAGAGCACTCTTGCTGTCTGCATCGGTGCTGTCTTGTGAGGGTGCTTGAATCGTCAGGGAGGGTGGGTGGGATGGTAGGAGTGTTTGTGGTAGGTACCCAATACGCCGCGTGGATCCTCGTCGGCATAGACAAGCGCGGCAAGAGAGGTCCATAACAACGTGAGCGTTGGGATGTTTCGTGTTAACGCCACCATCCAGTCGAAGTACGTCGTCGGGCGAATGTCCTCGGGGAGTGTATAGAGCGTGCGAGCACGGAAGAGAGCGTAACACTGACAGTCCCACACCAAAAGTTCGGCCGTTGCAGGCACACAACACTGCAGACAGAGTCCTTCGCCGGGGTCATTGCCGTAGAGTTTGTGGCGAAGCGCAGGTGAGAATGCGGTGTTGGTGGCAAGGTGGTGAAGCAACGTCTGTGTGGCCCGCGCTAACGTCTCTAGCATGGGAAAAACAGGGCGCTCATGCTCTTCGGTGCGGTCTTTCCTAACCTCACGAAGGAACCGGAGTGTCTGTCTGCGTCGCTGTTGTGCGAGTGCTTTCCTGACAGTTACATTTGGGGGAATTGCATTACTGATAGGCAATACTATCAGGGAGGTTCGCTGTCCAGCCGCAGCTCACGCCTCGCTGCGAGCCCACTCATTGCCCTCAATACCCGAATAGGTGGGTACCGAAGCAAAGGAGGCGGCTATGTTCAGGTTAGAATGTTACTCCAGGAAAAGTGCGACAAAAGTCGGCGAGGATTCCCGGATATGAAGACGAAGCTCCGCTCACTCGCGTGCAGATGTTGTATGCGCGAGCCGAATCAGACAAGAGCAAAAGCTTGTGGGGTACGTCCCTCGGTTAGAAAGTATTCCTCGCCAACAGTGCAACATGGATGAGGAAAGTAACGCAAGGTCATTGTTTCGGCGCTGGCGGTCCTGGTAAGGAGACCCGCATTTGCGACGCAATAGGTGTTGTCAACCGAGGCCACCGCACACATTCGTCCTCCTCACCAGTATGATTTTGTGGAGGCACGGAAGTCCCCGCTACGCCGGTGTATACGATGGTGTGAGTGACGGGCGTTTTATGCACGACGCCGAGATTGTGCGACTTGGCAAATCTAAGCCGGCTTGCTTAATTTCGAGGCAGAGATCCCATGCCACGAGGAAGCGGCTTGCCATCCGTCAAGGCAATGTTGAAAGCCCACGGACGGAGACAGGAGGGTAGCCCAACAGCCATAGTGGGTAATATCTCAAGCTCGGCTAAGAAGGAAAGTCCCAAGTTAGTGATGATAAGGTGGTCCCTCTGGGCTGGGAGGGCTTGCTCTGCTAATTCCGTCAGCAAATTCATCCTACCATGCACATAAAGCTCACTTAGGGGTGTATATTTCAGCAACCCGGTAACAACCCATATGGCCTCCCCGTTAATCTTCCCTAGTTGCTCTCGCTGCCAGCGGGTAAGGACATGGTAGTTGTAAGCGTAGAGAATGCTGCAATTGATTATAGCTCGTACGAGCTGCCACGTCTCCTTCTCTATCGTACTCAAAATTATACTTGTAACTCTGCGGACGAGATGCAGCAAGGACTTGCACTGCGTGGTGACTTTCTTTACCCTGGCCACCAAGACAGGGCGTGCAGAGCACTTCGAGTGGAGCGAGCAAGCAGCGTCCCCCTTTTCTGCTGCGAAAAAGGACCTCGCCGGCGCTGCCATGCTTAAAAACCCAGTTGCTGACACTCAACTTCGCCCTATCACCGACGCCTCCAGCGTGGCTGTCGGTGCTGTGGTTGAGCAGCTTGTCTCTGGTTGGCGGCCACTTAGTTTCTACTGCCAGAGGCGGAAACAAGGTACAGCACCTTCGGGCATAAGCAACTGGCAGTCGACCTTGCCATCAAACATTTCCGGCATTTGCTGGAAGGCAGGGACTTTTACATCTATACGGATCACAAGCCCCTGACGTTCGTGTTCCAGCGCAACCACAGCTCATACTCTTCACGTGAGATCCGACACCTCTCCTTCGTCTCGGAGTTTCCTGTCGATCTCCGCCATGTCAGCGGGCCTATAAAAACTGATGCTGACGCGCTGTCTCGCGTCGAAGCCCTTTTGTCTTCACCGCAGCCCATTTCTATGGAAGAACTTGTATCTGCACAGCAACAAGACACTGAGCTCCCGCAACGCAGCTGTGACTCCTCCACCCTTACTTTCACTGATGCGCCGTTGCTGTTTACCGAAGGCACAATCACATACGTGACATCAACCGGCGTCTCCCAGCCTTATGTTCCACCGACGTTTCGTCGAGCCGTTTTCGACGCGCTGTACAGCAAGAGTCACCCTAGCATCCGACCAACTCAACACCTCATCACAGCTCGGTGGTTCTGCCGCTCCATCGATGCGGATGTCCGCTGGTGGGCACGCACCTGCCTGCAGTGCCGACGTGTCAAGGTAACAAGCCACACTGTCACTCCTGCCTCACCATTCCATCCACCGGACAGCCGTTTTGCGCACATGCATATTGACCTGGTCGGCCCCCTGCCACCGTCGCGATGCGCCACCTACTTGCTGATGTGCATGGGCCACTTAACGCGCTGGCCAGAGGCAATCCCGATTCCTGATATCACGGTGGAAACAGTCACCAAAGCATTTGTTCGTGGTTGGGTGTCTCGTTTTGGCTGCCCTGCTGTGGTCAATACTGATCGCGGGCGCCAATTCCAATCCACCCTGTTCAACGCTCTCGCAGTCATCTTGGGAGTACGCCACATACACACCACCTCCGACCATCCGTCTCCCAACGGGATGGTGGAACGTTTAGGCCGGCAACTCAAGGCAGCTCTCACCACCTACGAGCCAAGGGAACATTGGGCCGACCACGTTCCCCTCGTCTTGCTTGGACTACGCTGGGCTTCTAAGGCAGACCTGCGTTGCACATCTGCCGAGGTGGTGTAATGCTGCCCTCTTCGTCTCCCGGGCGACCACCTCACACATCCGCCTGCCGATGGTCCTTCGGACCCCGCCGGTTACGTGGCTGACCTTCGGCGCCTTCTCGAGCAAATCCACCCCGTGCTTCCTCGATAGCGCAACGACCACTCCGTCTTCGTGAGCCAGGACCTGTCATCCTGCACACACGTGTTCGTGCTCCGCGACGCTGCTCGTCGACCTCTCACTCCTGCTGTCGATGCCCCATATCGCGTCGTCGAGCGGCACCCCCAGACTTTCACTCGCTACATTACCGGCCGCCAAGACGTCATCGCCGCTGACCGTGTAAACCATGTATACCTCGCCTCTCTCCGCCCCAGCGAGATATTCCCGTCTCAACAACCATGCCCAGCACTTTGCACCATCCACTGCGAAAACTGTAGTGTGGGTTTCAACAAAGGCTGCGGCTCTACGAGGAGAGCCCTGTAGAGGCGGGGGTCCGCCACTACGAGACGACGACGACGAAGAAGGCGGAGCCACGATGCGCACGCTCACATGGTTCCGCGTGGTTCAGGGAGGAATAAAAATCAGTTCGAGCCCAAACGCGGTCGCTGCTGGATGTCTGCGCCGGTCGCGAGGACATATTACCGCAGCTCAACAACAGGAGGAACATCGTACAAAAAAAATATAATGTTCAACAGGCTATTCTTCGTAAAAAGAGTAAATGGCTTCATTAGGCAGCAACAGAAGTCCCTATCTTTCTCAGGCCACAGGATATCCGTATTCTTGTGGCAGTTGGTGTTCAAAAGGAGACCGGCCGTAGCGGGGCTGCCGCGCAATCGCTCTTTCAACGGTGAACCGCGCGTGCGGCGGCAAAATATTCGTTTTCTTCGGGCAGCCGGTGTTATAAAGTAGACCGGCCGACTTACGCCTCAGAATGTACGTTTTTTATTTGGTTAGCGGTCCTAGGCCGAATTACGACAAGCAAACGGCCGCAGAATTTTCGGCAACCGGTGTCCAAGAGGAGACCGGCCTTCGTAGGGTATCAGGTTATACGCCATTATGCGAACAACGGCGCGCGTCTGGGCGCTAAGAATTCATGCACAGACGTGCTTGGAAGAAGACCCCCCGATGTAGGACAGGTTTTTTCCCGGGTGAAGAAAGAGCCGTTAGGGAGTCGAATGGCGCAGACATGTTTTTCATCCGCTCCGTGATTCAGCGTTTTAAATGAATGAACTACGTTTGTCAAACAGTAATGAGTGTTCTAGGTGAACGGGCAAGGTGCAAAGACTCACTGGACATTACCAGGGAAACGTTTAGGCCACGGAAATGCCATTTATTGCCACAAGAAGACTGTGCCACACTTACGGGTGAGCTAAGCCTCGCCAGTCATAACCACTACAACGCCTCTCCATCGGCTTCGTCGGCGCATCAGCTCGGGGCTATTCGCCCCACAAGAAATGAAGACCATTGGAGACATTGACCCGGCAGCGATGTCCGACCCGAGATAACGGTGGTTCACAAAATTAAGTGTCATTAAAGGGTGTCTAGCAAGCGGCCACCACAGAGGAGCTCAACCGGCGCCATGTCAAGCACTCATCACCAAAGAAAGGCAACGACGCAAAAACGCAAGTTTCTGGCTATTCTTCTCACAATAATGTTGCGAAAAAGAATGTGCAATATATTGTTTGTGATAAACGTAGAAGAGGCTAAGCTCGTGCATTGGTAGGCTCAACTTCGTGCCCTGCACTGTGTTACTTCATGGGATTTTATGACTGGCTTTTAAAAAACAAGTTTTATTTTGAATTTGCCATAACAACACAGCCTTGCGAATGACAAAGCCTGGATGGTAATTTAGTTGCGGTGATTGAAATTGAGATTAGCTACACTTGGGATATGACTTATTTGGTTAAACATAATCGCCAGAATCCTAGAAAACACGGATTTCTTCGGGTTTTTTTTGCTCAACGGAGCTTGTTGAGTTCACGCAAGGTTTGTCTCTAGCAATTGATAAGCTTAAATTAGCTGACTATTTTCTTGTGCGGCAACAAAGCATTTTACGGTGTTTCATATCCACTTCTGGTTAGTACATTGGGAGCAAAAACTGAATAAATCGGTTATTGCGTGAATAGCCGAGTATATCTCTCTAAGACAGCAGTTGGCCGCTCTCAATAGTTGTTCGTCCGCATATGTTCGCGCGACCTCAGGAATTCCCCAAGGCTCAGTTGCGGGCCCTCTTTTGTTTGTTTGTGTGGCCCCAAATCTTTGTAAAGATGTTCGCAAATGACTCTGTAATATACAGGACTATAGCGAATGAGCGTGATTCCGAATAGTTGCAGCATGATTCAAGTTATTAACATCCTGGTGCGCTGATTCAGAAAAGTCGTTGAATCTTAAAAAGTGTGTTAACATTAACTTTACAAGAAAACTTTCATTCCAATTGAATGCGTATACAGTAAGTTACACTGCTTTAGTAACGGCCGGGCAAGATAAAAAACGAGTTTATTTAACGAGTTGTTAGATAAATAGGCACGTTCACAATATAAAAGTTACCGCTGCACGTGTTTTTGGCTTTCCGAGATAAAATTTCAGGAACCCTCCACCTAACTTAAAAGAACAACCGTATTTCACTCATGTGCGCTCAATGTGGGAGTAAGCATGTGTTTAATGGGATCCCTAAAGCGAAGAGCTGGTTGATACGCTTGAAAACATATAGAATAGGGCAGTGCTATTCGTATTACGTATTGGCACTGTCAACTTAGGGTGACGGAAAGTAAAAGTAAACGTAAATGGTAAGACGGGAAAGATCATAGACGAAACCTGAGGTTGAAATTTTTTCGTAATATCTATGTTTCGAACACTGGAATAAAAGGGGGAAGTATATCCAAGCGTCATTCTACATATCATAAAGTGGGATCGGTAGCTTGAAGCAAATTATTACTTTCCTTTAAGGTGAGCCCTTGCACGATTCATTTTATTTTAGATCAAGATGAGAGTGTAATTATATTCCACGTATGATGTTATCCACTGTTTATAATGACGATTTTCACCGCGCTCTGTAGAAATATTTTGTTATTTATTCTCATATTCGATGCTTAGTGTTATGTATCTCCCTGCTGTATAGCACGCAAAGGCAAGCAGGGTTCAAATAAAAAATAAATAAATAAATAAATAAATAAATAAATCCCTAGAGAAGGCAAGCGCTGCAGGGGGCGGCAGAAAGTTAGATGGGCAGATGAGATCAAGAAGTTTGCGGGGATAAATTGGTCACAGTTGGCACAGGACCGAGGTAATTGGAGAATAATGGCAGAGGCCTTTGCCCTGCAGTGGGCGTAGACAGGCTGGTGATGATGATGATGATGATGATGAAATAAATAAATAAACTTGCGGAGCCACAAGTTCACCTCCGACGCCTTGAGAACCCTACGCATTCAAACTTGACCAATAAAATGTTGCTTTCTTCCTTGCAGTATGCAATGTTTGCTGTATGAATACTACAATTTCTAAGTTATTTGTTTGAAAGAAAATATAAAACTTTTGTCTTACCCCTTTCTTGCGTGAACACAGAGCGATACAAATGCAGCCATCTGAAGAAGGGCGTCCTTCGCAACACGTCTAAAAATTTCTTAACGTAGTACGACTTTAGAGGAAAATTAAGTTCTTTTGGACTATTAAGGAGTGTGCACGTAACTCATGAAAACAACATAAAAATATATCGAAACTGAAAGTACTTCTTTTATCTCTTCTAGGATCAGCACTGTGAAAGATCATCAGAAAAGTTGATCAAGTAGAAAATTTCTTTCCAAGAAAAATTGCAAATACTGGACATACTTTGTGTGTGAAGTAAATTATATTGAATGCTGCTGAGTGTTTTGTGGAGTACCGAACCGCTTCGCGAAGGTATTCGCACCGGTTTTATATACAAAAAAAAACTGGTCAAGCATGTGTTGTACAAATAGTTGATTTAGTCAGATCATGAAAGTATTGTCCTAATAAAAATTGCCTAAAAGCGGCACTTTCATCCTTGTGAAATTCAACCCACTAAAGTATGTGCCTTCCGCCCCCCCCTCCTTCCTTGTTTATTACAGGTAAGCCGCCCCACAGAAGATATCAGGGCCTGGACAATAAATCCTATTCCAGCTCTGCAAAGAAATGAATATTTGCTGTACTCGACTGTAAAAGAGGCACATCAATAAAGGAACGACCATTTGTGAGCACTGTTGAATAAATTAATTTTGGTGTATACTGACGCTGATAATTAAGCCAGGCTGTACTGAAGGCTCGACGGCCGGAGGTTGCGCTCGGTCTCACTTTGATGTAGGTGCAGTGGACCTAAAATGGTGGGTTTGTGCTGCTGGACTGCGCGGTTGAGTCATCTGCTTGCGCTGCATGCAGATGTTCACCGGCCTCAGTACAGTTAACGTACTGTGGCTGAACTACAATGCCGCATCTCGGCTGTCCTCCGGTGGCCGTACTTCGGCAGCACACGGGTGGCTTTGTGATGGCGCAAGCACTACGGCTGGAATCTGGCCGTATGAACGTAAGCCGGTCGACTGGCCGACGGACACTGGCCGTTGGACAGTGATGGGAGTACGGCCGCATACGGCCAAAATGCCCACATTTGGACACGGGCCGAACATAGTTGCCGGAGAAAGGCCGGGCAGAAAATCACCGGCCAAAGTACACCAGCTTGAGTAAGACCAAACAGTCCTGCGCTGCCTGGTACCGTCCTGTTCCGAGATGCTTGTTCAGGCCTAGTACTTTGAAGGAAATATAAAACACTCACATTTTTATTTCATATGCAAACATTGGCAGTTGACTCTGCAAGCTCAGCATTTGAATTCTCCCAATGACGCAGTGCTCATCTTAACACCCAAATGTCTCCACTAAAAAAGGTTTTTGAAACTTCCAAGGGGTGCGGGAAAAAAGAGCCACTCTGGTTTCTTGAGCAGTGAAACTCATAGAGAGGCAAAAATGCAAAGGAGTATCTTGAAATGAGCGCTAGGAAATACAAATAAACCAATCCCCGCTGTTGTTACACCACGTTGTGGACAACCGTACGACGGCGCATCATCAAGGTCTTCAGCACACTTCGGCATACAGCGACACATTCGACAGAAGTCGCCTTCGGTACATTCGGTGCATTGTCAATCTCATCGACTTAACTTCTGCTGCATCATGTCCACTTTCACGCATCACAGCTACCCTTGACACTATCATACAGGCATTTGTCTTTTTCGACACTTCGCCGAAGCGAACCCGGTTTTGGCAGTAAAAAAACAAGAGTGGTGCGGGGCTTTGCAAAACAAGATGTTGAGAACAGCCCACTGCTTTGAAGAGTTTCGTTCGCTTTTTTGCCCTTTCTGGACTACCTCTACCAGATAGAAACTACAGAGTAATACGGGTTTTAGAGGGACCTGTGGCAGTTTGACTCCGGCTCAGTTTCAACACGTTCAGGGTTATCTTGGAGGTTGCGAACTTCCGACATAATCGTGACTTTCATAAGTCTCAGGAATTATTGGACTTCATTCCACCAATGATAAATAACCTCAGAAGCAAGATGAAGACACTTTAGATGCTTACATTTTATCGGCGCCTCATCACTCGTTCGAAATCTTTGCAAATACAAATCGACACTGACTTCGACGGCTTGTTTCAGATATTCGAAGTGCTTGCGAACTCTGTTAGCAAGCCCTTCACTAATATCTTCCCGCAAGCTTATGAAACCACGAGACGCGGGTTTTCAGCGTAACAGCATCAACGTGTCATCACCTAAATACGAGTGCATATACCCTCCGTAAAGTGTCTTTTTTATTCTCAATCATGTCATTCAAGAGAACAACACTGCTTTCCCTAATAAACCTAGTGGCGTATGCGCTGCTCAGGCTCTTGGCCTGTGCTATTGGTTGAGCCATCCTAGTAAATTTTATAATGTAGTTGCTACTTTAGGAAACATATTTCCCGTCACCATCGTCGCAAGATGGAGTAGAAGGAATGGTAATACTAAACACTTTGGAACCCCAGAATAATGAACTTACAGGGGTTAACAATATCAGCAGTTTGATCACGTACATTGATAAAGATGTCTTTCCAAAAACTCGGAACCTCTTCCAGTTTAGCGGGGCCACAGAGTGTACAAGTATAGCGGCTCAGAGAAGCTTTTCTTCTTTGCGCCGCACTCTAGACTTTACACGATCGAGGACCCCGATGAACGGATTCAGGTCTCCTGCTAATCAACGTCCACCGAAGCATGGTTATTGAACCAGGAGATATTTCAAGATAGCCTAGCTGAAGCCGCCACAGCATGTCAGAGAAGTAGCTTCTTTGGGAATATACACGACTCCCACCAACACACAAGTTTCCACTTTTTTGAAAGTTAGTTGTGAAATCGAAAAAAAAACTGTTAAATATGTCTGTGTTATCTTTTTTAGTGTTGTACGGTGAGTATATTGTTTCTAGGTCAATAGGGCTGAGTGATTTCGAGGACTGTTCAAGCCTTCTGGCTGCGTTCTCAGTATTTATTGCATCTAGGCACGCCTCTTGAGTGTACACCTTTTATGTAGGTTAGGTTCATTTTATGTAGGTTATGTAGGTTAGGTTCATTATTCGTTTTAGGCATTTATTTCAAATGCCCTAAAGTAAGATTGTTGATGTTAACAATAAATTATTCACGCAAACCCCCTGTTTAAATAAAGCGTATAACGACTCTGCACAATTTGAACAATGAGCATTGTGTGTCTGCCACGTTGCAGCACTGAAATCGTCAAAAAACGTTTGTTGTAAATCCACGTGTGAGTATGGTCATTTGTTTTTTGCTTAGTACACTACATAAGCACAATAATGGTCTCTTATAATTGTGTTTTATGGTTGAAATCTGACTAACCTAAGCATTACAGGAATACAAAATATTGCCATGCACGACCTATTTGGTCATAAATTTCAGGATGCACTTGGAGGGTCGGTTTCAAGTACGACTCATATTAGACGTCACACATGTTGTCCCCCCAAAAAAGTTGGCGATAATAATGTTGAAATTTTTATGGCGCAATGACACCCGAGCACAAAGAGCACCGAAGGTTGGTTAGCCTATACCGGTGACATGAATGTAACACAAGACCAATTCAGTAAAAATAAACTAAGTAAAACTCAAGGTCTTGAAGATGACTGGTGTATGGGGCCAGGTTGTCAGGATGCAGGTAAGAATTTATGATGATGGTTGCGTTTTGTGGTGCAAGGCCGACTATGGGCAAAGAACGTGAAAGAAGTTTTTATTGGTTGATGAGACTAAATACTAAAACCTGCGAGTAGAAGTAGGAGTCATTGAAAACAAAACACAATGCAGATGGCTGGTGTATAGGGCCAGGATGATCACACGTGATATAATAAGAGCTGCAGAAAGATAACTTTCCCTAAAAATTTAAGAACACGTTAAGTAGAAAACATTGGTACATCGGCTAAAAAGTATGATGGGTGCAAAGAAATGTGTCGTCTCTATAATTCAGGTAAATGTTTGTGTCGTTTTGTGTGAAGTGCCTTAGATGTGATTAGTAGGTGGACTACGGATAGGTCCCTTCCACATCGGCTACACATGGGTCACGAAGATCTAGCGAGCAGGTGGGAGTATGTTACATGCTTGTGATCTATCCGCAGCCTAGCCAGAAAGACTACAGTGTATCTGTTGTGTGAGTCAGTTATGTAGCGCCCAGTTGTGGTTTTATTACATGTAGTTTGTTGTCGGTTTGTTGACTCCAGTTTAATTGTCATGTGTTACGAAGCTGTCGTCTGATGTGTGTCTTTAGGTGGGTGTAAGGTGGCGTTGTAATGTCAACTGTAGTCATGAGAGCAGCATCACCAGCCATTTGATCGACGGCCTCCTTGCCAGGGATTCCACAGTTCCTTGGTACCCAGAATATATTTTTTTGAAGATTTGAGGAATATGCAGTCATTAGTAGCTTGAAAATAGTATTGATTACATAGTTTTTAAATGACCTTCCTAATGACAGTGCCTATAATTCGCTCAGAGAGTCTGTGTACACGGTGGACTTGGGAATTTTATGTTTGATGATGTGGTTTTAAACGACTAAAACGTCATATGCTTCTGCCATGTAAATACTGCTGTGAGAATTTATTGTTTGGATAACTATAAAATTTGGTTCGTCGCTGCACAAGAGACCGTAAAACCTGTTTTTGACGCGTCGCTGTAGAACTCTGCGCACCTGTACTTGTCCTGCAGGAACAAGAAGTGCTGCAGAATCGCACTCCTGGGTACCCTATTTTTTCTACTAGTTGAATGAGAGGTCACATGATACCGGACGAAGATGCAAAGGTAGAATGAAATTATGAATGGGTGTCTTGTGCGTGTCTGAAAGGAGGACATTGCGTGCAGAAGAGAGAACGGTAAGAAAATAGATGGCCTGTTTAAAAAAAAGTTGTAAATCTGATGTATCATTCATGACGGGAATAAAAGGAAGACTGGTGAGAGATACGATCTTAGATGCATACAGCAAATCAACATACTCCCTCTGATGCCCTAGGCACCAATTGTCGCACTCGACGTAAAGACTTTGGAAAGGGTTGGTGTAGAATACGCCGCATTTTTGGTGAAGGCCAAGATGCAGCACTGGGTCGAGCATTTTCAGTGCTGTTTTTGTTGCTGACCCATACACGGCAATGCCGTAGTCGAGCCGTGACACCACCAAGGCTGTGTAAAGGTGCCGGAGGCGTTGTTTGTCGGCCCCATCAGATTGGTGTTACAGGACTTTAACAATAATAATTGTTTTTAGGTATTTGTATTTAGGCTGTGTGGTATGCAGGACGAATGTAAGCTTTTCTTCGAATAAAATACCTAAAAACTTGTGCTCCTTGTTCACAGGATTCGGCACATTCTCAAGAGTGATGTCTGGGTCCGGGTGCACCCCTCGCCTCCTGGAAAGCGGAACACAAGAGCTGTTTGCGGGATTAAGAATAAAACCATTCTTGTATGCCCAGCTGGCAAGTTTCTTGATGCTGAGCTGGACTTGACGTTCGCAGATGGACAGTTTACACGATTTAAAAGATATCTGCACGTCATTCACATACATAGAATAGCAGATTGTAGGTTGCAATGCTTTTCCAAGAGAGTTAATTTTTACTATGAAGAGAGTTCAGCTCAACACTCCACCTTGTGGCACGCCATTTTCTTGCACGTGAACCTTTGACAGTGCACAACCAACTCTGATGCGAAAGGTTACCTTCGACAAGTAATACTAAGGATGTTCAGCATGTTGCCCGCAACACCGATTGACTTGAGGTCACTAAGGATCCCCAAAAGAAATGTGATTGAAAACAATCGGGATAGTCCTTCTTTTTAAGCATTGATGTGTTAGTTGTTTTACGTTTGGGATCGATGCGTGCTTTTCGTCAAAGATTACACCTACAAACTTGTGTTCCTTTTTTGAGTTGACACCATTGATTTGAATTTCCGGATCCGGTTAGATGCCACGCCTCATGGAAAACAAAACAAAAGTAAACTTGCCAGGATTAAACAGAAAACTATTGTTATGTGCCCAGCCGGGTAGCTTGTCAACACCAAGCTCGACTTTGCACCCACAGACTGAGAAGTAACAGGATTTATAAAAGAGTTGTAGTCGCCTGCATTTATTGAACGTAAAATTGATGGTGGCAGCTCCTGCCTAAGAGAATTCAGTTTCACAACAAAAGGTTGCATTCAAAACTCGCCCTTGTGGCACAGCATTTTTCTGCACATGACCCCTAGAGATTGCAGTTCCAGTTTGCACGCGAAACGTTCTTTCAGAAATGTAACTGGCAAGGGTGTACGACAAAGAGACGCTGCAGGGATCCATAATCTTCCCCTTCTCTTCAAGAATTATATTATAAAAATCGAAAAAAATACTGCAACCATTCCTGACAGGCTTTACTCTTTACACCAACGATATAACAATCTGGGATACCAAAGGATCACTGGCTACAAAAGAAGACGTACTTCAAGAGGCTACAAACTTGGCGGGAAAACTTCTGCACACAATGGGTTATAATGCGCACCAGAAAAATCCGAAGTTATCCGAATCGACGGCACCCGCATTAGTAAGCTTAGAGCAAATAAATATTAAGGTTGGAGAATACACAACACTCGAAAAAGATAAAATAAGAGTCGTAGGGATGTATATACAAAGTGATGGCAAGGAAAACTTCACCATAGAAATATTAGAAAGTCAACTGTTCAGATTGCAAGAAGAGTGAGATGAATAACTAAAACCGAGCTGGCCTGAAGAAAAAAGAAACTCTGCGCATTCTGCAGGCCTTAATAGTCAGCCACCTCACATATAGCTGGCCCTTCGACTGCCTTAACAGACAGGAGGCTGACCAAGCCAACGTCACACTCCGCACAGCTTACAAAGCGGCCATCGGTCACCCAAACTATACACCAAATAAAAAGATGATAAGCTTGGGTGTATCCAACACTTTTAAAGAAATCATAGAGGCACTCCTCAGCTCTCAAAAAATAACGCCTGCAAAAACAACAGCTGGCAGGGCCATCCTAAAATGGGTTGGGTCCCCTCCGAGCGTACACTTCATTATGGACACTGTGAACATCAGCAGAGAAGTACGAACACGACTAAAAGTGCTCCCCCACCTCGGAACATGGACCCCTAGCTGCACAAAGAGAGAAGAATAGCACAAGTAGCATCCTTATGGAAACAACCTGAAAACAAAAAATGTCATCTATCTACACCGAAGCTGCCTTCTACAGGCGGTAAAATACTTCCATCAATATTTATATTCGATCACAAAGGAGCCATCAAAGATTGCCTCACGCTAAAAGACACCACTGCCGTAGCAGGCGAACCTAGTGCTTTCCTCCTGGCAATAAGGTATGGGCCGCACAAGAACGAAAGCCTCCAAATAGTCAACGATTCCAAAAAGGGTATGCAAAATATTGATACGTAACACCCGGAACATTTCACATAGCATTGGACTGGACCACCAGGTGGTCAATCCATCGTACACTTCACCTATGGGTATGTGCCTCATCAGTGGGCGCGTACAGCAAGCCGAGAGACGAAGAAGAGATCGAACAGAAACGGACCGGCACGAGCTGCATTAGATTCCTTGGCTTTGGTCTCTGGGCCTTCAGCTGTAATTATCTGTTAATAGACAGCTTATTCTCATCTGCCTCGTAACATCTTTTTGGTGGAGGTTGCGGACTTCCCTTCCTGTGCCTGTCACCAGCGCAGCTACACCCTACCACGGAGCTTCGGAGTGGGCGACACATTCGTCGACGAACGATGCCTCCTACCCCCGAGACGTCACCCACCGCGCCAGTCATCATCGTTTCCCAGCCCCGTGACCCAGGGTTTTTTACCGGTGAGGATGGTGCCGACGTGGAAGAATGGATCCGCATGTTTGAACGTGCCAGCGCCCATAACAGGTGGGATGACACAATCATGCTGGCTAATCTGCCTTATCTTCTGAGAAAAACGGCCAACACCTGGTTTGAGACAAATGAGCACACATTGACCAGCTGGGACGCGTGCAAAGCGAAGTTGCGCGAAGTATTCGGCCGACCCGTCGAACTCCAGCTCGCCGCAAAGCAACAGCTCGCATCCCGTGCCCAGTCGACAACCGAATCCTACATCACGTACATACAAGATGTTTTGGGCCTCTGTTCAAAGGTAGATTCGCAGATGTCCGAAGCCGAAAAGGTGGGCCCCGTACTCAAAGGCATTGCTGATGACGCCTTCCATCTGCTGATCTGTAAGGATTGCACTACCGTTGATGCCATCCTTAAGGAATGCCGACGGTTTGAGGAGGCAAAATGTCGTCGCATTGCCTACCAATTTGCTCGACTGCCTCACACGGCGGCAACGTCTTCTTGTCAAGATGTGACGCTGCCACCGCGCACACCACTTGCGCCAAACACGGGGGCTCAGACTGAGAGCCTGACCAAAATAGTGCGCCGCGAGATCGAGGCCATGACCCCAGTCGCTGCTTCTCCTTACACGCATGACCGAACCGCCCCCACGATTTCCCTCATTCAAGCCGTCGTTAGAGACGAGATCGCCGCCCTGGGCCTTCAATCGGTTTGTGCCTTGGGACGCTACGATCCCTGCGACGGGGTCCGCGCAACCTCTACTCGTAATGATGTCCATCCGCGCTACGATGTTCCACCACGGTTCCGACGGCGCAGCCCTGGCGAATGGAGAACAGCCGATGACCGTCCCATTTGTTTCAACTGCCATCGCGTTGGCCATGTCGCCCGTTACTGCCGTAGCAACTGGTCGTCATCTCCACGTCCACGGTTCTTCGACAACCGATACTCCGACTACCACCCTCGACGATTCCCTCCCGGTCCTCAGCAGCCCTTCGCAGCCGACAACACAAGACGCAACAGCACTAGCCGCTCGCCGTCACCTCAGCGTCGCCAGTCGCGTTCGCTGCAGCCCCGCCGCCAAACCCCGCCGCCTACTTTCTCGACCTCTATCTCGGAAAACTAGCCAGTGCAGCTCCCGGAGGGGATGCTGCATTAATGACCCGGCCTGAAAATCCTCTGTTGACTACGATTACGAAACCCAATTTGATAGACGTTCACGTTGACGGTGTTCGTGTTAGCGCGCTAGTCGACACAGGCGCCAATATTTCGGTAATGAGTTCGAACCTTCGCCGCACTCTTCGCAAAGTTATGACGCCTGCTGTATGCCGCACCGTACGAGTCGCCGACGGAGGAACGACCACCGTAGCCGGAATGTGCACCGCCCGCGTCGTAATTGCCGGAAAAGACGTCCCTGTCTTGTTCACTGTCTTGGACGCATGCCCTTACGACATTATAATCAGACTAGACTTTCTGACTGACCACGCCTCCCTCATTGATTGCGCCGCGGGGGTTTTACGTCTTGAGCTGCCCACCATGCCCCTTGATGAGACCAAGCCTGTTTACCGGCTTTGCTGCACTGAGCATGCTCGATTAACACCGAAGACCATGACCTACGTACCTTTATCGTCGCGCCCGCCAGTCCCAGATGGTGAATACCTCGTCTCTCCCGTCACCGATGTACTCCTGGAACGTAACGTGGCTCTTCCTTACACAGTTGTGACGGTCGAGACGAACCAAATAGGCCTCCCGTTTTTGAACTTCGGTTTCTCCACGCAAGTTCTTCCCCGGGGAATGTCGCTGGCTACACTCATCCCCCTGGCCGAATGCGAGCTTTCCGCTGTTACCACTGACGCCTCTGACGGTGAACGGGACGGCCAACGGGACATTTCACCGACTACCAGTGATTTTATGAAGATGATAGCGTCGGACCTTCTACATCCGCAAGCCCATGAGCTCCAATGTCTTTTAGCGTCCTATCGGGACATTTTCGACTTGGAAAACCGTCCTTTGGGCCAGACATCTAGTGTTACACATCGCATTAACACTGGCGACGCGATCCCTCTTCGCCGCCGTCCATATCGCGTGTCCCACGCCGAACGTACCGTCATTCAGCAGGAAGTAGAGACGATGTTGAAAAAAGATGTTATTGAGCCATCTTCGAGTCCGTGGGCGTCACCAGTCGTACTGCTTAAAAAGAAAGACGGCTCATGGCGATTTTGTGTCGATTACAGACATTTGAACAAAATAACCAAAAAGGACGTTTACCCACTTCCTCGCATTGACGAAGCCCTCAATTGCCTGCATGGCGCGTCATATTTTTCGTCCATTGACCTTAGATCCGGATACTGGCAAATTGCAGTCGACCCCATGGACCGAGAAAAGACCGCTTTTGTCATACCAGACGGACTGTACCAATTTAAGGTCATGCCGTTTGGTCTCTGCAATGCATCAGCCACATTCGAAAGAATGATGTACTCTCTTCTTCATGGATTTAAATGGACGACATGCCTATGCTATCTGGACGACGTTATCGTCTTTTCTCCTACGTTTGAGACCCACCTACATCACCTCTCTGACGTCCTGGCAGTTTTTCGCAGAGCTGGACTTCAGCTCAATTCGTCAAAATGCCACTTCGGCTGCCGTCAAATCAAGATCCTTGGGCACCTCGTCGACGCTACCGGAGTTCAACCTGATTCAGACAAAATCCGCGCGGTAAAAGAATTCCCTGTTCCTCGATCTGTGAAAGACGTTCGCAGCTTTGTAGGGCTCTGCTCCTACTTTCGCCGCTTCGTCAAGAACTTCGCTGCAATTGCCAGACCACTCACGGATTTGCTTAAGCACGATACCCTGTTTTCTCGGGGCCCTGATCAAGCTGCCGCTTTTTCAACCCTCGTCGACCGTCTCACAAATCCACCTATTCTGGCGCACTTTGACGGTTCCGCTCCTACCGAAGGCCACACAGACGCGAGTGGCCACGGCATCGGTGCCGTACTGGTTCAGAAGCACGCTGGCCTTGAACGAGTAATAGCATACGCCAGTCGCCTTTTGTCACCTTCCGAGCGGAACTATTCAATTACCGAACGGGAATGCCTGGCTCATGTATGGGCGTCAACAAATTTCGCCCATATTTATACGGACGTCCTTTTTCCGCGGTCACTGACCACCATGCCCTATGCTGGCTGGCCTCCTTAAAATATCCTACAGGCCGTCTTGGTCGCTGGGCTTTGCGCCATCTCCGTGGCCTATAAGTCTGGCAGGCTTAACAGCGACGCCGACTGCCTGTCACGTCAACCAGTCGACCAACTGGACACAGTTGACCACGACATCAATTCTTGCGTCCTTGCTCTATCCGACTTTACCAACATCGCCGACCACCATCGCCGCGACAAACCATTGCGGTCGATCATTGACCGTCTCACTAACATCCCGTCAGACCCTGCATTAAATGCATTTTTGCTCCGTGACGGCGTACTATTCCGCCGCAACTTTCGCGTAGATGGCCCTGCCGAGCTTCTCGTTGTGCCTGAGCACCTTCGGCCTGACATCCTTCACCAGCTGCACGATGAACCGACGGCGGGCCACCTTGGCATCGCTCGAACTTATGACCGTGTGCGTAGGCGCTTTTATTGGCCGGCACTCTACCGCTCCGTCCGCCGCTACGTCACGGCGTGTGACCTGTGCCAGCGCCGGAAACGCCCTTCCTTGTGCCCAGCCGGACCGCTCCAACCCATAGAGATTCCTTCCGAACCTTTCTTTCGTGTGGGTTTGGACCTACTCGGTCCTTTTCCTCTGTCCCGTTCAGGAAATCGCTGGATTGCTGTTGCGACCGATTATGCGACCCGCTAAGCTATTACGCGTGCCCTTCCCACCAGTTGTGCCACAGACATTGCTGATTTCCTGCTTCAAGACGTTATCCTACACCACGGTACTCCTCGTCAGCTCCTCACTGACCGTGGCCGCTACTTCCTGTCTCAGGTTGTTGACGACCTCCTTCGCTCTTGTCGCACATAGCACAAGCTAACCACCGCCTACCATCCTCAGACTAATGGATTGACTGAAAGATTGAACAAGACCATCACTGACATGCTCGCAATGTACGTCTCTGCGGATCATCTGGATTGGGACGTCACTTTGCCATTTGTTACTTTCGCGTATAACTCATCCCGCCATGACACCGCCGGCTATTCTCCATTCTTTCATCTCTACGACCGCGAACCCACTCTTCCATTGGATACCCTCCTTCCTGATGCGACACCTCTAGCTACAGAATATGCTCGTGATGCTGTCGCTCACGCTGATGTGGCCCGCCAGGTTGCCCGTGCCAAGCTCTCGGCTTCCCAGTCCGCTCAGAAGCACCGCTATGACCAGCAACATCGCACCGCCCACTTTACGCCGGGCTCGTTGGTCCTGGTCAGTATGCCATGCCGCCGAATTGGACTTTGCGAAAAACTGCAGCCTCGCTTCAAAAGCCCCTATCGCATTAAGCGCATGGTCACACCGGTCACCCACGAAATCGTTCCTGTTGCTTCGTCCTCACCGTCCCTGGACCCTGCATCTCAACTAGTCCGCGTCGGCCGCCTCAAGCCTTATTTCTCAACGGTCACACCTGCTCCCTGAGCCTAATTTCAAATGTGCACCGAGACGGTGCTTACCCCGCCTGAGTGGGGTCATGATACGTAACACCCGGAACATTTCACATAGCATTGGACTGGACCACCAGGTGGTCAATCCATCGTACACTTCACCTATGGGTATGTTCCTCATCAGTGGGCGCGTACAGCAATCCGAGAGACGAAGAGATCGAGCAGAAACGGACCGGCATGAGCTGCATTAGATTCCTTGGCTTTGGTCTCTGGGCCTTCAGCTGTAATTATCTGTAAATAGACAGCTTATTCGCATCTGCCTCGTAACAATAATAAAAATCGATGAATTCACAAGCGTAGACACGACACGAAGAGCTGGAGGGAAAATAAAGAACGACCAGGCTGCGTGCGATCTTACAAACAGCGCGGCTTACAGTCCTAGCTTTCTGCAGCCCTCCCAAGTGGCTTTGGCGAATGCCTGACTGGTAACCAGGTGAACGACCCATTTTCCCCAACCCGGACAAGAACCTTTCTGGTGCAGAAGCTCAAACGCTGACGCAAATCCAGACAAACATGTACCCCAGAAAATCCCGGCAATCCAAATATTCCCTCAGAACACACAGACGCATGCAATTATTGCGGAAACCCTTCCAAGTTATTTCACGCAACACGGGCCTGCCCTATCATATGGCCTTCAGTAAACAGCACCAGAAGAACAGTCGCACTTTTGGAGGCAGCTGTGGCCACCTTCGACTTATAAATTCAGGAGGACCTAATTCTTCGAGCCTGGAGAGGAGCAGAAAAGTCTGGGGGCCTAGAAAGAGGGCACCAACGCTAAGACAATCACGACACCTCCTTTTTCTTTTCCCTAGTAAACGTTTATCTTTCTCTCTCATCATGCCACTCGGGATGCCAAACGACATCAAATCGCTGAGGATACCATACCGCCAAACAGTATTCATTTATTCAAGTTCAAAGAATAATCTCAATACAGTGCTGTTTATGTAGAAAGCAATGTTTAACGTAGGATTCTGGCGCTACTATTTGGTCATTTGTAGATCGCCCCGACCTGAATACTGCCTGGCAGCCCTCGAGAAGACCGTTGTACTCAAGAAAGTGCACGAGTCTCCTGTTGTACATCCTCTCGAACAGCTTACACAGCCAGCTTCTCAGGGAAATGGGAAGATAACTGGCAGGAGAGGAAGGGTTCTTCCTTTCCTTCAGGAACGCCACTACTATGGCCTCCCTTCAGGAGTGTGGAACGTGCCGCAAAAGCCATATTTTATTGTATAGGTGTAGGAGTGTTTTAAGAGTGACTGCATGTTGGCGTTGTATCATGGTGTATGTAATATTATCTGCATAATATTTTAATGTTTACAAGTACTCAGGCCAGCCCTCGGCTCATAGAGTGCAAATTCAGAGTTGTAACGAGATTTTGACCGGTTATTATCACGTAGGGACTACATTTTACAAGAAGTTTTATGTTTCAGGAAAGTGACTGCGTAGTGTGCGGAGCTTGAAACGTGTTGGAAAGGTTGTGCAAGTGTGTTAGCATGGTCTTTAAGTGTGTCGCCTGCTGTACTGAGCAGGGGCAGGATATGACTATGTTGTCCTTTAGCTTACGTATTCTTGTCTATAACTTGCTACTGTGTGTGTACGAGTCGATGGAAGTAAGGAAGCCACCCCGACACTCCCTTCGCAAAATGACGCACACGCTTCTCAAAAGCCTTTGCCCGTTTAAAAGAAATAAGATTATCTGACGTGGGTTGTGTGGGACAATATGCTACATCCGCACGTGTAGCGCAGTGAAGAGAATAAAGCTCTCATGCCCCGCGCCTCGTGCCATGCCCTTGACGTCATGCGCGTGGTGCCAGGCAATCATTCCTTCCAACATGGTGTCAGAAGCGGGAGGTGCTGACCGCTCCTCTCCACCGTAACGACACGTCAGCACACCTAACCAACCATAGTTCTGAAGCCGCTTCTGCCTCGTCTACGGGCCTACCCTCGACTACAAACCTGCCTCCGACCTTCGCGAGCAACTCATCTTAGATGGCCAACAAGAACGGCAGCGCTGCCTCGTCTCAGATCACGGCACCTGACCCGTTCACCTTCTCACCGCCAGACTGGCCCCAATTGAAGAGATGTTTCCTCCGCTACCATGCTGCTTCAGGGCTCAGCGATCTACCCAAAGAATGCCAGGTGATTGCTCTGGTCCACCTCATGGGACTCCAGGCAGAGGACATCTTTAATACCTCCAAGCTGACCCCTGATGAGCAGAAGATCTTTGACGCAGTGCTTAAGGGCTTCGAGGACTACTTCATACTTCGGCGAAAGATCATCTACGAGCGGGCAAAATTCAACACCTGAACCCATCTGGATGGTGAGTCCGTCAAAGATTTGTAACTACGCGGAGACACACTATTCGTGGGCCTCAAGAACCATAAACTGTCACAAACTCTGCAGCTTGACCCCTGCCTAGACCTAATGAAGGCGTTACCCATCACTCGTCAGAGTGAAGCAGTCCAACAGCCGCAGGCAGAACTCTTATCGGGCACGCCAGAGGAAGCAGTCTACCTCGACGCTGTGAAAGTACGGCGGAGTAGACCCGCTAAAGACCCCGTTGCAATGCCACCTCCAACCACACACCACCTGAGGGGCTTCAAGATATTATGCGGCTGTTGTGGCAAAGAGCGTGACGTGAGGGCCATCTGTTCTGCCAAAGACTGCGTCTGCCAGAAGTGCGGGAAAAAGGGCCATTTCCAAACCATCTGCCGCTCAGCAAATTCTCTTCGGAACATCGAGCAGGAGCCAGGTTTTCTAGGCCTCATGGCGACGACGGCTTCATCCAAGTGGGAAGTCTCTCCCCTCGTCGAATCACATACGCTGGTCTTCAAAATCGACACGGCTGCGGACGAGGCTCTTATCCCAGAACGACAATTCCTACGGCTCTTCAAGCATGTCGTTTTAACTTCCCCCGACCGGAGGCTTCATGGTCCAGATGGAAAAACTCTGGGCATCTCGGTCTGGCAAGGCTTCATTTCAAGCTCAACCGCCGAGAAAGCGTGGAAAACGTCTGCATCTTACCTGGTCTGCGCACAGCCGTACTTGGCAAACCAGCCATCACCAACCTTGGGTTGTTCCCGTATGTGAACACTGTTTTGGATTAAAACGTCGAAATGACTTTCCCGACGTCTTCCACGGGCTCGGAAAGCTGCAACAGGAGTATGACACCGCACTCCAACCTGACACAACTCCGTTTGTCCTGACATCTCCAAGACGGGTACCACTTCCCCTTTACGAAAAAACCAGGGCAGAGCTACAACGAATGAAGGAAGTTGGTGTAATTACTCCTGTCACGCAACCCACAGCATGGTGCGCGCTATGGTCGTCGTACTCAAGCCTTTGGGAGCACTCCGCATTTGCGTAGACTACACGAAACTAAACAAGGCTGTACTACGCGAGTGGCATCCGATCCCAGCTGTTGAGCACACCCTTGGCATGCTTCGAGGGGCCGCTTCGTTTTGGAAAATCGACGCAACCTCGGGTTTTTGGCAGATCCCGCTGACTGAGAGGAGCAAATTCATCACGACCTTTAGAACGCCCTTTGGTTATTTTTGCTTAAATCGTGTACCCTTCGAAATTTGCTCTACTCCTGAACACTTCCTACGATGCATGAGTGACATTCTGCAAGGCCTCGATGGGGTCCCCTGTCACATGGACGACATTCTCATCTAAGATTCGACCAAGCACGAACACAATGAGCGACTCCGAAGTACTCTCGAGCAGATTCGATGCGACGGTGACACGCTAACCAAGGAGAAATGTCAGTTTGCGTCACGAAAATCTCGTACTTAGGGAACGTCATCGAGAACAACCATGTTCGACCTGATGACAGAAACTCAAAGCCACCACAGAAATGCCTAGGCCAACTTCCAAGACTGAACTTCGACGGCTACTGGGCATGGCGACTCACCTCCGTCGTTCGGTACCGAACATGGCCGAACTTCTCCAGCCCCTGTCCAGCATGCTGTCTTCAAAGCAGGAGTGCGTCTGCGAGGCTGCACAAGAGAATGCATTCTGCAAATGGAGGAAACTGCTCTCATCAAGCCCAGTTCTAGCCGTGTACAGCTACAACAGGCCGACGAAGATCACAGCGGATGCGTCGTCCTACGGTCTCGGCACCGTATTGTGCCATTAGCAAGAGAACGGCCACTTCGCTGTTATCGCCTACGCCTCTCGAGTACTTACGGAAACAGAACGTGGATACCCTCATATTGAAAAGGAAGGTCTCTCTCTCGTCTGGGCATGCGAGAAGTTCCCTGACTTCGCCTCCAGGATGAAGTTTTGCCTTGAGACCGACCAAAAGCCTCTAGTTGCGCTTTTTGGCTCAAAACCCGTCGACGACTTAACGCCGCGTCCACAGAGGATGCGGATGCGTTTAATGCGTTACGCATACGTGGTCATTTACGTCCCCGGCAATGAACTGGGCGGCGCTGATGCCCTGTCGAGGTCTCCCGTAAGTCAAGGCGAGACGAATGAGCTCGAGAGAGAGATTGAAGGACACGTGGGTCACCTGTTATGAACTTTGCCGCCAGCTCCGTGCATTCACGCAGAAGGGGTGGCCGAGCCATCGCGACCTCCAAGGTAACCTTAAGGCGTTCTGGCCGCATAAGAACAGCATCACCGACGTCGACGACATCCTGATGCATGGCTTTTGGATAGTCGTGCCCAAAAAGCTACACGAGTCAGCTCTCCGTGTACTGCACGAAGGCCATTTCGGCCTCAAAAAGTGCCTTGCGAGAGCAAGAAATGCTGTCTGGTGGCCTACGAGTGACACCGACATCGAGAATCTTGTCAATACCTGCCCGACCTGCCTCCAGCAAAGGCCTAACCGGAAGATGCCGCTGCGGCCGACAGAATTTCCCGACAGGCCTTGGCAGCCACTCGGCGTCAACCTCTTCTTTAATGGAGGAGCATGGTGGCTAATCGTCACCGACTACTACTCGAGGTATCCCGTGGTGGCCAAACTCACGAGCCTGACTGCGAGGGCAGTGGTAACTCACTGCAAGTCAATTTTTGCAAAGCATGGATTCCCCGAAGTGGTCGTCAGTGACAACGGTCCACAATTTTCAAGGGAACCTGACTCACCGTTTGCAGCCTTCGCCAAAGAATACGGTTTTAAACACGGGACATCGAGTCCCCGGTAACCGGTAAAAGATCAAGGGTGCCCTCGAGAAGACGGGCGATGCCTACAAAACACTTTTGGCATACAGGACGAGCCCGCTCAAGAAGGGGCACTGCCTCCGGACAGAGACAGGCTGAGGGCATACGATGCTGAAAGCAGGAAAAGGCAACAGAGCCACTTCAACATCCGGCCTGGGGAACGAGACCTTATGGACTTGGACCCCGATACTAACGTATGGATGGTGGACCTTAAAACATTCGGCATGGTCAAAGAGCATGCGGAAGAGCCTAGGTCCTACTGGGTGAACACGGATTATGGATTTGTTGTCCACCACAGAACTCACCTGGTGCCAATGCCTCAGCATTCCAACGAGTTGCCGCAACAAGAGACCGTCCCGCGGAACACATTATGCACAAGCAGTGACCATACTAACAGCAAGAGTGGCCAGTGCATAATTCCGCCATCGCGGTTGGAACCGTGATCTTTTTAGAGATGGGAGGATGTGGGACAATATGCTACACCCGCACTGTAGCGCAGGGAAGAGAATAACGCTCTCCCGCCCCACGCCTCGCGCCATGCCCATGACGTCATCCGCGTGGTGCCGGGCAAGCATTCCTTCCAACAGGGTGTTGGCGAAGGGCACACCACTGTTTCTTCAGGGCCTCTCGCGTCCGCCTGCAGTCCTCATTCCACCAGGGCATGTTTTGGCAGCGGGCGGCACTGGAGGCATGGTAAATAGTTCTTTGGTAAGCGTCGAGGATGTGTGGCGTAATGAGTTGGGTGCCTTCCTCCACGAGTAAGTGTTCTATGGATGTGTGGTCTAGTTTTGACATTTGTGTGAAGGAACTCAAGTTTGCTTTTGATTCATTAAACCTCTTACGAGAAGATGGACTTCTTCAGACTGTACTATATACGTTATTAAATGGTAAAATTGTCACTACCATGACAATTTGTCACTACCATGACAATTTGTCACTACCATGTCAATAACATGTCACTATCATTGCTCCGAGCCCACACCCCAGTCAAGATATGGAACGAGGAGTGCTCCAGAGGATGTTAGAAACTTTTATATCATGCGACCTCAAGTATCTGTTTGGGAGTAGCCCAAAAACAGAGTTGTGCTCCGTAGGGTCGCCTGTGAGGCTGCATGGCTCGGGTAGTTGGTCAACCAGTGCCTCAAAATCAGAGCTCGGAAGTGCAAAATCAGGAGAGATGAAAACGAAGCGTACCATTATCAACCTAATAAATATTATCGTAGGAATCGCTACAGCCCCAAGGTCTGTGTTTAAAGACGGAGGAAGGCATGCTAATGATTTCTCGGCGACAATGGCCACACGCTAGAAGAGTTTGTGCTGCCAACGCTGTGCTTTCTGAAGACCATGAACCTATTTGGGAAATTTGTCTGTTTGGAATCGAGGGGAGTTTTTTGGAGACACATGATACCTTTATGACTGGCAGGCAGTATCTCATCCACATCGTCAAAATTTTTAGAAGGCCGGTGCAGTTTTATTGGGTGATGTTTTCCGTTCTCTTTATTTACATTTAAGAATGACTGGAGTGTGTGTGTGTGTGTTCATTGGTTGTCGTTCGGGGCTGTTACTTTCGCATTGTGCTTTCTGGGCCTTTCTGTAGGCTTGCACGTCGGATGGCACTCCTTGCGCCGCGGTGCAGGCAGGAACGGCCCGACATCCATGTCCTCGTCATATGTCAGAGGGGTGCCCGGCGGGCCCGGCCCCCTGAACTTCGACCCCATTCGGGGACCCTTCGTTTGAGCCGCCACCGCCGCGAGCGTTCGGGGCACAATAGGTGGCACGGACGGTGCGGTGGCGCTAGCAGCCGATGCGCGGCCCACGGTGTCTATCCCCTCGGCACCCTCCGATGTACTTGAGGATGAGAACGCAGTGACGGAGTGGCATTGTTCCTGACACAGACGATTTCCACCCCAATCGCTCCGGCCTCAACAAGTGGCGTCGCGATGGGTTAGGCTGCCTGATGCAATCCAGCGAGTGTGAGGCAGGGACCTGGTCACACTCGCTGAACTGTGTCCCTGTGGAAAACAGATGCCGCTCCCAACCCGCCCCCCCCCCGGCGAGCAGTGTCGGCGTACTTCCCCAGGCAAAACAGGCGAACGTCTTTATAGCCTTTGGGAAAGTGATGTTCTCAGTAAACACTATGTTTACGATCTATTTTTTTTCCAAGTTGACATTTTTCACATTTACGGGAGTATGCCGCTTGCGCCCCCCACAGCCTGTTGGACACTCGTCGCTCGGATGATCTTCCGCCGCGCATTCTGCACAAGTTGTTCGGCCACTGCAAGAGTTTGTACCGTGCCTGAACCGCTGGCCCATAAACCCGCGCCGTGTGTTCGGCATGTAGGGAGGGATGGAGCGCCGGATAAAGTCGGCATTTATACGTTGTTGCCGAACTGCGTAGTCAAAAGTGAAGATGATGTGCTTTGTGGGAATCTCCTTGTTGTCTCTGTGGATGGTGATTTGTCTCACGGCAGTGACGCCCTGATTTTTCAAGCCCGCAAAGAGAACCGCATCTGTTTCGTTCCAAAAAATGTGGCTCGGATGTCACAGCCAGCGAGCTGTTGAGACTCCGTTGGGGTGTGACCCTGATATATACAGCAGCCAGTCTAGTCTGAGCTCGAAGCTTTGCGGACTGCTGCTTGTCATTTACCTCGATGAGTTCACCAGTCATTTGTACGATTTTCGTATTATGGCTTCAAGATATTTTGTGATCAAGAAGACCTACTGCAATGCAAGAGGGTGGGCTGGACTGAGCGATTCCTTGAGAAGAAATTGAGAGGAATGGTCCTCTTCAGGAAAAGTTAAGCATGGCAATGGGAGAAAAAGATACTTCGATGCCGCCCCTTTTCAAGTACCGATCACGTTTGTGGGGGAGGACAGTTTGAAAATACCATATAGCATAGTATATAGGCAGGGGATGGGTTTATTCCCTTCGCTCGGGTTACCCTGATATCGAGAGAGGTGTCGGAACTCCCTGCCTGGTAAACAGACAGGGAGCCCTTCTGCCGGAGCTTGACCTGGGATCCGACGGCCACCGTTTGAGGTTTCTACACTTCACCCTAAAACTCATTACCACGGTTGGTTTACGCGTGAGTATGAGGACTCAGGTCTGGAGTGCTGCAAATAACGTCTGCACGATTACTGAAGGTACCAAGCGCGGGGACCAAAAAAGATATTCTTTACCCGCCCCTGAACTTATAGACATACATACGCATTATCAGGCACAGCCGCCTTAGCAAACGACTCTTTTGGACAACATTTATTTTCTGTAGGTTTGGAGTAAACGATACCTGTGTTTGTAATGGACCCTACACTAGCCACATTTAGGAATCGTATTGTGAGGGGGGAGGTTAATACCGTAAAGCCCGATTATATCGAACACGGATATATCGAATTATCGCCTCTATTGAACACCTATATAGTTCTGTTAAAAATTACAGCCATTTAGAACTTTTTATATCGAACGCGATTTTGCTCACAATTGATATATTGAACTCTCCTACGCGGGATTTTTCGCTCTGCTTAGGCATGTGGCAGGCATTCCCGCAATACGTCGGTGTGCAGCTGTGTGGCGGGCGTTGCTTGGACTCCCGCGCAAGCTCCGGCGCATCCGTACCGTTCGTGGCAGAGTGGACCAGCTCCACGCACGCATGCTGTTGGAGCCAAAAGCTCAACATTGGGCGCTGCAGGCTGCGGTGTCCCCTTACTCAACGTCTGCGCCAGTCGCTGCCCACACTTGCTCGGTTCGCTGGGTTCGCCGTTATTCACTTGTATCCATGCTTGTCTGCGTACTGTCAAATACGCCGAGGACTCCGTACCTCTTCCGAGAACGAGCGAAGCCGTCGCTGCCGTGGCCGTGGTACGGCAAAAATGCAGTCCCACTGAGAGCAGTGGTCTTGTTTTTGTTGACTGCTTAGATACCGTTTAGCAAGCAGTCACAGCAACAAGCTCTAACAGCAGGCTACTTGCCTGCGTGAGTTTACCTTCTTCTTGTACCGCGTTGCGCTCTAAGAAGCAGGCTACACTCAAGCAGTTCTTCCTTCCCAATAAATCATTGTTTTCTTTTCGAGAAAGGGTCCTATGAATATTGAACTGCAAAGTGGTAAGAGCTCCGCGTTAGCTCGTGACTCCATCGGCAAGACTTCTCTCATGTAAGTTTCTTTTGCTTCATTTTCAATATCTAATTTTTGCTATATGGAAATATTTTACAATCATCGCGCTGTTCGATATAGGCGAGCTTTACTGTAAAACAACTTCTATTCAGGGTAGTAGCCAGAGGCTTGTACACTAACACCAGAGAACAAAACATTGTTTTTATCAGAATAGCTGAAATACAAGAACTCGTGTTTTTTTAAAGGGTGTTATTTCTGCAAGGAGGGCTTGGAATGCGCCTCTAGAAAAACCTAGCTCGTTGTAATGCAGTTAGAAATTAACCCGACCCACGCCTCCTAATTCCGTTTGCCTCATCACGATTACCTGCCGTGATTTCTGAAACCTAATGACAACGCCACCACCACGTGTGTCTCTATTTATTGATAAATATTATAGCTGGGTGGTGTGCCTCCTTAGACTCATGTGAAAATTGAAGTATGTTCAGATGATGATCATGGCGGCGGCCAATACCCATAATAAATCTTCCAAACATTTCTTGGCGCTAGGATCATTTATGTTAAGGCATACGAGAGGGTTGCCATATTCGGTGTTATTTCAATTCTAGGATACTTGGTCTCGCGTTTCTTTAGGGGTATTGTTTGATTCTTCGGCTTTATTCTATTTGAAAAGCTAATCATCAGATCCAGGCGCGGGGTATTTCAGTGGAAACTTTGGTGACGTGTTTTCGAATTTCAGAAGTCCTAACGCAGAATTTGTTTTCGCCTATTTCTCGTGGCACAAGATTGGGAAACTGATATCTTGGTAACCGGTGTGTCGGCACCACTTAATCTAAACAGTGTTTCAGCAATCCACTTTTTACGGTTCTCAAAAAATTCAGTATGATCGTTCGGTGTTTATGTGCTTACTTGCAGCTATGTCAGTGCATTCGGAACCGAGCTCACCGATAAGCGCACCTGTTATTATTAAACCCCCCAGACGCATCTTGTGTGTTCAATGTTATGGGAGTGGCGACACCGCGCACCCTGAGCCCATATTGGCGGGACCAACCCACGTCCCAGTTATGTGTGGCTTAGCTGTGAAAAAGAAAAATGGCATCCCGGTTGCTAAGTTCACACTGAAGTTGTTTTTGGACCTTGAGGGCCCTTCAGCTGGAACAACACGTAACGTCGGCCCCTGGTTCTTGCAGACGGCACCCCAAGACTGGCCGACCCTGGGGAAATCAGCTAGTCGCCTTTTCCTAGCCTTCCTCTCTCTCTCCTGTTTCTATTCTGTCATCTTTTCATTCCTGACCTGTCACATATTCTTTTTCTGTGTTCTTTTTTTTCCCTCAGGTGGCAAAGGTTTACCCTGTGGTTAGAATCAGCCTTGAGAACACATCGTGAGGTTATAGTAACGCTGTAAAGTTAGCCTGAGAATGACGTTTCCTTTGTGGTCTCCGTGGTGACCGACCAGCACCGCTCCAGAACACTTCTCTTCTCATGGGTAAGAAGAAATATTTACACCCTGATCAGCCTCCTAACCGAGGGCGACTGAAGGTATTGCCTTGCAAACTCGAGCAACCCCAGTTACCGTACACCCACTATGATGAGCTTTCCTAAATTTCTCGTAATGCAGTCTGGCGACCCTCAGAAGCTCTTGAAGAAAATATTGAAATTTGTCACAGAAAGAGCTGAGCAAGCTACTTAAACCGAACTACAGCGTTAAAACATTCCACAACCAAATTTTCATGAGATGCCCTGCTGTCAATAAAAACCAGCAACACACAAGATTCACGTAACTGACCACCGGACCTTAAATACTAGGCTGGGTGTCTGTCGGATGAAGATTAGATAGATGTATCACAAGACGAGATTCTGGAGGGCCTTACATCACAACAGACGAATGGTATGGCAGTGCGGGGAATACAAATCGACAGGAAAGACGAGAAAATATACAAGAATAATTAGGTTCTAACCTTCAACTCCCCCAGTTTCCGAGACCATATACACCTACGTTACATGAATCTGCATATCAGAACTTATATACCAAACCCAGGCGCTGCTTCCGCTGCTAGATGTATGGGGCCACACAACATTCCTGCAGTGGACACCAACCTCTGCACGGTGTGCTATCACCAAACACGGAAATAACGTCTTTGATGAAGATCAGAAATGCGTGATTTTCACCGTTGAACACCCCGCATACTCCACCAAGAGCAAACACTTCAGAGAGGAAAAGGCCCGCTACCCATTAAAGTACCAGAGAATGTATTCTTCGTGGAGGCCAAACGACACCTGGCCTTCCCTTGGAAAATATCCTTTGTTTAGGTACGCCGTCAGCAGGTGCGGATGCCCCAATGGCGGGCACTGGCGCAGTCCACTCAGCAAAGCAGCACACATCCACAGCACTATAAACTAGTGATGCCGGCCACCAAGCTCCCGGCGACTGAAGAGAGGGGTGTGGCTTCCAAACCGCGAAACGATAGTTCACCCTCCACCCCTGTTACCAAGAAACTTCCTCTCATCGGGTGATGGTCGACGTACATCAGAGGCCTGCTCCCTCAGGAAGTGGCACCGCTGCAGGTGCTGCTCCTGGGCGACAACGGCTTTTGAAACCCCCAAAACCTAGACAGAAACTTGGACCCTCTACTGGCTTTCACGGAACTGACTGAATTGCAAGAGAGGTAAGGAAAGAGATGGAGGTGTGCCCAAGTGCCTCTGGTAGCATGTCTTTATCCGAACCCCCTTGATTCCAAAAGCGAAATAGTCCATTTGATGTGCTGTTGGATATTGCACAATGTAGAAGATATTGTTACATGGGAGCAGGACGAATGACCGGAAACATGATTGAATGCGAAACGATATATTTACATGATGTCGTCCAGGGCAGCACGAAGCAAAGCCACTCGCAACGCACACAACTTCGAATTCTTCGCCTTCTTTTCGGTACATGGCCCCTCGTCGAAGCGTCGACCATCCCGGTCGATGGCGCAGTGCGTGGAATGAAAACAGAGATGATTATGAACAGTCAGGATGTCCTTGCCGCCACGGATGAAAAGGACGAGCTCGACGAATCATCACGCACGAACGGAAATAGCCATCAATGCAGCTGAAGCGCCGAAGACCCTTGATGCGCCGCTGTACTGGGCGGAGGAGCGGCATCGTCGTCGGTTTTGGTCTTGGCGGGTTGCTTGTAGGCTAGTCGCGGCGGTTTATCGGCAGAGGACTCGGGGCTGGGGACGTGGACGTGTCCATCCGGGGCTGGGGCAAACCGACGCAATCCAAGAACCCTCAGAAAAACGCATCAGGAGCAGAGGTGGGAAAAGCTTAAATATCGGTATGGGGATGTACCCCGCAAACTCTACCAAAATGTTACGTGGCAGCAGCACGAATGACAGGAACAATGGTTGAATAAGAGGCGATATATTTACAGGATGTCGTCCAGGGCAGCATGTAGCAAAGCCACGCGCAACGCACACAACTTCGTCATCTTCGTCTTCTCTCCGTGACAGTATTCGCGCAATTATACGCGAAATTGCATCCAGAAATACCCAGCACGGGGCACCTTGAGTAATCTTGGTGGCGGTGTTGGCGACACCGTGGACCCCGAGCCCCCATACATAGCTGGATCGAACCGTTGCGATGCGTTTTAAGGTGGAGGGTGGAGGTACAACTATTTCCACGTCATTTTTCACGAGTTGAAGTAAGATGGCAAAATAAACCCAGACCAGAATATAAAATGAATGCATAGGTGAAAGAGCCTCAGGTTGCCTTATACGAGGTTGACCCTACATTAGTTAGATTCAACCTTCTTGCCCTAAAATGGCGAAGCGTGATTTTTGGCCCCTTCAGAGCAAGAAAGTTTTTGTTGTCGAACATGCCAGAGGTCAATAATAGGGTTCGGGGACGGCGGTTAGACCCCCACGTTCGGCACTTTCTGAGCCCCCCTGCACGCTATCACAGTTGTCTTGTATCTACTGTGATGTATATATTTCTTTACATAAAGCGTATGTAATTTCGACATCAAAGTTTCGGAAGTCCCTCCAGGCGAATCTAGAGATAGAGGTGGGCTTCTTGAGGAGGAAAAACAATATTCTACTATGGCATTGCGCCTCTCGTTAAAATACCACTCATCATACACCAACTCCTCATAGTTGCAGGAAGTGTCATCTTCTCATATGGCATTTTGCACAAGGAATGCTCCTGTTTCGGAAATTTTCGGCGCACAAAAACTCTTATTAGAAGCTTGTTTTGGAACGTTAAAGCATTGTTTGCTCGTGCTGTCACCAATATAAAAAGGTATAGGTAATTGAGCAAATTACTTGACGTTGGGATTTGGGTTCGTGTACTGTCAATGGTATTGTTTATATTGGAATAATAATTGAATTCAAATCTTTATTTAAGTACCACCAAACAAAACACGAATGGCACAGATGACGTAGTTAACAAGTTGAGCGTAAATGTATTAATGCAGTTTACTGCTCTTCCTTAATACGCCAGCTCCGAAGCACATGTTTTGGAACCGTGTTGACTGGGGCCACACTGAGGGTTACAAGGAGTGACATATTTGTGTGTGACGTGATTTAACAGTAGCTTGTTCTTTTTGTGAGATTCCAACCAGAGCTTTGTTTACAAGGTCGTGGAGTAATGATGTCCAGCACAAAACAATTACGGAAGCTGACACAAACGCGTAAGACGTAAAGGTAGCGAAGTAGTACACAACCTTCACGACAATCACAACGGTTTAAGTCAACGGTTGCAGCCGATTTGCCTCGCCTTCGCGGCCGCAATGACCATTACTCCATCTTCCTTCTTATACGTGTTAGCTCCCATCATTTTTTTGGAAATCTTGCCACGACTACGGCGATTACCGGAGTTGAGTTGCCAATGTTTGGCAGTCTTGGCCTCTTCGTGATTTGGCAAACCTGCCCCGCGAACGTCGGTGGTAGGCGCGAGGCACGCGCTCACAAGCGCAGGGTACTTGTTTACCTGTTGGTGTTTTTCCGGACGCCGGAATTTATTATTTGCCAAACGGCGTCGCTGTTGAAAAAGCAACCTCCCAGGTGGACCTACTCCCAAATCGGGAAATTAATAGCGAACTTCCTTTTGTATCGGTCGTGTTTCAAGACACGTGTGCAGGGGGCAATTGATTTTGATCCCTCGCCCTCACCCATGGAGGGTATATATTTATTTCGATTTGTCAATATTGTAAGCCTCCTCAGGTTGCTACAGGAATCGGGGGCTGGCTGGCAACTACATGTGTGATTACATAAATAGACACACTAGGCGTGGGTACAATTCGTGCACTTCGGATCAGTACTTACTGAACGGTAAAAAAATATACAAATCGACAACGTCATTGCCGAAACACAATAAAAAAGACATGCTGTTTCTCAATTTTGTGGTTTAGTTACCACACAGCGGTAGAAAAAAAAACTTATGATAACATTGTACCGCCTCTTTTAACATACATAACTATGTTAGTAAAACAAGACGCTGAAACGATAAATCAAAAGCATGCGCGAAAGAACAGCTGACTTCGTGCTCGCCGCGTAATCTGGTCTAGTATAAGCACGAATATAGAATGAAAGCATGTACACATTTTCCAAACCCTTTACAGTTCCAGGGACAAAGTGAAGCGCAATTTAGCCTTGTTTAGAATGCTGTGAACCGATGCGTTAATAAAGTCGGGTGGTAATACGTTCCAGTTTTCATAGCACCAGGGGAAAAATACTTAATTGTGCGCGTGTACAATAGCCTTATGTGTTTTTATTGTTTGGTCCTTGGCGAGTGCCGATGCGCAGGTTGAATGTAAATTGTTTGCTATATATATATCTTCTTGGAACAAAAGTTACATGAACTTAAAGGTAGCAACAGAACGACGTGACCACTACATTTGAACAGGCGCAGGATTACGCAGTGAAGTTGCACTGTTTTGTCTACAGATCTTATAGTAAATAAAACACAGGGCGTCTTTTCAGAATTCTTCCTAATTTCTGTAGGAGATATTGTTGATGTGAATTCCAAACTATATTTCCACACAGGCGGATGTGTTTTTATGCTGCAACGTTGATGCGAGTAGGTGCTGCCGACAATTTTCTGCGGAAAAACAGAGTTGTCTGACGGCTTTGCTTAACGTGTTTTCAATATGAGCATTCTATTTCCACGTAAGAGTAATGTTACGCCTAAATATGTTATAAAACTTCTTCGCGACACTTGGAGCCATTCCATGTGTAGTTAAGCGCTTGGGGTGACGTTTACTGAGTTTTGCCGATACAGTTTGCTGTAATAGCGCAATGTTTAAGTTCGAGGTGTTATGCTACTGAGGTGTAATGAAGATCCAAGAATTTATTGTTATTGGTCGTAGGTACAACGCACGACTGAACAAATGACTACAGTGCAACGCTAACTCCATCTCCAACGCACTAAGCAATGTCATTAACGTATGCAAGCAAAAAGTAAGGGGCCCAACGCGGAACTAAGCAAAATGCCATATGAAAGCAAAGACTGTCATATTCCGATTTGTTGAGTGGTACGTACCGACTTCAGTTTGATAAATAAGCTGCGACCCCCCATATCATTTGAGAATTTAGGATAAATGACTTCAGTTTTCAATTAACTTCCTACGCGGGACATGATTGAAGGGTTTTCAGAAGAAAATAAATATTGCATAAAATAACAACCTTGGCATATTTCGCTCAAGCCGAAAAACCATTTTTTTTCACGAAGCTAAATAATCATTCGGTAAAGCCGATTGTTTTAACGTAGCAATTGGTTATTGCCTTGTTGAGAACGTTTTCCATCCGTCAGCGGCACGAGCTGCTTAGAGACATTGGCCTCTAAATGCGTGCCTGCAGTTTTTGCGGCCTTCATAATGATGGTTATTGTTCACAAAGCTATTTTCGGGAAGCTATTTGAAGCATTGCGGAGGGAGGTGTTGTCGCCAGTCCTGCAAAGGCAGGAACACGTGTAATAAAAGATTGGGAATACGTATTGAAGGCATTCGAAATTGATCTTGCATCGCTTACACCGGGAATGGCTACTTCAAATGTGGTGGTGGGGGCAATTGGCTTAGACAAATGTCACTTAACTTTTGTGGCTGCTTTATCGAAAAACGTGTAAGCGATGTTGAAATGGTATTTTATGTACCTTTTTTTATGCCTTTATTTTACGTGCCGTCTGACTTGACTTAGGAAATATTTCTCTTTTTTGCTTTCTTTTTAAGTTGATTTTATTATAAAGCCGCATGTTATCCACTGTGTTTTTGGTGTACACGTTTTCATATGGTAGGAATAAAGATGGCTTCGCTAAACTATATTGCCTGTTTGCAATTTAACTACAGGTGATTCATGCTTGTGTCAGAATTACCGAAAACTTCATAAGAAACTAATTCTAGAAGTAGGATAACGCTTTACTCGTTTTCCCTGCTTGACTGGTACCCTTCAAACAATATTCTTGCGGCTTGCAATGCGGTTTCTGCTTACCAAGTGCATGTTGAAACATTGGGTGATCAGCAATGCAATTTACTTCACTTATCTTAGAGGTTAACTGATGGAATAGAAGCACGAGATATAGTTCTGAATGTGCGCTAACTTGTATATGCGTGGCTTCTTTTACCATCTGAGATAGCGAGAAGCTATTAATGTATTTTAAAGCCGCTCAAAGCCTTTTTCTTCGTGACAACCAAATATAAGTTGATCCCAGTCAATGCCACGAAGGTTGAAATCAACAATTATGACAAATTTACTGCTCTCAGATACCTTCCGGTAAAAGGAATGTTGGATTTCTATCAAATCATCTATAAGGGCGTTAGCTTTTTATTGATACCGCCTATAAAAAGCGAAGCATTACTGACCTTCATAATGCGCCAGAAACGTTTGCAGTTAGGAATGCTTTCTTGGGAGAAATATGGAAGACCATTTGTTATGCTAGTATCTACACTTCGCCCAAGACTGCCGCGATCCATACGCAGCTGCCTATATTACAAAGGAATTATTCGGAATCATGTATGTTATTATTTAGCCATTTTTCCGTTATAGCTGCTACAACAGAGAAATATAGCAACAGCAACTCTTCTAGTTTATCTTCTTTGTTAAGAATATTTCTCGTATCGAAAAACAGAAATATAGACGTTGTAGTATTTCCGATGCGTCCAGCATCAGGAGTAAGCGCATCTGCAGAAAAATTGTCACGAGATTGTTTGATTCGCACTAGCTTATTCTGCGCATGGTCCCAAACATACACGACTTTTTTATAACTTGCCAAGGGAACGAAATGCTTGAAAAAAATGATCTGTACACATCTAAAATGAAACGCTTAGATATGAAGCTCTTTCTCTCACTCTAAGCGGAGAGGGCAGAAGAACGGATGTGCGATTTACGAACAGCTGACACTTAAATAGGTTGGTAAAGACACGATAAATGGATGGTTATTCAGCGATGACATTTTAAACGCATAAAGCAAGTCTATGTCCGGTCACGTCTTCTCAAGGGAGCAATGGGTACACTCGACACACACACTTTGGAGCGGCCTTGTGCGGAAAGTACCCTACGTAAGATGAAGCCCCGAGTATAGCATTGGGTCAAGATTATCCAAATGCTTTTTGAGTCCCTGACTCATACGTCACACTGCCATATTCCAAATGACACCCAAGCAAAGCAGTATACAAGCGCAACAGGAGTTCATTGTTAGCCCCATAGGATTCTTTGCTAACCTTAAAAATATTGTTTTCAGACATTTATGCTTCAGCTCCTTAATGTGTGGAATAATGAGAGTTTTTAGTCAAGCACAACAGCTCAAAAATTGTGCTCCTTGTACACAGGAATGGACACACCTCACGGTTCCTGGAGAAGACAACGAAGAGCTTTTTCCAGGGTTAAGTAACAACCACGCTTTGCATCCCAGCCTGGACGTTTCATGATGCCCAGCTGGACGTTGCGTTCACATATTTACGCACTACATAATATAAAAGGTATCTGCACGCAGTCGACATACAAGGAATAAGAGATTGTAGGTGCCACTGCCTTCGCAAAAGTGTTCATCCTGACTGTGAAAAGAGTGAAGCTCGACAAGCTACCTCGCGGCCACCATTTCCTTGCGCTTGGACCTTTAGAAGTGCACAACCAACTCTCACTCGAAACGTTCTCTCTGAAAAGTAACTAACAAAGGTGTTTAACATCTTATGCCAAACACCGAGTGACTTGATGTTACGACAGACCCCGTAACGCCAAGCGGTGTTGTAGGCCTTCTCGCGGTCGAAAAACAGAGTTGCAGAATTCTGTTTCTGAACGAACGCATCCTTGATGTTAGAGTGAAGTGCGAAGAGTCGATCGTTTGTAGATCGCCCCACCCTGGAGCCTGCCTTACAGCTCTGGAGAACACCGTTGTACTCAAGGATGTACTGGAGCCTGCGATTTATTATCTTCTCCAAGAGCTTGCACAGACAGTGTAGAAAATAAAGGTGGAATGGGCGGTTGAGACAAGCGAAGGCAGGGGGCGTGGCACGATGACAAGAAGAAGATGGGCCGTGCTCGCGTGCTCGAGCTTGAGTGTTCCGTGACCACGACGAGAACCAGAAGTCTGGGTCCTGCTTTCCTTGCTTGATCCGCCACACGCTGCTGCCGAAAACCCGCCCAGGCTCCCGGTTCTTTCCATCATGGAGCACGAACGCCGAGTTTGGGTGTCCATGCGCGCCGCTATTACGAAGGTGATTGCTGCGCTTGACGCTCTTCTCGAGGGTCCAGCTGTCCCCGAGCCCAAATTCAGGGCTACGTCACCTTACACTCTGAGAAGCAGACAGAGCTGCGTGCCCTGGACGCCAAGATCAAGGCTCAACTCTCGGACGAGGTCTTTCAGGCCGACTACGCCACAGCATTGGCGAAATTCAGGACCGCGTGCACACCACCCGATCATCGCCTTCTACCGCATCCGGTCCCTCGAGCTCCGCTGCTAGTGGACATACGGAAGATCGAAGGGTGAGCGAATCCACGGCTCCTCCCGCCGCGCCAGTTCCCCGCGTCGCCCTCCCCAAGCTGCAGATTGCACCGATCTCTGGGGACCGCCCCGATTGGCAGGGATTCTGGGAACAATTCGACACAACCATCTACGCAAACCAACACTTGAGGAAAATTGATAAAATCAAGTACCTCCGTTCGTACATGACCGGCCCCGCTAAGACCGCGATTGAGGGCATTAGGCTTGCTGAGGATGGATACGACGCTGCGATCAAGATCCTTAAAGACTGTTTTGGCCGTAGAGACCTATTGATGGCGGATCATGTCAATGCCCTCCTCGGCATTACTCCGGTGAAGACCTCTGCGGACGTCGCGGGTCTGCGGCGCTTGCATGACGACGTCGGCTTTCGCCTTAACGCTTTGGAGGCACTAGGCATCGCGCCCGACCGGTACGCCGTCATAATCCACCGCGTCCTGCTGAAGGCGTTGCCGCATGACATCGCTTTTCTTTACCGGCAACGGATGAAGGAATCAGCCGCGAATGAGGTGACCGGTGATGCCAAGCAAGTTAAGGAGATCTTGGATTTTCTCCGAATTCAAATGGAAATTCGGAAAGAAGGGCACATGGGCAGGTTCGACGCCCTCCAACACCCCGGCCGACACCGCATGAGGAGTTTTCCCCCCCGTCAGCCGCAGCGCTATTTGCGGAGTTATCGCCGCCTCCTCGTCGTGACTGTTGCCCGCTTTGTTACTGGCGAGGCCATGGGATCGCGCGATGCACCGCGAATGTGCCATCACAGGAGAAGCGACGGCGACTGCAAGCAGGAAGACATTGCTTCCAGTGTGGCAAGCAGAATCACGTTGCACGTGCTTGCCAGACTGCTAGAACCTTGTCCTGCAGCTGCTGTTCACGCCGGCATCTAACGGCACTCTTCGACGTGGCTCAGCCAGGTTCGGCGCGCACTACCAGGTCTGCCCACTCGGCTGGTAAAGGGGGCCCGCCCACAGTGCCCAAACGGTCCCACGAGGCAAAGTCGGTGGTTACAACGTCAACTAGAAGCACACGGCCCACTCCAGTCTACCTGCAGACTTGCCGCGCATAAGCGACGGGTCCCGACGATCAGCTACTGGTGAGGATTCTGCTAGACACGGGCAGCCAGCGGACGTTCGTTCGGCGGGACGTTTCGCGCGCTCTGGGCTGCTCCGTTGAAGGCATTGAGGACCTCAAGCTAGTCACATTCGGCAAGAACCACCATGCAGCAGCTGAGCTTTATCCTCACGTGTCAGTCACGGTGGTCAGCCAGAACAACGGCAAGAGGTGGCGATCAATGCCCTTGAGGTCCCAAGAATCTGCGTCGTTACGAGTCCCCCAATCACCGATGACACGCTTAGACTGATGCACGACCATGCTCTTCTCGCCGCTGAAACTTCGCCCGCGTCGGCCTACATGGACGACCATATCAGCATCCTAATTGGGTCAGATTTCTACTGGCAAGTTACCTCGGGGAACATTTCACGGCTGACTCTGCACCTGACCGCCGTCGAAACAATGTTCGGCTGGACTCTTCAGGGTGCACACTCCTACAAAACTGTGTGGACTTCGGGATTATCTAGTGCTTTATTGCTGGCTCTCATGGAGCCCTCACTGGAGGACGCAGCGGCAGATAACGAGTTATCGTCACTGTTGCGACTGGATGCTATCGGGATCAAAGAAAGACCTGATGCGTCGGTGCTGGACCGCGCGGCCGTAGAGCAATTCTGGAGTGACGTGAGGAAGAATGGCGCGCGGTACGAGTTTCCACTCATCATCCAGGAACCAGGGCTGGACTCCAGCGCTGACAACTATTGGCTCGCAGAACAGCTGTTGCGTGTGCAGTTGCGGCGCTTTCGTGGTGAGCCTGAGCTGTTGTCTTAGTACGACAACCTAATCCGGACGTATTTCAACGACGGCCATGCCGAACGAGTTCCCGAGCATGACGGCGACCAACGCTCGACAACCAGGTACTACATGCCGCATCACGTGTTGGTAATCGGGGCGCCGTCGCAACAAAGCTGAGGATGGTTTTCGATGCCTCGTCACATGTTTCGGGGCAACCTTCGCTGAACAGCATTCTCTGTAAGGGGCCGAAGTTGGATGCGCACCTCTTAAACCTCATTCTTAAAATCAGGTGCTATCCCGTGATCATGGTCGCAGATATAAAGAAGGCCTACCTCCAGATGGTTGTTCGGGAATAGCACAGGGACGCGCTACGTTTTTGGTGGGTCGAGCGTCTTCCGACACCGAAACAGCTCTTTCCTCCAGTAGTGAAGTGGCGAATGACACGGGTTCCTTTTGGTGCGAGACCGAGTCCCTCTTTGCTCGCAACCGCTTGGCACCACCATCTGCGAGTCTCACAAAAGTTTCCGGACACCGCCGCCATCTTGCGAGTCTTTCTATGTCGACGACCTCATCATTGGCATGAACAACGTCGACCGAGCTCATCAGATATAATCAGAAGCAAGGGCTGTAATGGCCGAAGCCGGAATGGAGCTCCGAAATAGAGCTTCCAACATCTCTTCCCCGCGGGACTTGTTCATAAGAGATAAGCTCGCATAGAGGATGAAGGTGGCGACGCCACCATAATAACGTTCTCGGGGTGAGCTGGAACCGCATTGACGACACGCTGCTCATCAGCAGAGGAAAGGTGGCCGCGTTTATCAACACAAGGCCCACCACCAAGCGAACCCTACTACAAACAATTGCAAGAATCTATGATCCGCCATACGCTGGTGCCGAAAGCCAACCGTTAGACTTCTTGGCGGGCCGGGGAGTGTACAGAAAATATAGCTGGAAAATAAAGCTGGAAATAAAGCTGAACTCGGCGTTGTGTACTATATTAAAGTATGTGGGCCCATTTTTGTTAAACAGGCATGCTCCTGGAGATGTAAGGAATGTCTCGGGTACTGTCGGACCGGACATCTCATAAAACCAGCATTGAGTGACTCGGGAAGGGTTGGGCAGTCAAATGTCAAGATTACACGTTTGCTTGCTATGATTTATTCGTTTTTTAGTATGCTAATTCGCCTCACGGCCGTCACGCCCTGATCACAAAGGCACTCAAACATATTGGCTTCGGTCTCATTAATTGGATACGGATCTGAGATCACGCCCTGGAATCTATTAGGGCTTCGATGGCGGGTGATATATATGTCCACATCTACTACGCGCGTTTGCTTGAAGAGGATACAAAATTGCTATTTATTTTCTATTTCAATCAGGACTTCTACCGTTGTGAGTTTCTTAGCCTTGTACGCATTCTTGGGCAAGTTGGTGTGGCGATCTCGACCAATTCATAGCGCAAAAAAAACGAGGAGAGATCGAGAACACACAACGCAACGGTATATTGTGTGTTCTCTCTCTGTCCTCGTTTTTTTGCGCTATGAAATCGTCAAGTTCTTAGCGTTGTACCACTTGCAGAACCGGCTTTTAAGGAACTTGGAAATCCGAAATAAAGATTATGAGGGGGTGGGTTGTGACTTATCAAGGGCTTCCATAATCAAAAACGCGAGAAAAAATATCAGGCTTTGGGAGCGAGATCGAAGGTAATGGAGGAAAAGAGGCTTCAGTGTGGCCCCTTTTGAGCGACCGATCACATTTCGGCGGTGGGGGTTAAAAAATCCCCCATGGTATAGTTTAAACGCAGGGAATGGGGGTACATTCGTCGCTCGGGTTACCCTGAGAACTAGAGGGGCCGGAGCTCCCTGCCTGGTAAACAGGCATTGAGCCTATTCGCCAGAGCTTGACTTGGACTCCGACGGTCACCGTTTGTTTTTTATGCCCTTCACCTTACAACTCGTAGCCACGGTAGATTACGGCGTATGGGAGCTCGGGGTCCGCGGTGTCGTCAATACTGTCACCAAGATGACTCACGGTGAGCGATCAAAGGGCTATGTTCCACTACCGAGGGGAGCAGAAATTATTTCGATGGTGTGCATGGAAGGCCATTTCAAGGCTAGTGCGCCCCTTCATGGTGCGACAAGTACGTGGTGTTTTGACACGCGGCGGAAGGTTGTCTGCGAAATTGCTCGTGGCGCGGCGAAACGAACACCACGGACGTCTGTACGGCGCTCAAGGCGTACTCGATGGACACACCCGGAGGGTTTTTGGTGTCTTTTCCGTCATTGCAGTAGCGGCGACAAAGCGGCGACCCAGACCGAAGTGGGCCGAATGGAAGGCTAATGGAGGCGAATGAGGACGAAGACCGCAAAACCCCTTAAAGCGCGGACGTGATAAGGAGCAAAGACGAAATGCATTTATACAATACCAAACAAACTCACAGTAACATCGAGGATGATAAACAAAAAGTATGCCCATAGTCCGGCGTGGGAACCCTGATGTGATGCGACGCATCTGGGGGGAGCGTTTAAACTGACGCTGGTATTGGATTGCGTCAGTCCACTCGCTGAAGGGACTGTCGCTTCCATTACGTCTTCACCGGAAGATCTTTCACGGAGGTATCATTAAGCAAAGTCAAGTCAAGTGCGAGAGCGAGCGCTGGACTGATCTGGCGCCGTGTGCTCCCCAGCTTATATTCCCGCTTTTGAAAGAAGAGGAGCCGTGGGGGAGAGTCGCGCGCATGCGCACACATACGCGCACGCAGAACAGCGAAGCGCACACGCGCAGCTGTTATGATAATGAGACGGAGTGAGCGTGCGCACACATGCGCGCACCCAGAGCAGCAAAGCGCACAGGCGCAACTGTTTTTATGATAATGAGACGGAGTGAGAGTGTTGCGCACAGCTCTCGGAGGGAAGAATGGAGGAGAGGTGCGCATGTGCAGTGAGAGTGTGGACTACGCCGACACAGGAAGGACGTAGCCCCGAGCAAGAGATGCGCCGCATCTAAAAAAATGGAGAAACGCAGTGTCAAAGAGCAAAAACGGCGGACGCCAAATACGTAAGAAGCGAACACGGCAGCATTGCGTCAGCAGGCGCCGAATAGCGCCATGATAGCAGTGGAGGCAACCGGACGTCAAAGAAGTCGGCAGCTGGGCGCTGACCTAAGCGAGAGGAGGCTAAAATGGCAGCAGAGGAGAAGACGGCTGCAAAGAAGGCGACAGAAGGGACCTACCGCAAAATGGGGGGAGCCAAGATGGCGGTGAAGATGGCCGCCAAGGAAGCGACAGAACAGAACAGGGACAAGGGAGCAGGGCTTAGGCCCGCGGACGAGGAAAATGGAGCTTGCGTTGCGAAGACGGAGAAAGCCAAGCGAGCGACAAGTTGGAGCTGCGCCCGGCTGCCGGGGCACGCAGCAAGGAAACGACCGACACGAGCCGGTTGGCGTGTGAAATGTGGCGGCGCCGAACGCGCTGCCGGCTTCGGCACACGATGACGGGGCTACATCAGGAACTTCAACAGATTATGACAGCCTCGTCATAGACGCGCGAACATCGCCTGCCAACAATGTGGGAAATTTGAATGCTACGGGCGAAACGTACAGCCAGCCGTGGGTATCCAGTGAATGCCACAGAGCCCGGGCAAACTGAAATGGCCGAGCAGACCCACAGACAGTGCCTCCTCAACCAGCAAGCCTAAAATGGCTCCCAGGATTACAGAACAGGTTGATCAACTGGACATGATCCACTCAGGGGAGTAGACGAGTAGCCACCATTTTGAGGATTTTGACGGCGATGACATGTTTGAAAATTATAGCATAATATTGTTCTTTAAATATTTTTATATTTATTCTGCGTGTTTTTTTTTGTCTTCGTTTTTTCGTTTGTTTCACTTCCTTCTGTGGACGGCGGGAGAAGTGTTTACATACGGCGTGCGCGTCACATAGGAAATTTGCCCCACACAGTCTTTCAATTAGTACAAAAGTTAGAAAATAAGCGAATCGTGCAGGCGGGGACCTGAGTGTACATTCTGGGGGTGTAGCAATGGCAACATAGCCTGGGTGTGTTTTGGTGCTCAACTCGCACCTGTAGGTTATATAAGGCCATTGGTGAGCAAGCAGATAACGCCCTCGTAGCCACGACTTGGGGCAACGAGAAATTAGTGGTGGGCACGCAGATCAAAAAAGCACAGCACGAGGCGGCTAACAGCGATAAAGAAATGCACGCTAGGAAAATCGTGTTCCATTCTCTTGTTTTACAGCTCTTGGGAGTACCGGAGCTTGCCGGCCGGGCACGATACAGCGCTCGCCCTAAGAAAAGGGCTGTCATATAAAGTACATGTAGAGAACTCCACGTCTCTCACACGCCTTTTTCTTTCGTGTTCTGTTGCGTGGCCTCTTGATAAAGCGGACATGTCCGGCGAGAAGGGGCTTGTCCCAGGAAACTTCCGTGAGTGAAACAGAATTCATTGGGAATTGTGCCCGCCGATATTCTGAGATGAATAAAAGGACATATCGTGCGTGGAGTGCACTTGCCAAGGTATATAATAAAGTTCCCCTTGGTCCTCCTCTATGGTGGCTCCGACTCTGGAACCACATCAATTGCATAATGGTCCTTCTGTAATACTACTGGGGTTAGATTTTTACCGAGCGTTTAGGCTGCCTGCCAAAGAGTTCTTAGCCGATGGGGGAGCCTGCCAGTCAAGCGCATAAAACTGTAATGCTGTGAGCTCCGTGTTCTGTCTCCCCCCCAAATATTCGCGCCTAAATGGGATCATGACACGGGAAAACTGAGCATAAGCATTGCCTCCAAGCACTCTGTGCGCTAACATTGGGTACTGGGTGCCCAGTGGATGGTTGTACAAACTGTGAGTTCTCTAGTGTTTGCGAATGTCTTGATACCGCCGTCAGTGTGTGAACCTGCCAAGCACAACCATCTATCCACAAAAACTGAGCATGTGGATTTGGAACGTTCGAGGCTTTAGCTCGCCCAAGATACAGCAGCAAATAAAAAATATGACATACTGTGCTTACAGGAAACAAACATATCCTCTATTTAGGAGGTACAAAAATTCTATACTCAGTAGGGACCAAAAGGTATGTTTTTATTTTATTGCAGAACTGCTGTGTAGTTCGTTCCTGCTGCCCCATAGCCACTTCACCTTTGATGCAGAAGGTAGAATAGCAGAAAAGTAGGCTAGGTAGAGTGTTCGTAAGCACGGCTCTGGTAGACACCATCACAGAGTGCGAAATAGTAAACACTGCAGCATTGCTTACACAAATCTCGTACAACAACCTTGTAGAAATTCAAATATCAAGCAAAGGAAACCCAAGCAATAGCCAAGCTTGTAATTTGGAAAACGCCTATTATACGACAAAACATGTATATCCAGAATAAGAAATATAATAGCAGCATTGATAGAAGGAAGGAGGTTGATGACTAGGACTTTTCAAAAATTGAGTGACAAACCATTTGCCTTGACGATGGAAAGAAACTCATAAACAGGCAGTCAGATGAACTAGCGAACATCCTTAAGCGAATACCCATAATAGAACGAGGCACCCCAAACGTTACTAATGCAAACATATCTCAAACATTTCAAGCAGAGCCAATACAGGCTACGTAGACTCTACTCCATCTCCGCCAATGTTTTTAGAGGCAGACTATCTCGCACTGCAAACCCATAAAGTTAGAAGTGTGAACCAAAGAGGCACATGAAAACCAAAGCTAACAGGTCAAACCAAGCAATTTTCACACCAAGTGACCTCGACTGGTTCGTTTCCCACTTGGAGGAGTACTTTGTGTTAGCTGGCGCGATAATACCTTCATAAAATATACAACATTAGGCCTAGTTCTATCATAAAAACAACAAATATGTATGGTATCCAAGTAGCATGAAGCAGGAACAAAATTCTTGCTCCGTGTCCAGTAGTCACACATGTAAACATCCTTGGAGTAACTTACACGAAAGGGGGCATCACTTAAGACATGGTATTAAGCACCTAAACAACTAAGGGAGGATGCAAATGAAGCCTTAAATGTACGAATTTCCGTATTTATTTAAAATGTGCCTAGCAATAAACTTGTTAACAGGAAAGATAAGGTACATAGTAGGGACAGTCGCCCGTCCTAGACACAGCAGTGAAAACCACATCTTGGGACCCAAACCACAGCTTTGGTCCCCGAATACCGGCTAAACCTATTAAACCATATAATAAAAAGAATATCTCGCAGTATTTCATATGGAACACTCCTTCAAGGAGAGGACAAAGATTTAACAATGCATCATCTATAAATGCTGTCTGTTGACAAACAGTTTGCCTTTGATGCACTTTGCAAACATTATTTTTCAAATACCTTTAAAGTAGACAACAAAAAACCATGACCTTTGCGCCGTATTGAAACGTAGGTAATTCCTCGCGTTTATACCAATTACGGGAAAAGAACACGACCCTACTATGTACCTTCTCTTTTTAATAAACTTAAAGTAGATGCTGCCGTTCATAGTTTTAAAAAAAACAAATTGTTCCTGCGCTTATGGCTAAACGAAACTTCTTGATTTCTTGGCTATACACCCGCACACTTTGCATGCTCATGCTCGTATTGTATAGGTTTCATAATAAGTTGTGTATTTAGGTTTGCATTGTATATGTTCTTCGTTACATTGTGTTAGTTGAAATTTCTTTTGTTTTGCCTGTGTTTCGAACAGTAATTGTTGTCCGGCGAGAGGAAATTCTGTCCTCTTATTTACCTTTGTATATTTTGTAAAGGACATAGGCATGTGCCCCGTGCACGAAGTTGGGCTGCCCAGCCCGCACACAAGCATCACTGCTTATGTGGGCTGGAATAAATAATGTGTACTTTTCCTGTAATAAAGATTATTATTATGATTATTATTAAGGTATCGCGCATGTTTTGGTTGGATAAAACATTGTTCGTAAAAACTGAAAAACGGGGCCTAACCACAGAATTCGGAGGGTGGAATATTCTTCAGTGAGTAACTACTTCCTGACCTATGCATTGAAACGTGTTCTTAGGCTCCTTGCACTGCACAGGGGGCATCCAGCAAGACAGCTAAGTATATATTTCTGGGAGGCACAAGCTAGGGTTTTCTCCAGCAGATGCCAGGATGACCCAAAAGAACTCAGGGCTAGCCCTTTTACAGCACGATAATTGTAGCATACAGGAAACTAACAAGAAATTATTTATAAGGGCAAATAGAAGATTGTGAGGAAGGGAAGAAACCCCCTTTGCAGGTTCTTGAGTAAGGTGTGTTCAGTGGCGACTGGGGGTAGCCACAGTCACCAGTTATTCACACGAGCGCGCATTGAGATGTTTTAAAAAAAAAGGTGTATTACAGAACAAAGCACGACGCAGACAATAATACTTAAACGAGTACCTACCACAGAATTAACAAAAGGAGAAAAGGAATAACCATTATACAAATGAGACATCAAGAAGCCGAAATCGTCTAACTAATGTGCAGAAAACGCTCTACATCTAAACACCAGAAAAGGCCCATATAAAAGTTCAGAAAGACTTCACCGTGACGTGGCCTAGTACTCAGGGCGTCGGGAAGTCTCGTCGGGAGGTAGGGCTGCGTTGGGAAGTATCACGTGTTGGCGCGTTGGTGGTGCAGCTCTGTCGCTGCTCTTCCAAGAACAGTACTTGCGGGAGCGGTCGTGGCCGGAACCTGGTCACCACCAGGCGCCACGGCACGGAAGGCCGCCGGCTGTCGGCACACGGTAGCCGCCGGTGGACGATGATCTCCAGGCCGTGGTCGTTGAGGACCGGCGCATGCCGCAGCGCGTGTGCCTGCCATGGGCCAGAACACTTGGGGATGGGATGCTGGTCAGGGGCGGCCTTGGCGTCGGGTTGATCCCTCTGAGCTTGAATCCCCGAGACGCGATGACCTCTCCATCTGCGTCTGGGCGCCGCTCTCTTCGAACCGTCCTCTCCAAACTCCTACACTGCAACGGCCGTTCTTCCTCATTCCCCTTCTGGCCTCATCACCGCTTCGTGGTGGCCGGCTCTCATAGGCCACTCGTGTTCACCGTCATCGGCTCGTGTGACCTGCAACTTCTTTTTCGGCCCTGCCGAACCCAGGACAATCCCTTCACGAGTATGTGTCCATGACATCGTCGTCGTCGTCCCCGCTGACAATATCTTCGCCTCACAAAGATATACGGAATGTAGAACTGGCTCACAAACGTAATGAGAAAAACCCCTGACAGTCTAGATGACAAACAAAACTTCCCCTGTGGCATGCTGATCAATGCAAATGAAGCGGGAGAAGCCCAAGACGTAGCATGGAAATACAGGTGGTCAGTCCTGCCGACGAGTCCTGCACGGAAATCAGAGGGAGACAAATAAACACACAGTGATCCAATGCACTCTGGCTAAAACATTGTGGCTCATAGTGAGCAGGGCATACAGACAGCTCCACATGCGAGACTTCCTGGAAGGCAGGAGATGCCCGAGAAACCCGTAAGCAGCACTCAAAACGATTTTATTCTGTGGGTTGTAAATAAATAGTTATGTTGCCGTCAAAAACTCGCGTCCCAGGTGAAACCAGGGGAACATGCTGATCCACCTGTACACGAAACTAACAGAAACTTTGGAAGCAGAGCTCTTCTTATTGGGGGAGGAAGTGTTTGTGAAAAAATACTCTTGTCCTTTTGTCGAGGTCCAAAAGGGGCGAGTGCACCCTTGATACCCACTATTACACTGGTACATCACGAGATCATAATACAGGAAGGCTTGCGAAGGGCGCAGGTGCCTCGGGCAGTCAGATTGTCCTGCACCCCCCCCCCCCCCGGGGACTTGATGCCCAAATCTTCTGCAAAGTGTTTGTGTTCTCGGATGTAAGTCATGTGTCGTCAAAGTAGGCCGCGTGCTTGCGTCGCTACTGCTAATGGAAGTTCTGTGCACAGTGGTTGTTTCTGACATATTCATTACGTTTTGGGGGCCCCAAATGAATGAGGCGGGGTAAATAGGTGTAGGTGGTAAAGACAAAAAATGAGTAATGCGTAGTAGTTGTGTATGTCGCAACGTAGAAACATCTTTTGCCAATATTCCGTGTCAATAAAACTTGTTGTGTAAAGGGAGCGGGTGCCTGGATGGAGAGCATGGTCCACCTTAGGACACTGGCTGCCCTCCCAGCACGAAGCTCATGTGGCATGCAGTGTACGGCATTTGTATTTGTGTTTGTGCAATGGCATTTCTTGCTTCATTTTGTGGAAAGCATCTTTTCTGTTAACAGCAACGAGCGATGTCCCAGAATGTAACCGACCGGTCTAGTGTGTATACCCAGAAAAGTCCGTAACCACAAGTGTTTTGTACTTGCCCGTGTCGTAGGAGAAAAATAATTTTTTTTTCGCAAAATTTGAAACGACGCCCTTATTGGGAGACCTCACAGCAACCACTGCATACTCTACAAGCCACTATGGATAATCGGAGGCGTTACTACGAGGGTGCCAATCCTCCCCGAGACGACGCGCAGATCCCGCCGTCGTCGCCTCGAGTCGCTGACGAAGAGCTGGTCGAAGACTATAATACTGTGGATGACACTCTTCCACCACTCCCCGCGAACAGCACGACGACCTCTTCGACGCATATGATGACAATTACTAGCACAGAAACTATGTAAATGAGCACATACATTAAAACAAGAGGTCTATCCGACAATGCTCACCCAGAAGAGCAACGCCAATTCAAGTTTTGCGCGTGGGTACAATCGCGGAGTGCACTTTTTAGTGTAATGGTAAGAAACGGCTTCTTTTGGTTCTGCATCATAGTTGCAGTGTCTTAATGCTACGAACGATTCCCGTAAGCGTCATGATTGCAATCTTTAGCTGCCTTCTCACACGCTTTGTGGTTTAACGTGTGCACGAAAACTTACATTGGCCTTGTGACGATCTTTGCTGGCTGATTTTTGGGAGCTTTTGTAATTTCTTTTACTATGCCCCACAAAGGTTAGTAGCAAATGGTTTCGTTGGCAACTTACTGGTTGAGCTTGCAATTTACTGCATCATAGATGTCAATTTAGCGTTTGGCGGAAGCTGTTGCATAAAAATGAGCTTACCAGCCTTCCATTATGCAGACCATTTCTCGCTTTGTGTTTCCAAGTGCCAAAGGCATCATACTATTCCTAAAAGACTAGGTGCCCGAAAATTATTTCCGACTACCTTTGGAAACTACTCATCTCAAGAAGAGGCATACATTTTTTCCGAAGATTCAGTATTGACGATTGACATTCTGATGATAATTACAATTGCAGTCTGTGAAGCCAAAACGCAGCCATATATTCTTTCACTGTTTAGACGTTTTATGTGTTGAAGGCGGCGCCAAACATGTTTAATAACAGATGATACGAAAAGTGTTCTTCGGTAATTCTGAAACAATGCCGAATTTTGTATACCCGCGGCCCGAGTAACAGCACACAACGTCGTCTCCAACTACTCTAATGTTTTTCGAATTAAACAAAAATTTTCAAGATCTCGAGAAATCACATACGGTAAAGGGTGAGTGCAGAATCTGTAGCAATGTCCTTACAATGGCATACAACGCAACTAAAGCATCACTTTTCCTAATATAACAAATATATACTGGAAGGTATGAATGCATTGTTTTCGGTTACTTCCAAATATATCCTATTTTTGTATTACAAGTTTTAGTAGTCTTACACCTAAGTATTTGGCAACCTAAGAAGACAACGCAAGGACCAATCATTGGCGTCAGCTCACTCTCGGAGGCGATGCCCAAACTTGTAGCACAGCACACCAGAACCACTCTTGGGAACCCCATTTTCATGCTAGAGCTGCTACTACAAGTACCCAAAACTATCTCGAGGCTGCATGTCTTTATGCGCCCTGACTCGGCGGTCAAATGTCAGGGCGACAACCGGCACTAAAGAGATCAACGTATCGCAAATGCCTGACCACCAGAAACAATGCTGCCACTGCAAAACACCTCTCGTACGTACCGTCGCAGCACCTGTAAGCGACGCAATCTACAAGGCTCCCCTTTGGCCTAGCCGCCCCCCCCCCTGATTGACTGGATGACGCTCAGACGATCACTCCACATCCGCCGTGATAGATCAGTTTTAGGTAGCATTAACCATGTGGATTGATCAACTATTAATTCCATGCCAAGCACACACGTCGACTATCCGCGCCGTAGAAGAGAAAACTAAAAACAGCTGCTCGTGAAGTAAAGTCGCACAACGTTCAATAAACCTAAACTCATCAACAATAAAAAGACGAAGGGTCGAGCAAAAATTCATTATACTCGCACCACCCAACTCCCACATTTATTTAAAACATTGTAAGAAAACACGAGGACGCCCACAGGACTAGACTGTAAGCCTGAAATCCGGGTGTCAAGTTAAGGGAGAATACGATAACATCGTGGAGGTTGACGCTCCAGGTGGGCCATTTCAAGCCATCCTGTGGTGTGCCCTGACCCTTCAAAACGTCGTCCTGCAATGCACTGCAGACATTTTATCACCTACAACTTTCAGTCAGTCCAAGGTTGTGAACGGAGTAGCCTCTTTGTTTCTTTTCTACACTTCATATTCCTACAAGCGGTTATTTGTTTTATTACAACAAAATTTCCATTGCCGATCATGGATGACGTTATCAATATTTACTGTGCAAAATAAAATGTTGTTAACTCGGTTCTGCGGTCAATAGTCCCAAGCCTAAATTCACAGGCAAAATGTTTCATTAACGCACACTTGGCTCTACGGGGCTGTTTAGACTGTTGTGTGATGTCGTACAGCACCTTCGATTTTCGTCGGGACACCTTCGCGCATGTGTGAGCATACGTGGTTCGGTTAGTGACAATTATGTTCGTGTACATTGTCCCTGATAATGTGTCGCTTTAAAGAGGCGTCTCGTAACTGAGATTTTGACGACCGTTACTCACTTTAGCAGCGTAGCAAACCATTTACATTTTTTGTTTTTGTTGCGGTAGCGCCAATACCACATCCAATAAACTGGCAGTCTTGAAGGCGTCCGTCGAACAGCGTTGGACGTCGGCGGCTGCGATATCATCACTTTCTTCCAGCATTTGCTTGACAAACTAATATAGGCTTTTCATGGGGAGAGCTATGCTCAATCAAGAATAATGCAGAGTTAGGAGTATGATCATGTAAGTATACGGCAAATAAAGGCTCAGCTGGGGACGTAGCGCGACATTATCATCGACCCTCCTTAGAGTAGTACGTGGATCGGGTCTTTTTATTTCACTACCCTAGCTTTTCGTGGCGTAAGCGACAAAATAGCAATAAAAATTACGACCAAGGCTTGCACTTTTAAAATCGTCTGGTGTCGGGGGCTTTTTTCTCTCTAAAACTCTGTATGACAACGTGACAAACGATGCCTATGGTATCAGCAAAATTATGTCGACTTCGTATAGGTAAAACTTCACCAATCCCTATCCATTCCTTCAGAGTTGCCTGCAATAACCCATGCACATCCCAGTCGATGTAATCTTTCTATCAGTATATCTAACCTACGGTCCTAGGGAGGCAGGACAACCTTCAAATAGATCAATTTCATTTAGAGTTTATGCGCACAGATAAAGTTTTATTCCCATTTTACAGCCTTTCGAAGCTCTTCCTGTGTATTGTGGTTTATCAATGAATAATTTAATGAATACAAGACATGAAGAAACCTGATTTCACAGCTTTTTGTCTCTACTGTGTTCTCACATAATGACGACTGCTACAGATATGCTTCGAGACCCGTCAATTTGGTGTCACCTGCCCCTCATGGGCCCAATTTTTTGTGTGGGTAACAATTCAGACAAAGACCACCAAGTTTGAGCAGAGACATGAGGGATTTATCTGGTTGTAAAACCAGGTGTACTCAATGAATTTCTTGGTCGATCATGTATACACAGGTTTTCAACTTTGTACAGGTTTTCAACTGTGACACCCCACAAAATCCATGGGTTACACCCACACTTGAACTCATCCTGAGCTTTGTTCAGAGCCATGCTGTCAGCGCCTGGACCAAGGTATAGCATAATATGGCTGCTGCTGTGGCCGTTTGAAATTCACAGGCAAAAACATCACTACCACACATTTACCACGAGCCGGTGCTGCGCAATAATTGACGAAATGGACAAGTACAGTGGACTAAGCACAGAATAAACACTACAATTTTTAACAGCCTTCCTAGAACGATGCACAACTGACTCGCACAAGACTTTTACAAAAGTTGCCTTATTCAGGCGGCGCATAGGTCGAGCATGTAGAGCCAACTCAAACCTTTGCGAAGAATCACTATGACCCTTGAGCACAAGTCGTAGAGAACACGTTGCTGCGACTCCATCTGTAATACCATGTCGGACCTCAACAACTATTACAAAAAACACATCCAGGAACTGTCCACAAAGCCTTTTGTCCGCCACACTTAGGTTTTCATTCATCCATTCATTCATTCATTCATTATTTCATTCATTCATTTATTGTACGCTCAGGGCTTTATAGCATTGCAGACGGGAGCGGGCACAGACGAACAGTGTATAAGATACAAAAACACATGAATGAGGCACAGCAACGTTTTTTAACAAGAGGCGGCTAACATAAAATGCAATTGTTCGCAGTATCATAATTAAATAAAAAGCAATTAACAAAGTCAGCCTGTTATACTGTCAATGCAAAAGAGGCTTTCATGTCCACTTTTGAAACTGAAAGGATCGGCAATGGATGCAAGTGATTGTGGGAGGTGATTAAAATTCCTGACTCGTGTTAGGCAAGAATGAATGAAAATACGTTGACGTCCGGCAGCGAGGTACGGGAACTTTCTGCGCATGGTGAGTATGATTTGACACATATGTTGAGTAGGTTATCAAATATGAACGAATAAAGAAGTTCTAATGATAAATTTTCTAGAAAAGTACCAGGCGCGCTTTCTTACGGCGAGTAGCGAACAGTGGAATGGCAGGAATCCATTTCATGTTTGTAAAGCTAGCGGCTCTGGTTAATCAGATAATATAAACCTTAGGGCACGATTTTGGATCCTCTCGAGTTCGCTAACTAGGGTGTTATTGCCAGGGTCTCATAAGGATGAAGCATTTTCTAAATGTGGAGGAACGTAGGCAGTACAAAGCAGATTTTTTTAGATCCACATGGGCTGGGAAAAACATTCTTCTCAGGAATCCTAAGACTCTGTTTGCTTTACATGTAACAGAACTTATGGAATGTCTCCAAGATAGGTTATTAGATTATGGACATTAAGGTACTTGTAGGAAGGGATAAAATCGTGTATTGGTTAGATCTTCTCGGAGAATAGCGACATCAACATCATTGTTTATTGGGCGATAAATTACACAATCATCCACGAATATTCATATTTTGATGACATACTATTGGGTATCTCGTAATGTAAATTAGGAACAGTAAAGGCCTCAGGACCTACCCTTGTGGGACACCGGAAAGTACTGGTGTAGTAGGAGAATCGAAATTACTGGCTAATACAAATTACGAACGGTGATAAAAAAGCCACGAATGAAACGAGTACATGTGAGGCAAAGTTTAATAGGCTGAGTTTCTGAAGAGCAAGGAGTGAGGTTATTTATCAAAGGCTTTGCTGAAATCAAGGGAGACGCAGTCCGTTATTGTTAAAGAGTCCAAGGATATGTGCAAATTATTGGTAAATAGTAGTAGCTGGGTTTCGCAGGAGAATTGTTTCCAGGAGCCATGTGGAGCAGGTATAAAAAATTATGGTCTTGAGGAACCTTTATAAGCTGAGGGGCGATGATATGTTCCAAGAGTTTGCACGGCACAGATGTAAGCGAGATGGGACGAAAGTTAAGTGGATCATAGATTGTCTCCTACCTATGCACTGAGATCACCTTGTTTATTAACCAGTCGTAAGGAATCTCAGCCATAAGAAGTAACTGTGTATATATTTGTTCAAGAATGACAGCAGAATACTCGGCCGTAATTTTCAAGAATTTTGTGGGCATGCCATCACAGCCACAAGCATATAAAATCTTCCGTTTTTTGATGATGGATCGTATTCCTTCTGAGCTAACCACTATAACGACCATGAGCGGAAACTTTGATGGTTGTGAGGGAATTGTTTTAGTAATACTGGCTGGTTCAGGGAAGGTTTTATTGAAGGTGTGGGTAAGTAAAGATGCACACTCATTATCCGGGACTACATTGCCTTGAAACATTCGAGGCAGTTATGCTTCTCATTACACCTCCCAATCTTCAAAAATCGTTTACGCATATTTTGCAGTACAGAGGGCAAAGTATAGTTAAAAGTAATATTTGCAACTCTGAGCTGGCTTAGGTACGTAGCAGCTGCAACATTGTATGCTCGCCACCTAGCCAAAGATGGGGAAAATCTTGCAGCTCTAAACAGTCTTTTATAGAGAGCCTACTAGAGAGCCTATTTAGGTCTCGATTGTACCAAGGGGAATTAACATTGCAGTACACCTTTCTTAGTGGAATATATTTAATTGTTACTTCAAAGATTTTATTTTACAACAAATTCCAGTCTTATTTTACAGTGCATTCATGGCTTGCAGAAAAAAACGAGAACAAAAAAGAACATAAATCGTCATTTATGGCGTTAAAGTCGGCTTTGTTTTAATCTCGGATCGTTTTAACACGATTCGGCAAGCTCAGGAGCGGACGCGATACCGAAAAGTGAATTATGTCATGATCGCTGAAACCAGGCATCAATTTTACCGGGGACACAAGATCTGGAGAAGACGTGAATACAAGATCTAGGAGTGATACTGAAGTCGAAGTGGCACGCATCGGATACCGCACTAGTTGTGATAGCCCAAAATCACTACTTATTGAAGAAAAATAAAGAGATTTTGATGATGTTGCGATACAGCACTGAGAACATTGAATGTCGGGAAAGTTGAAATAGCCTTAAAGAATAACAGTTCCCCAGGGAAACGTACAGTGATCTGGTTCAAGCAGCCCTGAAACGATTCACGAAAAATTGGCGGGCTATATGGTGGTCGATAACAGACTCTTAAAATTAGGTTTTAAAATCCGGTACGAATACAACACCATGTCGATTAAAAGTAAGTAAAAACAAGAAGAGAGAAGCATTGAATTGTTATCTGGGCCGCGAGTACAACACCCACACCTCGCCGCTCAAATCTGTCACAGCGGAACAACTTGCACTGTTCTGCGTATTGAAATATTTCATCATCGGAGACTAAGCTGGACTACCACGTTTCAGTTAGAGCGACCACATCAGCATCACCATAATTCGTCAAGGAACACAAGTTATCACTTTCTGAAAATGGGCTACGTATATTAGTGCTTAGTACCATTAATGTAGTGTTGTTAGTGATGCACAGTGAGGAGCCTGATGATGCACAGTTTCTTAGTCAGAGTGCATTTACTAATTACGAAATTACAAATAACTGCGGCTCACTTTCTATCACGCATAACCAGCACCTGACGATTTCCACCGACTATTTATATTACTACCATTCTACATATCTGACTTCCCTTTATCAAATCAATTCTTTACAATTTTTCACAACGTCAATGTATTTTTATTTTCGGTTCTTTTTCTTTGTTATGGGCCTCGCACGGTTAAATGACAATCAGTATGACCTATGTATTCTAACCGATGTTACGCGAACTTGTTCTTTTCAATTAAAATCGAGGCGACTACAACAATATCATATTTAAAAGAGGCAACAACACTTCAAAGTATCCCGATTACCAAGTAAACAAAAGAACAAGAACCGCAGTGTTACTAGTCTGCAAAAAAAAATTTCTTAATTTAATTCAGAATCTTCATTATTTTCGCCAAGTCGCGCGTAGGGCACGGGTTGCCATGGGAGCTGGTGTCGCTAAAATCGAATCGCGATGCGTACACCACACCAACTGCTCACACACCTGTGTGAATAACAAAAAAGATTAAGGAAGTCAAAAGATCGAGGTACGCACGGCGCCCCGACTCTGAAGTGCCCATCTTCTTTAAACAGCGTGCAATTGTCATTTGTGATAGCGCAAGTGATAATAATTACCTTATATTTCAGCCTTTGAGTTTATGAAGGACTGAGAGGAAAAGCTCTTTGAACAGCTTTTTGGAAACATTTGGTCCTTTTAAAGTTTTTCGTGGCATCGGCTCGGTAATTTGTTCCTATGCAAGCTTTTTTTTTCATTCTAATAAGAGGTTGGCGCATAAGTAGGCTCCTATGAACTGATGTCAGAAAGATTCACACTTGAAGCAATATATCACTTTGTCTGCAGAGTAGTACTTGTGTTTGTGGTATCCTGTATGTCTGTTCATCTGTCATCGCTTAGCCAGTCAAGGTGCTCTTAGAATACTCTTTCGTTTTGTTACTACCATCCTAAAAATTCCAGCTGGAAATCCTAAAATCCGCATCCAATGAAGAATAATTGTTGACGTCCGTAAATATTTTGCGTTCTGTTGTAAATGTCCATTTATAGCTTTGAAAATCTGGCTGGTATGCATCAGAATGTCTGTGCTTATCCCACCTGCTATTTCCAGCCCCTCACCAGTTAAAAATTATGTAGGTGCCAGCAGTTGTTTGAGTCTAGAAGGATTCCCAGCTTTTCACATTATTTAGCAAGTATGACAACATGCCTTCGCTTTCAAGGCATACCTAGGTAACTCGAGGTGTCTTGAGTCATTATTCTATGGCTGTGCTTGTGAAAAATTCTTTTACTTTCCTTGTACCCGAAATCTCAGGAAGCATATTCATTCAGTTGTTCTGCTGTCATGCAGCACCAGTGTTATAATGTCGTTAAACTTCGCTGCCGCAGCTGTTACATCATCCACGAGGATAGCATTTCGAAGGATTTCTGTCACATCTGGTTACTGTGAAGAAACTCGTGTCAGGTGTGTTTTTTGTAACCATAACAGAAACGTGCTCAGTGTTGTACGAAGCGGAACATCGCACATGTGGTTGGTTTGAAGCTCGCTTAGTAACGTACCCTCACTGTAGTGCTTCCAGCACCGAAATGTCCCAACAGCCATGTCCTCTTCACGGATAAAGAATTTCGAGAACCCCTTATATACATGTCGTATGGCGCTACACCTTGATCAAGGAAGTTGCTAAAAAGGAGCAGCATGTCCTCATTGTGATTTGGGTCTGTGTCATGGTGGTCGTTAGCGACCTGCCTTTCTGTTTTTGTGAAAACGTTTCAAATACCATCCAACCCTTTGTTGTACCTCGTACTCTATATTAACAGCGTTAGGTTGCTTGTAGTAAAACAGCGAATGAGCGGTTTTGAAGATCCCTTATAGCCTTTTGCGTCTCCAACATAGGGATATTTTCAGCTCGCATGGACGTAGAGAGGCATAGTAGCATTTTTTGTTACCCTTTAGGTCAAATCAAATAGTCATTCAGCTACGTTTCCCTTGTTGGTCGCTAACTTATTGTTGTCCTGCCACTGCGATCATTCTTGATAGCCCCGTTTTGTATGTTGGTCTTTTTCCTATTCTTCTACAATTTTGTGTAGTTGAAGAATACATTGACTGCGTTGCAATAGGAATTGATTTCAATATCTCATAATGTATGAAGCTCTTGTGAAGTTCCATTTCCGCACCTTCATTTTTCAGAGCCATGACAACCCCTGATTACATTACATTAGTTTTGCTTTTCTCTGGAGGACTTTTCACTGCCGAAATACTTTGTCTTGAGTGCCATCAGTCTTCTTTCCTGTAGAAGGGTTCTGCTAGTTAGAACCTAAATATTATTTTGAGCGCACTACTAGGACTATCTCATCTTTTGGTGTTGCCGTGCTCCTGGAGTCAGCCACTCGTAGGTTTACCTTAATTTTATAGTTGATAATCTCATTAGGAGTAGGCTACCTAAAATGCGATGTCACATCGAACTGGAGAGGTTCGATTACTCTTGCTGCCTGACAGTCTCCCCATGGTGTAGTCTCTGGAACTGCTTGCATGAATTTTTCTCCTCTCCCACAAATGTTTCAATTGTCAGCCTTTCGTGTCATAAAAAATTGCGACTATTTTTTTCTCTTCAACTGAGATAAGGGAGAGTTGAGTTCCTCTGTTTGTTTGCAAACGGCAAACAAACCGGCTTCCGCTTGAAAACACGCAATAACATGCAGTATATTTTCACTAGCTTACAGAGTACACATCGTCATAATCGATTGTTGTTCTTTCACCTGCAGCGGCTTTATAGCCGCACCGTTCTATACACAGACCTAGCATCTCGTCTATTGCATTGCGTGCAGTACACATGTGCTCTTGATACCTGTGCCGTGGTACTCAGTCAGGTGAACTTCAAACATAATATATACTCTATGATAATTGGATTCCTTATGGTCTTTGAATAGCTGCTTCGACAGCCCTCAGTCGATTTCTGCCTCTGCTTGCAGAAAAGTCACATTTTTTGGCTGAATTGTAAAAACTGGAACATGTGACGAACTATGTTTGTGGAAAGACTCCAGTTTGTGATCTTTCCATGGATTCCTTTCCGCGGTCAGAAAACGTTTAAAATTTCTCATAGTGTCATAAATGCACCACGTCACCTGGATACCAATGCAAAGTTCGGGAGCCGGTGAGAAAAGAGGGTAGCGCTGGCAGCCACTACAGTGTCATCAGTTGCAAAGACCATAAGTGCAGTTTTGTGTCGGCGCGTGTCTCTACATAACTGCTTAGGTTTGGTGAAGGAGCCCCTGTCGGTGACTATTGTTTCACTGCTGAGGCCGCCATAGTTTCACGGGATCTCCTGACCAAAAATGACAATTTTGGGAGTATTGCTTTTGCAACACGGCAAAATTTCAAATGATAAAAAAATGGAAAAGGGCATTTCACACGTGGCTACACCAATCATCCGCCCGCATGCCCGTGACTCAGGTGTACGCGTGTATGTGGCATAGAATCCAGTGTGCAGCCTTTCCAGTAAATCGAAAGAGGAAGCAAATTAAGGCAGCCTGTCATGGAATAATACAATTTGAAAAGTAGTTTTAGTAGTTCGCACTTCGGCATTTTCTACGATAAAACGAGGTTTTGTAAAATAGAGTGGGAATCTTTCTGAATTTAGCCCAGTTCTCAGTTGATGTCGGAGGTTTTCTAATGAAAGATGTATGTTTATCTACATTTGAGAATATTTGTGTGTATTGGTATACTGGGCAGAGTTCGCGATTCTTCAGGGTTGAGATACCCGTTGGCATGAGGGTAGATGGTGATTTAATATGCGTACATTGAGGTAATGTTTATTTTTTGCTGGAGGGGGCTGTTGTAGTCGTGGGCCACATGCAACACGGTATCCGAGATAGTGTTTCTCTTGATCGGTGGTAGGCGCTCATAAGAGGGACTAATGTGATTTTAACTTTTGTCATCTTGGTTAAGGGAAGCTCTCTTTGGTTGTTTGTTAGTCTGCCTGCAGCTAAAACACTAATGACCTTTGGAGCGTTTTTAATCAAGGTTAAGAAACTATTGAATAGTCCCGCTTGGTGGATTGGGGCAAGGATAGGTCAGATTTCCGTTTTTGTGTTCCTGGATGTGGGAAGGTAGTGACTTCACAGCGATTCCAATGTTTGCCCCTTGCAATGATACCTTTGCGCTTTCGAATGCCTGAGAATCGGCGTGAACTCCGTGGTTTATAATTTTGGAAGTTCCCTCTATGGACAATAAAACTGGCTTGACTACAGTCCACGCAACAGTTTTAATTTGTGTTTTTGGTTGGGGGAGGTCTCCTACAGAATTCTGCAAGATCTTAGGCATATCCGCCATGGCGTATAGCTGTTTTCTTATATTGAACGGGTATTCACTATGAGGACAAGTCCCATTATTATATTTCTCAGACGTTACCTTTGGGATAGAACCGGATCTTTGAGTTTTCGAAATTCAATATATGACCGTGTAGATTGGGAGTTAAAGAGCTGCCTTATATTCTGCTTTATTGTGCTGCTTTCTTCAGTGGGGCAGAATAAGGGTATGGCTGTCCGGATGATGTCTGGCTGACGAAGAGTTCCTGCATAAAATTTTTGCTCTCTTTGAATCCAGCGCTTAACATGTACAGGTTTATTATAATGTGGTCAGAATGGTCAAAACATCCCGGTATGTCAGCGATTGCGAATCGGCATTGCCTGTTATCTCCAGGTCCTTGCCAAGCATTCTTACGTGACAGTACTCTGGAAACAGATTACGGCCTATTTTAGGAGTGTTTTTTTCTTGGTCACCGTTGCGCCATTCGCAGTTTTCCAGTCATAGCTTGGTGTGGTGGCAGGGCTGCGAAAATTTCTAAAAGTGGTTTACGAATTCCTTTTATGGGAAGCCGTATACTCATTTTATTTTTGTTGGGACAGATCCCGGTTCGTTTGTGGATCTAATCCCGACATTCCTTGAATCTTGAGTACCTGGCGGTATATTTTGGCCCCCTTTTTTACTGCACGACACAGTTTTCGCGCTAGCCTCATTTTTGGACGTAAAATAGCCGCTTTGGTGGAGGCGGACGTTGCGAGCGCCACAGGTGTCGATGTCGACCGAAAATAAAATGTCAGATGGCGCGCGCAAAAAACACGACTCCGTAGGCGCGCAGTATCAAAAAATCGCGCAATTTTTATATTTCTCGGCCGTAGTATTGTAGTGTTTCGTTCCGCAAAATGCCCCTGCTTTGTACTCAAAAAACGTGCTCGTAGCTAGCTGCCTCAGATGTGGCTTCTTGTTGGCAGCAATATCGAACTCCTGGAGACGCTGGTTGACCACCGCTGTTAGCAGAAAGCTGGCAGGACACGGTAAATTTTCGAAATGAGCACAATATTATTACCGATATAAAAGCAATTATATCCCAACGCCGCTGCTGTTGCTAAAATACGTGACCACTGGGGAGCAAAATTCGAAAGCCACAATTATCTCCGTGCAGGTGGGACACGCCAGAAACAAAGCGTTGCCCTGTTCTAAATACAGAAGACGGTGTGTGCATTGAGCCGAGACTAAATTTGAAAGCGAGAAAGGCGAGATCTTTTGGCATTTCTAGAAGTGTAACAACAAAACGACAAAAATTTGGCACTCCCTCAACATTCCGCAAATATCTACGCGAAAGGCGAATAATTTCTGGAAGAGACGACATAAAACCTTTGCAATTTCGAATACTTTGCTAAAAATTCCGCAGTTTAGGAGTGGATGCGTGGCGTCCACCCCGTTTCAAATTGTACAGTTTTTCAGCTACGAGTAAACCAATACTACTCGAATATTGTGATTCTTATCTCAACTGAGTGAACTAAAGTTTTTATATTTCAAGCGACGGGCCGAGCACATTTATCTTAAATATGTATTCTTAACACTGCTATTTGTAGTTGTGTATAATGTGATTTTGGCTTGTACCTTTAGACAATAATTGGCAAAACATCGCTGAGACGGGCGAACGAGATGGCGGAGTGGAGCGATAGAAACATTGGTGGGATATGAAGCCGCACCCAACTGGGGAAAATACATCGATCCTTTACACAAACGAAAGTTAAAAGATAAGAATAGTAATGGCATTTCGCCTAACAAGCGGCCATAGAATTCCTTTGCCACAAAAACAATCTTGACTCCTCTTCTGATGTTCCGGCTTTCTTTTTCACGGTTTTTCTTATTCAGGCTTAGGTCCCGCTCGGTCGAAAGTGATTCACTTGGTGTTTTTGAGGAGCAAGCAAAAATGACGCCGATATTTATGAAGGAAACGCCCGGTTATTTGAAATTTCTTCCTTCGCACGTGTGTACATATAACTAATTTTAAATCTATTGTTCTTTTTGTGTAGCCAAGTCAAAAACCGGGCCATGGGAATGAGCTAGCAACAATGGCATGCTATGCTACCTTGATACAAACTGTACTAAAACCCAATTTTTCTCTTACTATTGCTTTGTCTTTTCTCAAAACAGAAAAGCACTTTACACCAGCAGTGTCTTATGTGGGCGTTTCTGTGGATGCTTTGGTATTTTTTAGCCGAAAAATTCACCTTATCTCTATCTTATTTTTTGCAGCCAGTTGTAAGGAAATGTGTTTTCTAAGCATAATATGTGTGCACTTTATACAGGAAACCTTAAAGGTGCTTTTATATAGGCAACAGTAAACATCGTATGAATAAACTAGGAAAACAAAATTTGGATATATAAAAATGCTTATATATAATGTATCAAAAAGAAATCGAACACTTAAGCAAAACGTTATATTCCACATTTGGATATATAAAAATGCGTATATATAATGTATCAAAAAGAAATCGAACACTTAGCAAAACGTTAAATTCCACATAGTTATAAAATATATTACACACCAAGGGATACAAAACTATACAGCTAGAATAGCAAAAGATGTAAATGCGAAACTAAGTCGGCATCACTTGTTTAGTTTAAAAGTCAAACCAGTCAAATTTAAAAGTCAAACCAGTCAAACCAGCAATTTTTGGACATAGTTGTGACAAGTGAGAAGTCCCGACACACCAAAAATACAGCTCGCATTTTGATGCCAACCTGATGTAGACATTAATTACTACTTTTATTTTTTATCAGTGAGCAACAAACTGTTTTTATGATAGGAAACAGAGACTTTAGGTGGGGAATGTTTGATGTCTCAGACGTTGTCTGAATTAATCTTACCTAAAATGGGATGCGAATACTTCAACGCGCCAGATGGGCAGCTGTTTAAACAAAGAGACTTGCCCTGACCCGCAATGACCAAAACGGTCTTCAAAACTATGATTTACAATTATTTCAATTACCTCTACCGAATATTTAGTAGGAGGAATGAAACGTTGCTTTGTATCATTAAAATTCTTCGTAGCGAGTGTCAATGAATTATAGATTCTTACAGTTTTATTCAAGCGCAAATAAAATAATTTATCGAGGCAGATTTTGTCGACGGACATTTTCCAGGTGCCATAGGCTGCTGCCATTTGAGCGGGATTGGTGCGTCGCCTTGAGGGCATGTTCTGGCAATTTCGGAAACTGCCGCAGCCACCCTAGCCGCAAGCCACCTCTCTCATTGGACTGCGTTTCATGTGGCTAATTCCTCGATTATTCTGGTTTTAACGTTGCCAAGTTCCTTTAAGAGAAACTCGGACACTACATCTTTCAAAATCACTCATCTCAGCGGATTGCCCTTCCAAAAACTGGCGCTTTTCTTGTCTCGGCGATTGCTCGGATTTCTGCCGCTGGAGAGCACTTGACTAGGCGAGAGTAAAGCAGCTGGTTTTGCGGGTTATTGATCAGTGTCCGCTGAGAGCGGTCTGTGCTTGTGGTTTAAGGCAAGAGCATCATGTCACTGGTAAGGGGTTAAAGGCCGATACTGAAGTGACTTAGTTTCCAGATACGAAGACCTAAAAAACACAAAAGTGTTAGTGAGGCTGCACGTGCTGCTTCGTGTTGTACTTCGTCTCTGAGGATTGCCATCGATGGCGCAGCGGCTGGATTTTTTCAGCATGCCAACGCGTATACGTGATAAAATACAATAATTCAGTAGTTATGTATAGTTTAGCGCCGGGCTGAAAATTTGAAGCAATCAATAAATACGTGTGTGCATAATCTTTGCTTTTGCCGAAATAACCATCTTCGAAATTGGTCAACCTGAATCATTTTTATTTGATGGGTCATGACTGAACGCTTTCACCATAAACGAGCGAGCGTATTCCAAGCGACCGAAGACACATTCTATACTAGGTTTGTCCATGCTGTGCAGAAATTGCGATTGCTGTACTTCGCGCATTGTTTTCGCCCTGACCACCATTTCTGCGACTGCCTTTTTCTGTGCAATTATTTTCGGGGTTATTGTGTTATTGGGGACCTACAGTCAGATGCATTTTTACTTTTATATATTCGGTGCAGGTCGCACGGGCCTAAGTGAGCTTGGTGGTGAACGGAGCTGCCTGTTTGACCGTCACAGAGGCGTTATTTGCCCACAAGCATCCAAAGAAAGTGCTAGATTTTCCTGCGAGAAATATGCTGAAGACATGCTTGCGCACGTGAGTAAGGGTAATCACTTAATATATTTTGTGGGAGTGAGATTTTTGCCACAAATTGGTTAATTGGCTGAACTGAAATTTCTTCTTATCCAGTAGCTGTGCAAGCACAAGCGCGCTTGCTTGCCACTTTTAGAATCACTGTTGCTAAACCAATGTACGTGAACACCGCAAGAATAATAGGGAAACTTGCTGGGTCAAGATTTTTCGGAAAACCACTCTAACAGAACCTTCAGAAACTTTAGTTCTGAAATAACTAAAATCCCTGATGTGTTGGTAAAAATGTGGAAGGAAACAAAATGATTATCATCTCAAAGAAATGTGTGAAAGTCGAGTGGTCTTTTGCATCGCATCTGTGAGAAGAAAAGCATGTACAGAAACTAATGTCCAAACCGTTTAGAGCAACTTTGTCAAACTGTTATGAGGCGTATCCCCAACAAATGTCTGTCCTAGTTTTCGGCACGGGGCACCTTAAGAATTCATGCTGACAGTGTTGGCGGCACCGCGAACCCTGACCCCTCAACATGAGTGGAATCAATGGTGACGATGTTTTTATAAATTGAGCCTGATATACAACAAATGGTGCTCATCGGAGCGTTCGTCAATCCCCGGGGCGGATGGGCTCCCTTCCTATTTACCAGGCATGGGGCTACATGACGTTACTCGTTGTTACGATAAACCTAGCGAACTAAGAACCCTCGTACCCTGCATTGTTCTATGCCATACGAAAAATCAACCGACTCCCAATAATTATCGGAAAGTGAAAACGGTCTGCACCAAAATTTTATTTCTTCCTCTACCAAAACTTCTTTTACCAAAACCAGACAATCCCCGTTTCTTCATCATTGAATCTGTTCACAAAAAACGCCTGTTTCCGACTCTCTGTTTTCTTGATCGCGAAATACATTGAAGGAATATATATCGAGTGCTTGGAGCCGAAACTTAAGCGAGAACTGGAGAACTGTTGGTTGAAGTGAATACCCAGCCGCAGGCAATAAATCTCCGAGCCAGATATGCATAGCAGATCTTGACAACACAGTCATGCACCACCGAAGCCTGGACAGCTAGGGCGTCGGGATCACAGATCCTCACCTAATGAACCAAACCGAAGCCGTTTCGCCAGTGGGACTGCGAAATCAGGGTGTTACAGCACTAATGCCCATTACTGTAAGTAGATCCTTATCAAACAGATGATCTTAAGCTTTGACCGTTCAACATTCAACTTATTAACCCTTTCGGCCCTGGCGTCGTCATTTGACGACACAACACATAATATCCTCTAGCGCCTAACCAACGAAACCAAAACTGCTGGTTTTCAGGCTGAGGGTTGTTCAAGTATTCCTCTTGCGATAGACACCACCATTGTTGAGATTTCGCGAGGCTGGACGATATGAAAAAGAGGTAGCTTCAGTGGACACAGGATATGACGACCGTGCGGGTAAGGAAACGGAAATTCCGGTTCGTCAAAATGTTTATAAATCCGTAAATACTTGGATTACCAGCTTGATATTTTTTCTGTAAGATTAGGGTGTCATGGGGTTTCCGACAAAAAGAAAAAAAAACTTTTTTTACAAAAAAGAAAATTTTTAATTGCCTAATGACCTAATTAATTAACGTGCCTGCAAATTAATAAATACTTGCACTATTGGCGTAATTTTTCATTTCTGTGCTTCTGATGTCCAAAGCTGTAAGAAAAAATGCGTAAAAACAATTTGCGCTTGAAATAAAAAATCCAGGGCTGAAAGGGTTAATCAACGTAGGAATAATTCGGATTAGTTTGGCGATAAAATAGGTTCGGGGATACATCCCTTACCTGCAGCGCTGCTTTCAGTGCCAGAGGTATGGGCATGGTAACAACTCATGGCGTGGCCGGATTCGCTTTGCTGTGCGCGCCCATTGCGACCACCCATCTGAAAGCTGTGGAGCAAAAACCCTTAACTGTGCCAACTGCTAGAGATATCAGGTGCCCAAAGCTCGAACATGCGAAACGCTCATGCTGGAAAAGCAGACTATCAATGTTGACGTCTCTGAGAACCTTACCCTCTCAGAGGCACGAAACAGGTTACCCTCTATCAATCATAGTGGGTGCCCCGACACACTTCGCCGTTTTTAAAAGACCCAGTTCCGCGAGTCGGACCGGGTCGGACCCTCGCGAGTCGGACCCTCGCATGATTGTCTCCGCAGCCCAACGCGTCACCACGCTACTTGTTAAGTCACCAGCGGCTGTGGCGACAGCTGTGTCCATCAGCTGTGATGCTGCCTCCACTATTCCCCTTCCATCAGATCAAATCACATACGAGAGCTAGAAGGAGATGGAGACGGGAGATGCCGTGCCACACCCACCCCTGCTGCACCAAGTGTTTGAGCCCTGGTGCCCCAACACTGTTGTCTATAACGGCTGCACCAAACAGCATCGTGAAGGGTGCGGTGTAATAGGATCACGATTTGTCGACTACTCGGCGAATATATGACGACGAAATGGAAATCCTAGTGCTCCTACCTCTGGTGCAGCGCAAAAACCCGGTCCATATGCAAAGTCGGTGACTCTAGAAAAGGGTAAAGGCACTGCCAAAAAAAACAAATATCCATACAAGGGTACATGCTAAAAGTATGAATTGAAAAAGAAATTATGCAATAAAATTGTAAAGGCTTCCTTAAGAGTATTGACCATGTGGCGATGATACTGCGCCCCAATAAGCCATGTTTCCTTTGTCTACAAGAAGTTTATTATATTTCAAACATACCAATTTCGTGAGTAGTTACTTGGTATTGAGGATGGAGAGGGATCGTCGTGGTACACCTATCGGCGATAGGTCCATCATCACCGTATAGTCCTTCGCGTGTCACACTATCCAATAACTGAACGTCATTGAGGCTAATAAGATGATAATAGGCTAATAAAAGTATGTGATATATGCATTACTCGTTATTTGCAGCTCTCGAGAATTGAGTTCGAAGCTGTCACAGACCATCATCCAGAACCTTTCACTTTTTTCTGCGAGTACAATGCACATAATTCCCTCTGGGGCACTTCTAACGTTATAGCCAAACAAGCCAACATGCCATAGTATCGGACACAGCACTTACTCCCTTCGCTATTGGCATTGTAGTGCTCTTTGCATCTTTACAGTGGGATGTTGGCAGAGACCACTTCCCAACCACATTCACGTGCATAGATAAAGTCCCATACAGTTGACCTTCGCATAAAACTTTCAATAAAGCAAGAGTTGTTTGGAGTACATTTACCAAAACATCGAAACACCACATATCTATAACACACCTACCCATCTAATAAGCCGCCAATTCCTCACGTCGGACATCCTCGACATCCCCGAAAAATGCATTCTCTTCTTCTCAGGTGCCACGTGGAACACAAGGAGGCCCTGCTGGAGTCCGACTTTAGGTGGGCGCAAGAAGCGCAGGACGTGGCGCGGGGTATCCGTCGTTGTTATTTTACGTCCAATGACCATTTATTGCTAAAAAGAGAGAAGGTACTTTTATGCATGTGCACCGTGAGGCAAAAAAAGGGCGGTGCATCTTCCTATCTTCTATTAACTTATACATAGACACACGCAACGTTTGGACCTGATACGTAAACTCAAAAGACAGCAATCACACAGCCTGCCCTTGGTTAGCACAACAGGTGACAAATTTGAAGACTAGGCTACCGCACTGGCACAACATTTGAAACACGCGTGAAGTTGTGCACATTACACAAAAACTTTCACAAAACACACAACATCGTGTGAAAAGATGTCCTTGCGCGATAATGTATCCCGCTCTTTTTATAACGCCCCCTTTTCACATAATGAGCGGAGAATTGTTTTCGCACTGGTAAGCCTTCAGCTCCAGTCGAAGACAACGCTATGTCCACAATGACCTACAACTTACGCGGAGACACCGTTCAAACACTTCTACACTTCTAATTTCATTTTATTTCATTTATGGCGTCAATAGAGGCCCGAGGGCATCACATAAGGGGGTGGTAACAAATATTCAGTGACCGTGTACAATTTGATGGAGACAAACAACGCGTTTCAGAATAGTAAACGCGCGTGATAATAACGAACAACAAAACAATAAACAAACACTTTCACTGCGGGTTAAATTCAAGAACATGAACTATTTGGTAAAAATAATTATACTGTGCGCTGATGAACTACCGCTGTAGTGGTGGGTTATTGACTGTAATCAAGTGGTTTTCCTGCTTTCTCAGCAATGATGTCCGGTGAAATATACCCTAATGTGTTTGGGGAGGTGAATTCACAGTATAATTGCATGGGCAAAAAGAGTTATTCATCGCAGATGTACAGCCGTTAATTTGTGCATTGCGGTTTGAATAATTCGTCCGGCAAGAAGTTCTGTTCCGCAGCTTTAAAAGTTCGTGCCTTGACTGTGAGCGGAAAAGGAAACTGTGCAAGAGGCATAAACGTGAGATGATGCGACGTGAGTCGAGAGAGGCAGGTGGACTGACTATTTTAAAGCGGTGACTCTTGTATCTGTATAAAAGTGTTAGGTTATAAAGCCAGCTGCCCCGTTCTGTGCTGATTCTCGTTCATTGATGCAAGATGCATGGGAAGGATTCGAAATACATGGCGCATAATTGAGATTTGGGTGCACGTATGCTAAGCAAGCTAGGTTTTAATGTCGGATAGAAGCAGATTTTAGATTACGACGAAGGAATCCAAGTGTGCGCATAGCGTCTGAGCAGATGGACTGCAAGTGCAGTGCGAGTGATAGAGACGGGTACATGTGCACTCCGAGATACTTGTATGACGTGGCTGTGTCAAGAGGAAGCGAAGTAATAAACTAGCTGTGATGAAAAGTGGCGCGGTAACAGGTAAATGACGTTCATTTACATTTATTACCATTTAAAGCAATCAAACATTCTTGGCACTTTAGTGAAACTCTGTCCAGGTCTTGCTGTAGTTCAGTTCTCTTTTCGGTGTTTTGAATGGCGGAATATTGAAACAATCGTCTGCAAATAAACGAGCTTTTGTTTGTAAGTTAGTTGGAAGATAAATTATGAATACTAAAAATAAGAAAGGTGACAGGCCTGCGCCCTGAGAAACGGCTGATGATACGTTAGTTTCGGGGGAGTCATAATTATTAGCAGACGTGTAATTCTTGCGCTTTGTGAGGAAGTGTTGTATACACAAAACAATATTTGGTGCAATACCAAGTGGAGCAAGTTTACAAAGTAACAGGTTGTGGGGTACGCCGTCGAAAGCTTTTGAAAAGTAAGAAAATAGAACATATACCTGAAGGTTAGCATTCATGTGTTGTAAGAGGTCGGGGGGGAATTCGGCTAGTTGGATTTTGCATGAGAAGTGCTTCCCAAAGCCCTGCTGGTGATGACAAAAGAAACTAAGTGATTCTAGGGGAGACGCAATATACGAAGAGATAATGTGTTCCTGTAGTTTAGAAGAGATACTAGTCAGGGAAATTGGGTGGTACTTTGATGGATTGGCGCGTTTTCTTGTATTGAGTATTGGAACTATCTGGGCTTCCGTGCAGTCGTCTGGAACTTCGCCCGTTTCAAAGGATTGGGTGAACATGAGGCAAAGTATCTGACTCACCAATATGACGGTGTTTACTAAACATTTGGTGGTTATTCAGTCACATCCTGGCACTGAATATATATTAAGGGCTTTGATTAGTTTAGCGATTCCTTCAGGGTGAATTGCTATTTCGGAGAATACAGTGGAGGGGGTGGGCAGTAGCGTTAACTGGGTGGTGTTAGAGGTACAGAACACAGCCGAAAAGTAGTCGTTTAAGGTGGTTGCAACGTGCTTAACGGACACTTGTTTCCCATTTCAAATGGTACGTTCTATTTTGTTACTATGACTTTTGCGAGAGAGCGTGCGCCAAAATTTAGTTGTGTTTGAGCGAAGGATTGATAGCAGGTTGCACGAAAAATATTTCTCTTTAGCATCTTCTAGTCCCCGATGTATTTCTTTGCTTACAAGCGATACTTTTACCACACTACTGTGTTATTGCTTTGATTTGCGGTTCGATAAAGGCGTTTTTTTCTATTTAGGACAGTTTTCAATTGTTTATTGAAAAAAATGATTGTGTGATTATGATTTTACACTGATTGTTCTGATGTACTGTTTCTCTAAGTTCTGTATTGTGTTTTTGAATATGTGCCAATTTGCATGTACTGTGCGGGTTTGGTAAGATTCGCGAAAGCTGTCGAAGAAAAAATAAAATTTGTTGTTAATAGCTTCGAAATTTCCTCGTTTTAAATCACAAAAGAATTTTTCACTTAGTGACCTTCTAATCAGGGGTAGCGATATGAAAATATGGTCCAGGTTATGGTCGCTCAGGCCAGGGAAAACTGCTGTGCGCTTAATGTCGTCCATGATTGATTTTAGAAGATCTAGAGTGTTGTCGCCTCTCGTGGGGTACAATATAGTTTGGTGTAGGTTAAAATCTAGAGTTCAAGGAATTGCTTGGATTCGTTGGATGGGAAGTCACTGGGGTCTGAAAGTAAAGGCCACTTTATTTAGGCAAAATAAAAATTTTTAAACAAAATATACGGGCTCCCGGGAAATGCTTTTTATTATGGGTGAGTGAATACGAGTAGGGGATGAAAAAGGTAGGTTCGCAGTCTGGTGGCCGCTGACGAATACCAAAGATTGCTTTTAGGGCAATTTTTGAGACTCGTAATATTGTTAATTATAATATGTCGTCACGAATGATAAGTAAAGATGATAGGGTGATTTTGATAGTAATGAGAACGACTCCACCCGAATGACACGTGCGATCACGGCGATAAAAGTGGTGTTCATGTTAGAAGGGAGCTTTTGTTAACGAGTATGCGTCCATGTAACCAGGTTTCCGTTAGTACAACGATGCGTGCTTCTGTATCTCTGATAAAACTATGTGTTTGGTCAGGTTTAAGCAGCTTGCTTCGTATGTATGTGAAAGCAGCATTTAAATCTAGCGTTTATGAACTCTTAGGTTTTTGATAAGGTATTCAATGTATAGAGGAGAGTCTCTTGGTTGTTCGGGTGGTCACACTTTATGATTCACAAAGTATTGTGTAAAGCTGATGTTTTGTTAATTTCTACAATTTGGACGCAGCTGTGATGGTAGATGTAGCACTCTTTATCGACGTGAACTTTGCCCTGTTTAAATGCGGTTTTTTGAGGGCGGATGACTGCAACAGCTCTGACTGTGACAGGGGGCTCGACATGTACTCACGGCTGCTTGTAACGAACATGTACTCACGGCTGCTTGTATCGAACATGTACTCATGGCTGCTTGTAACCCAGGTGCTCCTCCTTGCCGGGACACACCGCCCATCCAACGCCATCGACAGACCAGCGGCAACTGACGACACCCCTGCCGGCGAGCAATGGCGCTGCCCCAGCCCTGCCGATGACCGCGAATTCCTACACTTCGACGGATTCACTCCGCCAAATCTCGGTGATGTTCCGGACTTCGGCTGCCAACCGGGGACAGCATTGGTACTACATAAGCAGCCTTCGACGCACCTGCCAGTGGGGCTCGAGACCGCATCGAACATGTACTCACGGCTGCTTGTAACCCAGGTGTTACTTAAAAAACAGTCTGTGCTTTCGCAGCTCTGATCGCTGTATTGTAGCGGTGTTGTGCCCCATTGACGCTCGTTATCTGCTCAGAAGTGTTGTTTCTACGTGCTTCCTGTGTGCTTATCAGGCATTTACCATGAGCATGCTTCTGTTGCTATCTGGAGATATTGAGACCAACCCAGGTCCTGATAGCGTCTTTGAAACTTCCACGCAAACAGAAACAACTGAAAGTTCTGCCCTTCTGGAAGCAATAAAACGTATTGAGGAGGGAAAACTGCAGCTACGAACAGACTTGCTGGAATGGGAAAAGGGCATTGAATCTAAGCTGATCAACATAGAAGAAAGGGTGAAGTGCCTTGAACAAGAAAAAATCTATTCCCAAGGTCACCCCTCGTCTTTAACAAATTCGCAGGGTAACGCCTCCATTTTAGCACACGACTTAGCGTTGTTAAAAGCGGCTGCGGATGACGCCGAGAACCGATTGCGCCGGAACAACTATTTGTTTCTCGGGATTACAGATAGCCAAACAGAGACATGGGCTCAATCGGAGGACGCCATCGTTGACTAGTGCGCGCCGTCTTTGAACATAACGATTGACAAAAGTCAACTAGAAAGGGCGCGCAGAATCAGTAGTTTCCAGCCGAATAAAAATCGACCAATTGTTGCAAAGTTCTGCCGCTTTAAAGATAAATATTTCATCTTAGCATTCGGTGCTAAACTAAAGGATACAGATTTTGCTGTTCGCGAAGACTTCTTGGCTACAGTCCGGCATGCACGGTGGAAGCTTCTTGAGTTTGACAGGCAACACGATGGTAAATTTCCGCTACGTTTTAAGAAGCTACTGCAAGATGGGTGTACGTACGTCTACGATGCAGAAAGTGACACCGTCGTTCAGGCTAAAAGATAGCTATATGATTGCGCAAACGTATCTGATACCACCATGCGTGCCTCGGGACGAGATGGCCGAAACCACAACACAAAATTAAACGTTTTAGTTGTGAACTCCCGGAGCATAAAAATAAGCACGATTCACTGCAGCATTAATCGCTACTGTTGAGGCAGATAATATAATCGTCACCGAGTCTTGGCTTGACGATACCGTCAATAATTCGGAAGTTTTTCTACCTTCATTTGATGTCCACCGCTGCGATCGCAATGCTCATGGCGGGGGCGTTTTTCTTCTAGTGGTCAAAAGTTTCCAAATACCCCTCTGGCTCTTGCTAATGGTTGCGAATCAAATTGGTGAAATGTTTCACTCCCTGACGGCGATCATATCGCAGCTGGTTCCTTCTATCGTAGCCCCAACAACACCTCTTTAATGCCGTTTAACATATTATCTCAATAAGTTCAGAAATTTAAAACGAAGCTTTTCCTTGGCGGCGATTTTATTATGCCCCAGATCACCTGGGTAGATAAGTCCCCCGTACTATCCTGTACCTCGGCACTTTCCCTAGAATTCACCACTCTGAGAGCTACTAACGGAATGTACTAATATGTGGACTTCCCGACACGCCGATACGGGGATTGCGCTTCAGTGCTTGATCTCTTCTTTTCGAACTCGGACGATTCAGTGCAATACATATGTCCTGTGCCCGGCATATCTGACCATGATGCGGTGTTAGCAACCATCGCATATGCGCGTCCGTTGCCTGTTATCGGACGTCCACGTAAAGTGTTCATGTACAAAAGAGGTAACTACGATCTAATGATTTGGGCCCTTGAAGAGTACTTTCAGGTGTTTGTCGAATTTAGCTTAACATATAACATAGATCAGCTTTGGAAATGCTTCAACGACAAGGTATTGGACCTCATTGATTCTTATATTTCAAATAAAACAAGTTTTATACACCTAACAAAACCAATCCATGGTTCAGTAGGGAAGTTAAAGCTCTACTAAATAAGAAGCGCCGACTTTTTCGCAGGTATAAAGCTGACAGGAATGAAGACTTGTTTTGCACTACTCATGTTTTAGGAAAAGAAATTAGTCTAAAGATCAAGGTAGCAAAAGATCTTTTTTTTTTATCGCTGGGTAACAAGCTCAAACAAAATCCTAAAGAGATGTGGAAGTTTCTGAAATATAATGGCAAGAGGGAAGGTTCAATACCGCCAATATCAGGTCTCCAAGTTGAAATCACTGATGGTATTGAAAAGGCTAATCATTTCATTGACCATTTTAAGTCAGTATTTTCCGCTCCTATCATTGACGGCCATGCTTTGCCCGATCCCAGCTACATTGACGTAATGCCTAAAATCTCAGTGTCCTGTGAGGGAGTGTGTAAACTCCTGCCTAAGCTAAAGTCAAACTCAGCCACTGGACCAGACCATAGCCCGTGCTATGTTCTCAAAACATGTGCTTCCGTGATTTGTAGATACCCAGTTGTTTTGTTTAGATTGTCTCTTGATTCCAGTGAACTTCCTTGGGACTGGAAAACTGCGAATGTCACTCCAGTTCATAAAGCGGGTCTCAGTAAACATGCCCAAAAAACAGACCCATATCCCTAACTTGTGTGTCTTGAAAAACATTAAAGCATGTGTTATACTGAACCATTTTCCACCACTTAGAGGCGAACAATTTTTTCAACCATGCCCAGCATGGCTTTCGTGCGGGTTATTCGTGTATCACCCAGTTGGATAAATTCTCCCACGATATTGTTTCTTCATTTGACGCTGGCAAGCAAGTTCTCTGCATTTTATTAGACTTCAAAAAAGCCTTCGACACTGTCCCCCATTCTCTATTGCTCCTTAAGATGTCCTGCCTTGGCCTTCGTGATTCCGTGCTTGGCTGGGTGCAAAATTATCTGTCGGGTCGTTCACAAAAAGTGGTTATCAACGGTTCTGAATCAGATCTCGCGGCTGTCACTTCAAGGGTGTCTCAAGGATCTGTTTTAGGACCACTTTTATTTCTCACCTACATCAGCGACATCACCGTGAACATTACATCCAAAATACGGTTATAGGCGGTTGATTGCGTGGTTTAAAGGGACATAGAAAATGACGTTGATGCTTCCTTCCCACAGTGTGACCTTAACCGAATCCTTGCCTGGGGCCGCAAGTGGCACATGAACCTTAATCTCCAACAATGCAGCCATAATAACTTCAGCAGAAAACGGGGTAACATTATCCAAAACTGTCCCTTAGGCAGCTGTTGAGAAAGAAGAGGCCGCTTAGTAACGGCTTCCGATTAGTAGAGAATAAAGAAGAAGAAGTAGGTGTGGCGCTATTAGAGAACACCCGGCCCTTGTCTCCTTCTCGCGTTATTTCACATCTTGGTGCCGAAATCCCGGCTTGATTCGGACCACTCCGACCTTTAGATAGACCGAGAAGCGATACCACAACGATGCCGGTTGAAGCGACCAAGTTGAAGCGGAAGATCCGCCGCGGCCAAACAACGAGGCTGGTCAACGAGGTTAAGTCCGCCATCCAGTCTGGTACATCTGATGTGGTGAGCCTTCAGTCAATGCTTGATCGTCTAACCACTTTCAACGCAGATCTCACCGCCCTTAACGCTGAGTTAGAGCCCCACCTTCCGCTGGAATCAATGGATGCAGAACTTCAGCACTGCATGGATATAGAAGAGCAAATTTTTGATGCAATGTCGATTCTCCGGACTACGATAGAGCAAACAAGAGTTGTTGTCGTACAAACAGCTTCCGGAAATAGCGCAATGCCACATGCGCAATTGGAATCTAGGCACATAGGACCTACGCTTCCGCCACTTGAGATAGCACCATTTAGCGGTGACATTATGAAGTGGTTGCCCTTTTGGGAGCAGTTTGAAGCAACCATCGACCGCAACAACGCCTTGACAGAAATCGAGAAGTTTTACTATTTGCGAACCCTTCTCACTGGTAACGCAGCAGCCTCTGTAGCAAATTTGCCGACAACCGAGGCGTGTTATCCGACTGCCAAAGATATCTTGAAGCAAAGATTTGGCGACACCGAAAGAATTGAGCAGCATTATTTATACCGGCTACGATCCCTGCAAGGTGTTTTTTCCTCGTCGAACACTGTAGCTTTAAGAAGGCTTTATGATGAATTGATGAGCCACATCGGAGGTCTCACAGCACTGAACGTGCCGACTACGTCGTATGCTTCTATGCTCATTGATATTCTCCTGAGGACCTTCCCCCAAGATATAATAGTGGACTATCACCGAAAGAAGGCTCACGAAAGAACTCCCTCAGCCTCCTCAAGGACTGACTCATCCGAGGAGCGCTTGCAGAACCTCCTTAGTTTTCTGCGCATCGAGATTGAGAGCCGCGAGAAATGCGACGCAATTCCTGATAGTTCGACGAGGCGACATGATCCACAACCCGAGCCGAATACTCCTCCGAATAAACGCCGAGTTCCAACCATTTCCGTTTTCCACAATTCAGACAACAACGGCAAAGTCTCGTGCTGCTTCTGCAACGATACCGATCACCGAGCTGAAGACTGCACGTCTCCTGTCTCAGAGGATGACAAGAAGGCTATTCTTCGCCGTGAAGGACGATGCTTTCGTTGCTCGACGCGAGGACATAGAGCTTCAGACTGTCGCCGGAGAATTGTTTGTCGTCAGTGCAATGGACATCACGCTTCGTCACTCTGCTTCCCGGTGTCTCCTAAGCAGCCAACTTCTCAGGAACACATTTCACGCGCTGCACGAGCGTACTACGCTGCAGACACATCGGAAAAGTCCACCACTGACGAGACCATCCTGCTGCAGACATTTCGAGTCTGGGCTGTATCAAAGGAAAAAAGGAGCTTCATACGAGGACTAATTGACGGGGGAAGTCAGCGAAGTTTTATACGAGAAGACGTGTCGAAGAAGTTGATGCTACCAGTCGTCGGAGAAGTCGCATTGTCCATCAACACTTTTGGGAAGACAAGTGGAGCTAAAAAACAGAGTTACCAAATCGTCAGAATCACGCTCCAGAGCCAGTACAACGAAAATGAATGCACCTTCGATGCTGTGGAGGTACCAGAGATATTCCAGGACATTCTGGGAGATATTACCGATGTACCCTACGTGCACCGGTTAATGAACTCGGGAAGAGAGATCGCAGATCTGAACAAGTTCGGGCAGGGCAACGAGACACCTGGCATCAGTGTGTTGATAGGAGCTGACCAAATGTGGCTGGTCATGGCACCAGAAGTCTGCCGAAGCACCTGCTCGAGCCTGGCAGCCATAAAAACGATATTTGGATGGACCTTTCAAGGAGCCACAATGACAAAATCAGATAACGTGAGTTCTAAATGTATGGTCTGTGTTTCTCCCTCTGTGATGGCCCCTCAAAGAGATTTCCACATTAAACAGAAGCAATTCAAGTACTCTGAAATGGAAAGCATGGCAATAGAACGAACTCATGGGGCCAAAAACATTGGCCGTACAGTGTTTCAAGACTTCGAAAATAACTTGCCCAGGCACGACGAACAGTACCATGTTAGCGTTTCACAAAAGTGTACGCTGGCTTATCCACTGAAAGGAAACCGGTATGGATTTCCTCGTCAACCGGAAATATTGCGTCTAAAGTTTCCTAACGAGTACAAATTGTCTCAACCTGACGCCTTCATGCGGAATGTTTCCCGAAGCCGTCAAGTCACTTTTCTCCCGCACACATCAGCTCAACAGCGGCCGATTCCTGTCAGCACGAAGCGACCTGAAGGTATCGTTACTCGGACAGTTCACAAGCAAGAGTTAATTTATGGTCACGGGAGAAGAGAAAGAGAACACTTACGTCAAACCAGGTGCAATCACAGACAACCATCGACGAAAATGAGAACTCTATGCGCTGACCAGATACGCAATTACAGACCGTAGTGGTTAGTGCAACAACCTTAGCCTAACAGATAAGCAAGTGAAAGAACTTTACGTGGACGACAAAAACGAACGCTCAACAATTCCTTGCTCGGAGCATTTAAAGTTCCCGGGGGAGGATGTTGAGAAAGAAGAGGCCGCTTAGTAACGGCTTCCGATTAGTAGAGAATAAAGAAGAAGAAGTAGGTGTGGCGCTATTAGAGAACACCCGGCCCTTGTCTCCTTCTCGCGTTATTTCACAGCAGCGTTCCAATTGAAAAAGTACATCACGCTAAATATCTTGGTGTATTCTTTTCATGAGACCTTTCATGGAATAAACATGTTGAGTACATCACTTAAGCAATGGAAGTGCTTGGGCCCGTTGGTTCATACTTCACACAAAAAACAGCGCTCAAGACGGGACAAGACGGGACGGGAGGCTACACACACAGCGCTCAAGGCGCTGTGTGTTTAGCCTCCTTCCTTCTGTCCCGTCTTGAGCACTGTTTTTTGTGTGGAGTACATCACCTTAAGAGCTGGACGTGTTCTTAACTTCACAAAAATAAATTTTAATAAGGCTCCCCAAGACGTCAAACAAATATTGTACTCTTCTAGAGTACGTTCGATTTTAGGGTATACTGTTGTGGTTTGGGACCCAAGCCCCAAGATCCTTAAAAATAAACTGGAGGCAATTCAAAATCGTGTTTCACGATTTGTTACTAACTCTTACAGTTACAGAATTAGCGTTACAGACATCAAACGATCTATTTCATGGGACACTCTAGAACTGCGACGAACCTTTTCTAGGTGTTTATTTTTGAAACAGATTTTGTGTGAGGAGGTGGCAATAGATCGACATCTGTACCTTTATCCGCCCACGTATGTGTTTAGGCGAAGGGACAACAGTAAAAAAAATTGCGGAATATTTTTGCCGTACATCTACATTCCAAGCGTCATTTTTCCCCCGGTCGATTAAAAAGTGGAACGCCCTACCCGACACTGTTGTTGCCGCCCCCACTGAACTGTTTTCCGCAGCACTTTGGCAGCCCTTGCGCACGAGCAGAACGAGACTTGAATGGGTATTTTTTAGCTCTTTTTAGTGTGCTGCTGTTATCTGTATTTATCCGTTGTGTCCGGTGTAATCTCGGTATGCGAAGCCCTGGCAGCACATTAGCATGGTCAAATTATTTAAAACCTTTATTTTTTTTAGTGTGTCACTGTTGTCTATTGTTCGCGCTGATTTTTCCTTGTTTTTTTTTCTTGTTACCATTAGGCCGTGCGTGTGATTCTTTGTGTTTATTTTCCTGTATCACACCCCCCTACAACAATGCCTTTTGGCGAATGTAGGTATGTAATAAATAAATAAAATAAATAAAATAAATAAATAAATAAATAAATCAAGTGGGTAGCATCTCCAAATTCCTATTTTATAGCAAATTCACTGTCCCCTAGCATATGTCCAGAGGCCAGGATTCGTTCTTCAGTTATAAAGTTGGCGAATTTATAATGATAGGATTATTTTTGTTCTGGACAAAAGTTCTAATTCTGTGCGCACGTTCTATTGTACCTGAGTCCAGTGTAAGTTTCAGTTTGTTGGCACAAAACGCGAGTATCCTTTGTTCCGACTCTTCCGTTGTATCTTTTACGTTGTCTTTTATACCAAGGAAGACAAGAATATTTCGGCGTAAGTGGTTGCTGGCGTCAGTAGCTGCGGCTTTTGGTACGGAAATTTCACGACTTATCTGGGGTGAATCAGTATCGCTATAATGGCTGGTTTCAGGTTTTGGTGATTCCAGGTTGTCGCGTTGGTTGCTTATTGGAGAAATTTGTTTTTTATGGGCAGCTTGAACCGTTTTAAGGTCGTCTATCTCTGATCGAATGGTTTCTAGATAGTTTTTCAATCTTCAATGCGTTTATTAGAATCAAGCACCAGGGCTTTTTCAGTTTTTTTTTTGTGGGCCGCCATTCAATTAAATGTCGCCAGAGAACAGCAGTAATTATTGAGAACAAAGACTTAGGATAATAGCGTCAATGCACAAGTTTAATACACAAAGCAATTGAGTCGTTGGAGGCCGACACAGTAAGAAGAAGCCGATTACAGCTCTAAAACTTTTACAGTTACCTAAATAACTAAGCTAAAACGTCAGAAACGAGTTAATCATCGCGTAGCTTTCGGTGTCGCGCCCCAAGATGAGGTCATCGGTGCAGAGAATATGTAGCCGCGGCATCGGGGATGTGACCGGCGACGTCATCGACGGGGTTGGTTGCCACGTGTAGATGGTCCACTGGGCTAGTTTTCGCGGAGGAGGGCGGTTGGGGGTCTCACGGAACGGGACCGCTTCCCAGGTCAGGATAGTAGATGCATGGGGGCGGGGTGTTCAGGGTTTTTTTATTCGACAGCACACACCCGCAGTGGTGAAGCACACCAGCATCTGCTATGTCCGAAACCGGTTGACCATGGCGTGGCTTGCAGTGTCGGGCTCCAAGCTGGCAGCATCGGTGCAGTGATTACGTAGCGTGGACATCGGGCGTGTGACCGGCGGCGTCATATACGGGTTTGCTGTCCGCTGTAGATGGACCATAGGGCTGGTTTTAGCGAAACTGGGTGGTCAGGGGTTTCTGGGAATGGGCGAGTTTCCCAGGTCAGGATTGGGCGTGGACGGGGGTGGGGTGTTCCGGGTTTTTCTTTATTTTCTTTAACTGAGCGACCTGAAGTTATTTGGTATGTCGGCTAACATCATACACAAGAATTCAAGTTTCATGTCTTAGGGAACGTTTTGTGTAGGAGTAGTAAGTATACTTCCCAGTGTTCGTGTGAAGGAAAAAGGCATGCTACAAGGTGGAGTTTCCTCTGCACTCTGTTTATTGTGAAAATGTTGTTTTCTAGGGTGGTGGCATTGTCGCCATCAAAACACGGTTCAATCTATGTATATGGCATGCAACTGTCTTTCGAATCTTTTAACCTGTATGTTTGCAAGTGCCAATTCCAGCTTGCTGTTAATAAGCTAGCTGTCGGGGCAGAAAGCAAGCATTTTAAATTTATTCCTGGAAAGTGTACTCGTGTTTCGCCTTCCAAGAGGGGTTGCATTCTGGCGGGTTGAGACATCAAACTCAACGTGTCGATTTGAGTCGTAAACAGACTCAACTTTCTTCGTGCACTACTTGAAGAAAAGTTCATGTTCTTCCCAGATATCAAAGAAGCATAACTGCTCAAAGGGTTTTACTATACTGAAGGTTCTCTCACACACTTCATATGATGCTGACAAACTTCTACGTGTACCAAACAGCTTAATAAATCAACGGTTTGGCAATATCAGTGCTGTCTATGTGTCAGAAAGCCCACCATTTCTCGAAAGGCTAGAAAGAGTGCTTTTTGTGAGGCTCTGCTTAGCATGTGGTGCCTTCTGCACTTGCAGTCGAACTTTTTTTTTCTGGCGTTTAGTAAATATATCCTAGAACATCAGTGACCATACACAGATCTGCTTTATGCTTTTGAAATCTCAAGAATGCCTCACCATGCTCATAAGTAAGATTATTAAGATACATCTATATCTAAACTCCTGTCAATCGTCCATTCGTTTCTGCTACTTTCTCTTAGAGAGCTAGAGAGGAAGAATAACATCTTGCTGCCGCCTTTCTAGACACCATCAAAACTTTCGTAACAAATTTTATAGCGCCACGGCATCTTCGCCGTGTATCATGTCACCTATCGTTCACATATATAGAGAAAAAAGGAGTCCGAAGGTGCGCGATAATTCAGCACTTCTTGTATTTGCAACTGAAACACCTTCTGCGCTCAACTGTAAATGGGCTCCTCAAAGACTGTCGCACCTGTGTCCTGTACGGCACTGGGACCAACGTTTAATTTCAGTAGAGCTATGAATGGCAATACTAGTGTCTTTACGGCAGAATGGGTATTTGTACGGTGTACTCCTTAGTGGAAATCATATCCTTCTAATTCACATCCCACAAACCATGATCAACACCAATTCTGGGAAAGTCATGCGGGCGTTTTTGTGCCGCAAATGCTGCAAAAACCCGGTAACGACCATTCCCTCGAAAAAACAAGACGTCTGTATGTGCTTTACTACGTGAATACACCATATACTGGTTTCCATTACAGTATACGATGGCTGTTAATGAGCCTATGGATCAAACAACCGCTGCTGGCAAACTTACCAATAAACTGGACAATACAACAGTACCCTACACCGCCCTGAAACCTCACATCAGACAACACCTTCGCTAAACGTGCAGAAACAGACTGCAGTGAATAGAAAGACAACAAACTACACGTGATAAAATCGCCCTCAAACCATACACCAGGGGCACAAGCAACAGATATACAGAAGTCGCCTTGGTCAGGTTACTGGCAATGTACACACACGCGACGCAGTCACACGGGTTCACAGGGTCTCCAAGACCCGTTTGTAGCAGGTTTGAGGAGGGCGAAGCCACAGTTCACATCCTAATAATATCCAAGACACTCAAAGGAACACAACACAAGCACTTCAGACAATTTACAAACAACAGATGCTGCTACAAGCATCGTTTTTAGGTGACAATGTTATAATGTCGGTGGTCAAACGCGTTTTATGCATTTTCCAGACAAAATTTAAAACCTCATTAGCAATCCCGCACAATCAAATCCGGCCCTGTTGAGTTTCCTGCGGGAAGCAGTGGCGGGAAGCGCCATGCGCCTCGCAGCCGCAACTAGAGAAGAGGACGAAGAGGGCGGGCAGCGGGGTATGCGCGTGAGCACGCAATAAAGAAAGAAGAGAACGACCAGGAGGTGTTCGATCTGGCAACGCGAGTGTCGGTTTCTTCGCTGTCTCAATATTTCTGGTGCCGTAAAGACCGGGAGACGACCAGAATTCATCGCACCGATACGTTACCAAGCATGGAGAAGCTGCGCGGGCAGCGAGGCATCCTTCGTGGTTCCACCACCCGACTTCTGACAGTGGCCAGCGATATCCTGCGGAAGGACACTCAACCATCATTGGGCGACCTCCAGGAAATTATCGACGGGCTTCGCTCCAAAGAGTCCGCGCTCGCTGAGATGGACAGCCAGATCGCAGACTCCCTTGACAGTGAAGCGTTTGATGAAGACGTCGCGGGTGCTATAGATTACCGTGAGAAGATCGTCAACGCGATGAACAGGCTTCATTTCGCCATGAACGCGCGCGCTACGGCAGGTGCTCCTGTCAGTGAAGGCCAGCTACAGAGGCTTGCGGGGACTAGCAACGAGTCCAGCAACGCCATTGGAGCTGCTCACACGGAGCTCACCAGCGAAAATACCGGCGCTCACGGTAGGCCACGAGCACCGGGTCTGCGCGTGAATTTGCCAAAGCTTCAAATACCCGTCTTTGCCGGTGAGACCCGTGAATGGCAGGGCTTTTGGGAGCACTATGAGGCCACCATACACGCTCACCCCGATCTCGCCGACATTGAAAAGTTCCAGTATTTGAAGTCTGACTTGGCCGGCGCTGCAAAGCGGGCAATCGAAGGTATACGCCTGACTGACGGAAATTATAAGATTGCCGTCAAGGTGCTCACTGAACGCTATGGCCGAAAGGATGTCCTCATCGATAACCACATAGACAGCCTGCTTTCCATCGAGCCAATCGAGTCATCGTCTCAAGTTTCACGTCTGCGAGACCTCTATGAGCAGATCCAATTCCGTACCGGCTGTTTGGATAGCCTTGGCATGCCGTCTGCAGAGTACGCGGTTGTTCTACACCGGGTGCTAATGCGCCCATTGCCAGAAGATCTGGAAATCCTGTACCACAAGCGCACGAAGACTGACATGGCCGGCGCGGACGCTGCAGCGGAATCACGAGAACATCATTTCAAGGCCATCCTCAAGTTCCTGCAAGTGGAGGTTGAAAGCAGAGAGGAGAGTCGAGTGTCACGCGAGAAACCCACTTCAAGGAGGTTGCCAGCTAACCGCAACGTGACACCGCCTCGAATACCATCCGCCCTAGCAATGGCAGCACGGTTCGCACCGCCAGGTGCCGATCCGTCCATGGCTCGCAGACTAAGTGCTCCCTCTGCGATGGGCGACGTTTCAGGACACGCGACACATAGGTGCCAGGCCACACTGTCAGCGGAGGAAAAGCGCCGACGGCTATCCACGAAGCATTGCTGTTTGAAGTGTGGAAAAAGGGGCCGCACTGCTCGTAATTGCCGAGCCGCAGCAGGGCTGAGGTGCGACCATTGCTTAGGGCACCATATTTATACACTGTGCGGCATCTGGGGAAGAGCAGCAACGGGCACTCCACGACCACCTACTCCTATCGGAGCTGAAAACCACGAGGTGGAAACACAGCGAGGAAGGCAGGTGACAACAGCTCCTGCAAGCAGCACGTCCTCGTCACCCGTATCGCTCCGAGCCGCCACGGTGTGGGCGTCCGGAAACCGCGACCGCGTGCATATACGTATACTGCTTGATACCAGAAGCCAACGGTCCTTCGTCCGTCAAGAAGTGTCGCAGCAACTGTGTCTACCCAGCACTGGAACTGAGGATTTGGCAGTGTTCACATTGGGCAAGTGCAACCGCCCACATCATACAAATGCCGAAGGGGGAACATTACTCTCTGTGGTCGCTTTGAATCTTATTAGCTTACCCTCCAAGCTCTGGAAGTGCCAGAGGTCTGTACGGTGAGGGGCCCGTCCATAGAGAGCACCGTTATTGCAATGCTGCGTGATCGGATTTTAACCTTAGCCAACGATCCCCAAGACGATAAACCTCAGGACTCCGTGATAAGCGTGTTATCGGTTGTAACAATTACCGGAGGATTGTAACCAGACGTGTCAAGCGCTTCACCGACAGCCTGTGCGCCATGGAGACAATATTCAGTTGGGTCGTTCAAGGAACCTACACTGACGTCTGCCATCGTCTGACACCACGTAGTACCAGTGGAACTGCATTGTTCCTGGCTTGTACTGACGATTGGCGCATGGAGTTCCGACCGGGAGACCCGGCGGAGATGTGGCGGTTGGGCGCCATCGGTATAAACGATGCAGATGAGTAGCACGACGTCAACAAACACCCGGCGCTCCTAATGTTAAGTAGCGCAGTACACAAGAGCGAAGGTCGTTACGTTGTACCGCTCATGATTGAGACACCTGGCTCACGTCATCCACGAACCGAACTGTAGCCGAATGCAGGCTGAAAAGGCAGCTTCAGCGGTTTGAACATCAGCCAGGGCAGCTGCAGAAGGAGGAACAGGAAAAGGAGAAGCGCAAGTCGGTGGAAGGGGAGGATTCACAGACCCCGGCGGCTAGGAAGCTCAAAGCCAGAGACATTTATCCGGACGACGAAGAATATGACACTTCAAACCGAGATGACGAAGAGGACAATAAGGCTGGTGGCGACGCGTCAGAACGGCGCCATTCTTCCTCATCTTCGTCCTAATCATTGGAAGATGAGGACGAGGCCAAGCCACAAATTGTCGCCACGAAGGAAGAAGTCAGCAAGATCCAAGAAGTCAGCAAGGCCAAAGTGTACACCCTGGGACGGTCCCGAACCAACAAGGCCCTGAGGCTGAAGCATGGCAAGCAGGAAAGGGTCTTCCGAGCTCGAGTTGTGTCCAAACAAGACTTCATCGACTCAGACTTTTACAAGTAGACAGAAGGGATGAACCTCGCAGGGGTCGCGTTTCCAACAACGAAAGAGGTGGCGAAGAAGCTTAAGGACGTTCAGGGCGCAATCAACTACCTGTACAAGCAGTCAGATGTCGAGACCATCGTGAGCGAGAAGCAGCGTTTTAAGCAAAATCCAAGCAAATATGCGGTGCGGAAGACGCAGCTCATGAAGCAGAAGGAGATTACGATGCTGAAGGGAGTCCAGGAAGAAGCACAGAATTTGGCGGGAGAACTGGACCAGCGCGATGAACGTGCGAGGGAGCTGGACAAGCAGCTCACGAGTACAGTCAGCGCCATGAGCTACCTAAATGAACGGAAGAGTCTGAAGAACATCATAGAGATAGAGCGTGCGATCCGGGAAGACGCGAAGTTTGACAAGGAGAAGGCGGACGATCCGTTCACGAGACGGAACTGCGCGCCAAGCCTCGTCACCAAGACTCGGGGTGCAGACGTGAAGCCGGCTCCGGTTGCGCCGCCCCACAATATGAAGCAGGAGGAACCGGAGGTCAGTAGTCTGCCCGTGATGGATGCACTCCTAACCGGCAAGCGCACTGTGGGACTACCACCACGAACTGCCGACTGTTTGTCGAGCTCCGCCGCGCATGACTTGCAACAAAGGGTGAAGTACAGAGATGAGCTTCGGCGCCGACCATGGAAGCGTTGGAATGAAGAATATCTGCTTATTCTACGCTCCGCTCATCACAACCCGCAGTCGTTATCATTCCGACCACGTGTTGGCGACTTGGTGATCCTCAAGGACGACAACGTGTCGGCGGTGCAATGGAAGCGCGGCAGAGTGGTTTAGGCGTTTACTGGAAGGGACGCCATCGACAGATACTTTAAAGTCACCTTCCCAAACAGCCAACAAGTACCATGGGCTGCTCAGCGGTTATACCTCTTGGAGGCGGGCGACCACTCCGCGGGCACGGGAGGATGTTGAGTTTCACGCGGGAAGCAGTGGCGGGAAGCGCCATGCGCCTCGCAGCCGCAACTAGGGAAGAGGACGAAGAGGGCAGGCAGCGAAGTATGCGCGTGAGCACGCAATAAAGAAAGAAGAGAACGACCAGGAGGTGTTCGATCTGGTAACGCGGGTGTCGGTCTCTTCGCTCTCTTAATAGGCCGTATACACCCGCCACCACCATCTTCTTTTATATTTAACAGTTAATCTGGCTCAGAACAGCAGCCTGTCCCTTTGTGAAGACTACAATTTCGGGGTCCTTTTCGGGGCCCTCAGGCTACCAATTGTTTTCGCGTTGTCAAAAGCTTTCTGCGCGAAGTGCCCTATTTAAAAAGGCGAATCGTGCTGTCTTCTCTAAAGGGCTCTATCACATCTTTTTGCCTATTACGTTTTTGGCCTGTACGCCAATTTCACTTATTACCCATTTGATTTGCCCGAAACTGGCGCAGGAAACACATAGGACAAACGTCTGGCGCTTTTTGGCGAAGTAGCCGTTGCGCCATCAAAAAAAAAATATCATCATCATCATTTTGTTTTATTTGAGGTAGATAAAAAAAGACTACCAAAATCAATATATCCATGGTAACCGATATCCCTGATATTACTATTTATATTGGTCACAGTATCGCCGTTCATGCTAACTTCAACCTCTTGTATTTCCTTCAACCTCTTGTATTTCCAAACTTATTCCGGTACTAATTAACCAGATCAAGACTTCACTCGATGTTTACATTCTGTTAGGTTTAAGACTACGTATCAAGAAGGTGCTATAACGGCGCTATAACTGGCAGCGGCACAGGGCTTCGAAATACATGCGCGGTTAATGGAGAACAACATGCTAGAGTAATTTAGGTCGTTCTCGCGTATATATTGAACACAATATCTAAAACCGGTGTCTTTTGCAAAAAAAGAAATCAGCTGGTACAAGCGCGCAAAAAAGGTAACCTAACAATCTTATCTAACTACCGAGTAATGAAAATATGGTGTTTTTTTAGAAAGCTGAAAGAGCTATTCGTTCAATATTACAAAACTACCTCATAAATATCAGTATTGCGACACTTAGCTTGAGGCATGGTTATTCAGCACAACGTACGCTGCACTTGTAGAGCTCACGGATATACGCAGAGGGGAGATAATTGCGTTTTGGTGGGAGCCGTATTCATTGATAACACAAAAACATTCAGCTCTTGGTATTTTTTAAAAAATGATTGCTTCGCACTGGTGGCGTGCGGACGGGGGAAAAGATGAAGGTGGAGGCCCCTTCTTGTTAAGTATCGGGTGTACAAAGTTTATACGTGTTTACCTTCTGGGACCGGTCCACCTTTTGCGTGTGAATATGCTTCGAGACTTCAATAACCAATCCGCGTGGTGTTGTCGTTAGCTCCAGAAGTAGCTGACGGAGCAGTGGTCAGATCGCTTGCTCAAACGTCAACACCTAGTTTGGAAGGCCACTGTTCTTCTGGTAGTTTGGCCTATGGAGCGCTGATTGCTAAGTTCATTGCTCATATTGATTCGCGGCCTTTACCATTGTTTCAATTTTGCAATATTTGTCTTTGCTTTATCTAAACGGCACAACCTGTCGCAGCGACCTACTGATCCAGCCCTGAAACTATGCATTTCCAATTACACGAATTCACTTTTTATATTGCGCATCGCCCCGGCGCTTTTCCAAAGCAATATTACCACCACTTGTATCGTGTCTTAGAAAGACGGAAGCACGAACTCCACTGGCGCGCGGCGAGAAAAGGTAAGTTGGTGTGAGTGCATGCGATAACTTCATTTCTTGGCGAGCTTTTTCTCAGGCATATCTGCCGCAAAAGAGCCAGCCTCAATACTTCGCTGTAAAAACCTTGAATCGCTTGGTATAGGTAGCCCGGCCACTTTCACTAAAACAAAAAACACCTTAGCAACCGAATTGAGATTCTAATTGTCGTCAGCGCAATGCCTGATTTCCAATAGCGAAGCGAGGTTTTTGTCACGGTCCTATGTTGGAGCCCCAACTATTCTTATATATGACACTGACCCCCATACCTGCGGTCCCAGCAGTAACTCTTTTCTCTATTGTGACGATATGAAGTCAGAATTACCTTCTAACAGCCACGTATCAAAGTATAGCGATATAAGCTACAGACCGCCAAGAGATTTACTTGTAGTCAAAATTCTGCTAGAATGCACTGAGAGAAAACCAAATCACTTTTTCTATTCGTGGCCAGATTCCTGTCCCAATACAATTTTTTTATTTCTCTTATCTAGGATCTTTATATTGCTCGCTCTTTCCGAACAATCTTACAATTGTTTATTTTCTTAGTGCAACACGTATGCTGCCGATCTTCCATCACTCCAATGTCTTCAAAATTATACCGTAATTTTACTCACACTACGTTCATTGCCGATCTTAGGGTTAACCATTCTCGGTATGCGTCCTTATCCTTCGAACATGATCCTAAATATGAGTACTGTTTTCAAGTAGCTTAAAAACTAGATATAGCGAACCTCTATGTAACGAATGCTGGGAATTAACAAAGTTTTTGATGCCTCATTGTGGGCTCCACTGAAACGCATGTGTTTGAAACTTCTATGTAAAGAAAGCGTTGCCACGGTACACCTTGGTGTAATTAATTCGCCAGAGAAATGAGTCATTGTTTTTTGACACTTCTGGAAATAGCGGCTTCAGAAATGCGCTAATTTAGCTAATTTTGTACGCACTGGAAATTACCGTATGTTTGCAGGTGTGAGTTCGGTGTCGCTTAGTGTTTAGGAGGGCCTGTCGTCGTGTAGTCGCACGTCTCTTTTGCTATCTGTGGTGTCGGTTTGTCGGAACTCAGTTGTCAGAAAATGAAAAGGTTTAACTTTTCTAGATATGTTCAGAATTTCGAATGCCACTTCCGTCGGCGAGAAAGGAGAACATGGCAGCTTCGATGTTATCCGAGTTTGTAATGCGGAAAAGAGCGCCAGGATTATCAAATATTCCGAAAGACGCCTTTTCGCTTCAGTTGGGCCACTGAAAATTGTTAACACTAAAAATTGTGCGAAGGCAAAAATATTACCTGCGTTACGTTTGCGAATATAGGGTAAGAGAACTTGCTTCGTTGGAGTACCGTATTGTGACTAAGCTCGTGGGAAACCAGCTGGCTCAAATTACTCAGTTTTCACTGTGAAAAAAATCCTTGAAGTGTGAGTACACTGTCACTGATTTCAGGCGTTTTGGTTTTGTTTCTGCTTGACGCATGCCAGCCTTGACTCAAAACACGCGTGTACTGAAAACCTGTATTTACCCAAAAAATTGGAATTTTCGTCAACTACGTTCAAATCAGGTTCACCTGTAGATATGGTAAATCTGGCTTTAACTAGTGCTTTGGAAATTGCGTTTGGGGAACACAGGCAACACGAAAGTTTCAGTAGAACGAATTCTGCCGATTTCATTCGGCGTAGCCTACACGTGAATCCGATATTTGTTAGGACCAAAACGTGGTATTTGAAGAGGAAGTAGAAGACCGCTGGTAACTGTAGACAATTTAAGGCCTCACGCCCCCTTCTCCGGACTTGACCTAATATTTGGAACAAACAATTCCTAATATTCGCATCCTTACCATTACGGTAACATTTTCGTGTGTCCGACTTGGTTTATGAACCTACCTTCGCCTCAACGTAGCGGGTGTAGTGCCTCACTTCTTTTGGAGCCAGTCAACATGGCTTCTTAAGATCTCGGACCTCGAGAGAATAGCACTGAAGACAGAGAAGGTGACTGAAGCAGAGTAACCAGCGTGTGGCCTCAACCTCGTGAACCACACACGTTTTTGTGTAAGGCCGATAAAGATGTGCAGTAGGGGTAAAGCACTACCAGCCGATCAACGAGTATAAAAGTCGATACCAAGAGGTGCAGTTGGCAAATGTTTATTGCTTACTCACTACGCTGCATTCCTGTGGGTGGAGAACCTCTGAGTGCCTCTTTCGAGCTGGGAATATTTTGTGAACCAAATAAGGAGGGCAGCGGCTCCTAGAATGCCAAAGAATGCCGAACAACTGCTTACTCTACGGGTATATTGTCACGTGGCCAAAGAAGAAGCAGATGTCTTGAAGGAAAAACAAGTTTATGTGAGCGAACTAGTGCTCCCCTAGCAACAATGAGAATACACAGGCGACAAAGCAGAAGTCAACAAAGTGACGTGCTCAGGCGAGCGTCGGCGATTCCATTTCTGCGGGATCTGCTCTGCAGGGCTTTATTTTTCGGTGCGAGTGTTTCCGGAACCGTTGAATTACATCCAGAACTTCGAAGATCAGAGAGGACTATTCTGGGCTAAAGAGGTTACGGCGAAACAGTCTGCTTATCTGAATGAGATAGCCCTGGGCACACATGTAACAGAGCCGGGCATGGGCGGGCAGTAAAAAAAACAATAAATAAACAACCCCATACATGGTTCGCGGCATTACCCCATTACTAAGAGTGCAACGACCGGACGCTAAAACAAAATACCGTCCGACCAAACAATAAAAAAGTCAGTCACCTGGCGCAGTAAGCTTTCAAGCAACCCACATGGACGACATCGGACAGCGTTAGCCGTCGTTATGTTCCGGAATCGCCATCGAGGATCACATCGTTGGTAAGTTCCTCGACGCGTGACTGAATCTGGTATGGTTCGGATTACGATCGCAGAGGTTTCTCACTGAATCCTCGTCCTCGGATGGGTATCCAAACCCAAACAAGATCCACTGGGTGGCACTCGGCATCCCGGCGTCGGAGGTTGTAGCGTCTGACATCCACCCGCTGCTGGTTAGTTGTGCGAACTCCAGCGAGCTGGCGGGCCTCCTACGCACGCTGGAGGTATCCTTTGACGATGGTGGTGAGGTTGCCCTCTTGCACGTGGGCAAGCACGGCATCAAGCTTCGTAGTCGGTCTTCTTCCATAGACAGGCTGGAACGGCGACATCTGCATAGCTGGATAGCCGTGTTGTACGCAAACGTTACAGATGGGAGCACTTCGTCCCAAGTCTTATGTTCAACGTCGACGTACATTGACCGCATATTATTCGATGGTCATGTTCAGACGTTCGTTTAGTTCCTTAATTTGGGGTTGGTACGCCTTCGTTCTTCTGTGAACTGTGTTGCTGTAGGTTAAAAGTTTTTGCATCAGCTCCGCAGTAAAGGCCATTCCACGGTCGTGATTAGGATTTCCGGGGCTCTATTTCGCAGAAAAACTTCGCTTTGAAGAACTTTGCGACTTCGTGTACAGTCTCCCTCGGAAGAGCAATGGTCTCTGCGTAGCGGGTATGTAGTTTGTCGCTACGACAATCCAATTGTTCTCGGATTGGGATGTAGGAAACGGGCCCAGAAGGTACATTCGAGTTTGTTGGACAGGCCTCGATGCGAAGGCGATCGGCTGCAAAAGTCTGGCGGGTTTTGTCGGTGGTGTTTTTTTGTCACTGGCAGTCACGGCAGCTCCGAGCGTACTGGGGTGACATCGGATGCAAGGCGGGGCTAGCAGTACTTCTATTTGATTTTTGCAATTGTGCGGGCTGTGCCGAGATGACCGGTAGACGGGTCGTCGTGGCAGGCTCTTAAAATTGCGTCACAAAGGTCTGCGGGTATGGCAAGAACATAATTCGTTCTAGTTCCGGGGCCGCAATTTTTTTTCACGAGAGTGGAGGTTTCCGGCTGAATGCTGGTAGGTTGCGTTTAAATGCCCTAGCCACGGTGACGTTGCAACTTTCGAGGCAGTCGATTATGACACAAAAGTCAGGTATCGGCCAGCTGGTGGGTGGCTAGGTGGCTCTCCATCACGGCTCCAAAGAACGCACTGTCTTCATCAAAATCTTGTGCTGGTGGGTCAACCTGAGCGCGGTACAACCAGTCGGTGTCGGAGTGTTTCCGGCAGGATTTACAAAAGATTGTAACGTCGAACTCCTGCAGACGCAAGCTCCACCACCCGAGACAGCCTTAGGCGTCCTTCAAATTGGCGTCGCAGCACAGCCCATGGTGGTTTGTCACAGCCTTGAATGGTCTACCATACACGTAGGGGCCGAATTTCCAAACCGTTCATATAATAGCGAGGGGCTCTTGCTGAGTAGTTTCTCTACTTTTTCGAGAGCTTACGGATCGCAAAGCCGAGCACTATTTCGCAAAGGCATTGCTTTTGTCTGAAGATGGCACCCAAGCCTATATAACTGGCTTCCGTGCGTATTTTCGTTTCGGCGTCTTCTTCGAAATGAGCGAGCATGGGTGGGCTTTGCAGACGTTTTTGCAGCTCGCCGAATAATTTTTTTGCTGTTTTCCCAGCTAAAAAGGGGTGCTATTTTTTGTAAGGCGTATGATTAGCTCTGGAATGCGTGCGAAGTTTGCGACGAAGAGCCGGTAGTGTGCGCAGAGTCCCAGAAATCTTTTCACACTCTCCTTGTCTTTGGGTCTTGGGAATTTTGCTATGGCTGAAGTTTGTGCTAAGTCAGGTAGGACTCCCGTGGGGTTGACGACGTCCTCCCAAAACGTGAGCTCCTAGTACGCGAAAGGGCACTTTTCATGCTTCAGCTTTAACCCCGACGTACAAAAAGCCTCTACTACAGAATCTAACCTTATAAGTTGATCGTCGAAAGTGAGGGCGAACACCACAATGTCGTCGAGGTATACGAGGCAGGTGTTCCAGTTCAGGCAAGCTAGAACAGTGTCTATGACTCTTTGAAATGTTGCTCACGCCGTGCACAGCCCAAACGGCATCACAATTGAACTCCTATAGCCCGTCAAGGGTTATAAATGCGGTCTTCTCTCGATCTCTCTCTTCCACCTCAATTTGCCCGCAGCCGGTCTGGAGATCCATTGATGAAACGTACTTCGCATGGCAGAGGTGGTGGAGGGTGTCGTCGATTTGTGGCAGGGTGTATACGTCTTTTTTCGTAATTTTGTTCACTCGCCTCTAGTGAAGTTTATTGAACCAGAAGGGTATAATGCGCGAAGCAGCCGTAAACAAGGTGGCGAAGCAGCAGTCAACAAAGTGACGTGCTCAAGCGGGTGTCGGTGATTCGGATACCATGGCGTCTGGCTGCAGGCTTTTATCTTTCGTCCAAGTGTTTCTGGAACCATCGATTTACATCCAAAACATTGTACATGAGAGAAGTTTATTCTGGGCTAGTCACGTTAGGGTGAAACAGTCCACTTATCTGAATGTGATAGAACGTGCGGCAATAAAATAAATAATGAAAGACGCGCTTCACTTGGGACATAGATAACAGAGCCGGTCGTGGGCCACGAGTAAAAACAAACAATAAATGAACAAGCCATATATGGTTCGCGGCAATATACCCCAAGAATAATGCGCTCTATACACTCAGGAGCTTGGAATTTGTCAGCATTTTGGTAGTAACACTTCTTATATAGATATAATGGTACACCTGCTTCCACACTTTCCTGAAGGCGTCTTCATGTTCCTGCATACCGAGACAGCCTCAGCCGCAGCGCGGTGCGCTTCTCGCGCAGGTTTTGGGGCGGTTGAAAAAGGGGTGCATTAAAGAAACGTTTGCAGCCTTTCGAAGATCAGTTCTATCAACACTGTGGACTTGATGAAGACAAGACAAGACTGCAGGAAGAAAAGACTGCAGGTAATTGTAAAAATATTCATGGCAGCTTCAACCGCATTTCTACAAGGCGAGCGCTGGAACACTCTGGTACCGTGGCTTCACTGACGGAGTTTTAGATACCAAGACTATTGCTGAGGTCTATGTCCCTCCCTCCCTCGTTGTCGTTGTCCGCCGTCTGCACTCTACTGGGCATGCACGTCTCTTCAGCCCAGTCAGTGTCTGGGCTGAATTCAGCGCAGTCCATTATAAAAACAAATACTTAGGCGGTTTCCGGTTTCGATCCCACGACTCCCTCGGCACAACAAAAGTACGTAGCGCGGTTCCCACTCCGCTACGAACCTTTTTTTCCTTTATTGCTTGCTTTGGCACATACAGAGTACAGACATTCATAACAGCCGTCAACCTGAATTTAGTTAACGTCATGTGTTAAAAAGCTTCTTAGGTGTACCTACGATTCCATGTCTGCCAGACATTCGGGCAGATTCGACAAATATTTTTGATTTTGCACATATGCACTCATTTCCTCTCTAAAATACTATCTCGCGCTTCGCGCTTCGATATCAGAGTACCTTGCGGCCATTCTTCCATTCGGGACGGGGCATGTGCTACGAACGCGTCTTATGTCCTTCACTCATTCGGCTCGTCAAGAAGCTAAATATACAACCAAGGCACGCGAAGCTCAACGTCAACAGAAACGACGAACTGACAACTAATGGGAACTTCAGTTGACGCAATGGCTACCTCGCATACTCTTCAGGGTTCCCTGCGGGAAGATGATGTATGTGTTTCTGTACTAAACGACCGCCATCCATCAAGGACATTCTATCGAACCTCCCACGTCGCAGATCGTGTCGACCTATAAAATATAACACCATCTTCCCGTAGGGAAACCCTAAGTTCTATGCGAAGCAGGCATGGTGTCAATTCAAGTGCCCATTAGTTTTAAGTATATTGTTTCCGTGAGGTTGAGGTACGTAGCTAATGTTATATTTACTGTTTGGTTACCGTGGTAACCAACACACTTTTCACTTAGCAGGACTACGAAATTAGAAATTGCGTTGACCTCATGAATGTTTCGTATTTTACTGAAGATTCCCCTCTGGGAAGATGGTGCCATTTCTTTGGACGGGGTTGGTGCTGTTAGAGTTGAGAGTCATAAAGAGAGAAAGAGAGATATGTACGTGGTATGAGTTTGTTTTTCGGCATTATTGTCATCATGTTCACCGTAGGTGACGTCGAGCTGTGGTTTGTGTTCCGCTTTGATTATGACCACCTTATGGTCTGTTAATTGTGAATTCAAGCTTCACAACAAGCTTGACCTGGCGCTCAGAGATGGACATATTGCATAATTTAAAAGATACGTGGACGCCGTCTACTTGCATTGAATAAGAAATTGTAGGTGGTAATGCCTTCCCAAGGGAGTTCATCTTCACTGTGAACGGAGTGCAGCTTAGAACTCCACCATGCGGAACTCGTTTTCTTGCACATAAACCTTTAAGAGTGCACTGTCAACTCTCACAGGAAATTTCCTTTCAGACAAATCCCTACACATATCGTTCATTGTTTTGCTTGAGACATCAATTGACTTCAGGTCACTAAGGATCCCGTTGTCACGTGAACGGAGGTTAGGATTGTCTTTACCAGCTCAGAGAGATGGACGCAGGGAAGCCGTTGACGACTTCGAAAAAACGAGCATTTAATGCACACTCAAAGCAATCCTAGCGCAAACCACTAATAATGGCAGCACTGCCAGGATGCAACGTCTCAACCCGTTTGTTTATCTTCCGCAGGTGAGCAAGCGTTATGGCAAATGTATTCGTTCAAATTACCTATGCCTAATAGTGGTGCCATGTCCTACGCAGATGTGTGCACAATTGTGTGACACGTGTGCTTGTATTAAGAAATTACTGTTGCTCAGTGGTGACAATGACACAAACCCGGGACCCGATATGGCTGAGATCAAGAAACAGCTTCAAGTAATTGCAGATGACATAAAAGAATTAAAAGAAGAGCGGTTGAAATCAATTGAAGCCAAACTAGAACAAGTAACCTTACTGGAAACCAAGATTACGTCATGTGTCTCCCAGTTAACCAATTTTCAAAACACTGTTCACTACTTGGAGTTAAAAATAGACGGCTTAAAAAACCAGCCTAGAAGGCCAAATTTACTTGTGTACGGTGTACCGGAGGAGGCAGACGAACACCTCGAAACCCTGGAACAAACTAAAAGTGAGCAGATACTTAATAACATAATGAAGATCAAACTCGTTCTAATAGAAAGAATTCACAAGATACGAAAACAAAACTCCTAAAAAACTAGACCAGTCATGCTAAAACTCCTCGACTTCTGAGACAAAGCAACCATTCTTAGTAACTGCACGAAACTAAAAGGAACCGCTTTTTCTGTAGGAGATGACTTCTCAAATAGAGTAAGAGACATCAGAAAAAAGCTTTGGCAAGTTGCCAAAAGAAGAAAAGAAGCTGGAGACAAAGTATTTCTGGTCTATCACCAGTTAAAAGTGAACTAAGATCTGTACCGATGGGATGAGGAAACAAATGCTATTGCGCTCATAACCGCTGGCTGTCACAGCATCAACCATAAAAAAACGACGAAGCGGAAATGCCAGGCGAGCCACAACGCTGCAGCCAACGAAAGAACTAACATTTCTTAACATTACACCCGTAGCATGTTTCAAGAATTAGTACCGCTTGAATACTTACTTCTTGGTATTGAACCGGACTTCGTAGCTTTGACCGAAACTTGGTTGAAAAATTAGTTAAAGGATTTTGAGGTAACACCCCCCACTACGTTATCATTCGTAAAGATAGGCCGACACGTGGAGGAGGCGTGGCTATCTTCCCGAGGCTATCGGAGTCAAGGCAATATTTTGCAAGCTTCTCCTCACTTCTCGCCCAGTATTTGTTGGCTGCGTTTATCGCAGCCCATATTTAGAGAAGGATAGCTTGCAAGCATTGCACGCGTATATGCATCGATTCAGACACAAATATAAAAATCTTATGGGCAAGGTTCAAAGCGGTCGTAACACACTGCATTCTTAACTATGTGCCGTCTAAAACAAATAAAACAAGAAAACATAATCCCTAGATAACGCGTGAAAATAATCATTCCAAGCGTAAAGTAAAATGCCTCAGGAAAACTTTAAAGGCAAAACCTACGTCACAAAGTTGGAACACGTTGAGTCGAGCTATAATTAACATGAAATCCCCCCCCAAAAAAACAACCAATTCTAATTTTTTTACAAGTACGCTACCCAACTTTTTGAAAACGTCTCCCCAAAAGTTCTGGAACTGCCTTAATCCCAAAAACCGTAATAGGGCCGCGGCCAAGGATGAAAGCAAAGATAATGCAAACTAGCTAAATAACTATTTCCGATCTGTTTTAACGATTGATGATGAAAATGTGCCTGATGATGACATCTGCAACCACCGGCATATTGAACCACTTTTAGAGTCCGCAGTGCCTAATGTGTTGTTAAAATTAGATACTAAAAAGGGGGCCGGTCCGGACAACTTGCCAAACAAAATTCTCAGGAGATATGCTGAATGGGTAGTCAAATACTTGTGTATACTTTTCAAAAAGTCCCTATCAACCTGTTCCCTCCCCCAAGAATAGAAAATAGCAAAGGTAGCCCCTGTTCATAAATCTGGTAGCGAAGCTGACCCATCAAACGTCTGACCCATCTCACTAACCAGCACAACCTGCAAAGTACTGGAACACATAATGCTTAAACATCTAACATTGTACCTTGACCAGAATCACATCTTATCGCCATTAAAACACGGTGTTCGCAAAGGACTATACACAGCCAACTGGTTGAACTAATTTATGACATCTCCCTCAACGTAGACTCCATAAAACAAACCAATTTAATTTTATTGGATTTCTCAAAGGCATTTGATTGGTTGCCACACAAAAAACTTGTAAGAAAATTAGAAACAACAATAGGAACAGGTACACCTAATGAGTGGATAGGCAATTATGTGAGTAACCGAAGGCAGTACGTGCAAGTCAATCGCAAAAGTCTTACTATAGCCAATAATACGTCACGTGTACCACAGGGCAGTGATTTGGCGCCCATTTTATTCCTGATCTTCATTATAGATTTACCTGCTCGCATTGTTGTTAATGTGAGGCTTTTCGCTGATGACTGTATACTTTACCAACAAATTAACGGCCCAGAAGGTCATGTAAAATTGAACAATGCCTTCCAGTACATATCTTGCTGGTGTGCTCTCTGGCAAATGATCCTCAATGTCAAAAAATCTGCTCTCTTGATTATAATCAGAAAAAAACATGTATCTGAATTCGTTTACGTTATAAATAACTCTCCACTTCCGGTAGTGACTAAACACAAATATCTAGGTTTAACTTTAACACAAGATTTTAGATGGGATATCCACATTAGCCATGTCACACACTCTGCATTAAAACGACTCTTTTTCCTTCGTAGAAGTTTCGGTTCTGTGCCACAAGAAACGAAACTTCTCGTCTACAAAGCATTCGCCAGACCCGTCTTACAATATGCTAACGTCGCGTTGTTTCCCTTTACAAACAATATCATAAATGCCCTATTACGAATACAACGAAAAACGGTAAGATTTGTTTATAACAAGTACAGAATAACCGACTAACCAACAGAACTTTAAAAAAAACCAGGTCTATTAACAGTAAAAAACCGCTCTTAACTGGCAAGTCAAATTCCTGTATCAATTATTTCACGAAAAGCTAAACATAGACAGTTGAAAGTACATATCATATGCAGAAACAAGGCCAACACAACAAAAGCATTCACAGACACTGAATCAATATCAGTGCCGCACTGACTGTCTGAAATATTCCTTTTTTACACTAGCTATTCATGAGTGGAATAATTTTCCAATCAGTATAACAAACAGGCAATCATCGGAAACTTTCTCATCCCTGCTTGAATGTTACTTATTGTCTTTGGAATGACAGACTGAGTTTTTTTTGCACTCTTTGAAGTGCTCGCTATTTTTTTATCAGTACTTGTGTGCTTCCCGTGTGCTTCACATGTATAATAAAAAGGACGACTTTAGCATTGATTTCATAACCTATGAGGGTATCTTTTCGATGCTGTTGAATCTAAAGCCGAAATTAACATGCGGCCCCGACTGCATTCCAAACACATTTCTTCGCCGCTATGCTGAATCACTTGCACGTTTCCTTGTAATCCTTTTTCGGTTGTCTTTTTCGAGTGGTACTGTGCCCCTGGACTGGCTAATCGCTCGTGTTGTCGCTGTATTTAAAAAAAGGTGATCGGACAAAAATCGAAAACTATCGTCCGATATCTCTCACGTGTACATCCTGCAAGCGGTTGGAGCACTGTATTGCAAATTTTATGATTACATTTCTAGAAGACAATAATCTTTTAACTCCGTTTCAACACGGCTTTCGTAAAGGCTTCTCGACCACCACCCAACTCATTTCTACCGTTCATACACTTGCGTCCACTCTCGATAAATCTGGTCAAACGGATATAATATTTATGGACTTCAGCAAAGCATTTGATCGGGTTTCTCATTGTGGTCTGATATTGAAACTTAACCGATTGCACTTCCCTTTCAACCTAGTTAAATGGATATCGTCCTACTTAAACACGCGCCGTCAGTTCTTCGATGTAGATGGCAACTACTCTAACTTCCTTCCCGTTAATTCTGGAGTCCCGCAAGGAAGCGTCCTAAGCCCGTTGCTTTTTTCATTTACATAAATGATCTAACAGCCTGTATTGATGAGAGCGTTACTATTAGATTATTTGCCGACGATTGCTTAGTTTACAAGGAAATTAAAAATAACAATGACCAGGTTGTTTTAAATGGTAGTATCAGGGCTATTTTTGACTGGTGCGATGAGTGGCACATGAAACTTAATCTTGAGAAAACAGTGTTCATGCGCATTACCAACAAAAAATGTCCCGCTGAATTTCAATACCGCATTAATGACGTTGCAATTGCTCAAACTGAAAGTTTTAAGTACCTGGGCGTAACACTCACTAGTCCCCTAACATGGTCCAAGCATATTGATGCTGTCTGCGCATCTGCTCGTCGCAAACTTGGTCTCGTCTGAAACAGGCTCAAATACTCGCCCCCGCATGTTAAGCTGTCGGCTTACAACTCGTTAATTACGTCTAGACTAGAATATGCATGTATTGTTGGGACCCCTTCTATAAGAAAGATATTAACAAACTTGAACAGATTAACAGACTTGCAGTTCGTTTTACGTATAATCGTTATAAAAGGTCTGATTCTCCTACCGAAATAATGAACGCAAATGGAATTAGCTCCTTAGAATCTCGAAGAAAGCTTGCTAGGCTAAAATTTCTTTTTCATCTCTGGCATCAGTACTCAAAGCTCGACTCCTCTACCTACCTTCAGCCTTCAACCACTAGACCCACACGACATCACCATTCCTGTAGGTTAACTCCCATTTTTGCACGTACCGAGAAGTTTAAACATTCCTTCTTTCCAAGAACCATAATAGATTAGAATCCCCTCCCCGGCCACATATTTCTTTCAAATGATGTACCCCGCTCAATTGAAAATTTTCTTAACATGTAAAAATTTCAGCTGTCTGTTGTTCTCCCCATTTCAGTTGCTTGTTGTATGGCGTTATCAATGGTCTTCTTTTTTTTCCTGTTCTTCATGCTTTTCATGCATGCCTTGTATGCAAAACCTCGGCTTACTATACCCTTGTTTTTTTCCCTTGCGCTGCTTTTATTAGTTATTCATTACTTGTATCAGAACTTGTATCTTTACGTGTATCAGAATATTGTATCTTGTACCCCACTCCTGCTTGGGCCTCAAAAAGGCCTGCAGTATTTTGTAAATAAAAAATAAAATAAACTAGTGGTTATTGATGTCCTGTGGTATTGATGTAGTTTTAATTGTACTGATGTAGTCATAAAATGTATTGCTGTCGGTTCCATCTCACGCGTATTGCAATATTTCAGTGAGTACCCTTTGTATAAATCTTGCACTTTCACAATGTATGTGCCCTTCCTGTGATATTCTCTAATAGGGATTGGCAGTATCTGTAAATAGATAAATAAAAATAAATAAATAACTTGTACACACTCAATAGGATGCAAACCTCAAACTAAATATCCCAAAGTACAATTCAAACCAAGACATAAAAGTCTCTACAACAAAGTTCTACGCTATTAGTCCAAAGGCCCTTATTACATCAAGTCCCCGCTAAATCCTTTCGCACCACAACTCTTTAGCGGGGTTCTACGACCATGTCAGTAATGGACTGGCCTACCCCGGTCATCGGCTTTGACGTGTCGCACCATTGCGTGGCCGCGACTCGGTGATAGCCGTCCTCGGCTCGCTTCGCTGCCGGCGTGCGATGCGCGCGGTCACTTCTTGGACAGCGTAAGCTCCGCGCGTCCTGGCTTCTTTCCTCTGTGTCTACCCCGTGGTAGCCCCTCCCGCTGGAGGTCCTTGATGCCGGCGTTCTACTTGCGCGGTCATCCCTTGGGCGGCGTGTTTCATCGGTGGCTACGCTCTGGAAGCCGCTGCCGCTAGAGGTCACAGGTAGTCTCGGCACGAACGCAGCCTTTTGGGGCCGTCGAGACGAACGTCGACGGAGCGTGGATGTTGTCCGCTGGTGCCCGACCTACGCCACTTGTGCCACGACGACACAGGTTCATGCTGCAGCTAGGATGACGGTACCGACTCGAAGTCGGCTCGCTCCTGCGCTGGCTCGGATGGCATGGTCGATGGCCTGGCCGCGTCCCCCTGACTCGTTCCGTGAAGCTCAGGTGCTACTGCCGCCTCCTGGTTGTCGGACTCCCTGCGTCTTGCCTCCGCCTCCTCTTTGTGTACCTGCTTTTATGCCCTCTGGGCTTTCCCGCAGCGCACTCTCATTGGCTCTTTGCCTCTTCCATGTCCTTACATGGTCTCCACGCCGCTTGTATCCTGCGCGGCGTTCTCTAATTGGACAAGTGCACGGCTACCTTTGCCCATGCTTCCTCGGGATTTAGGCGCTGGCGTTCTCTAATTGGCGTGCTCCTGGCGCGCACTTCAAATGGGCTTTCCTTTGTTCTTTTCTTTCCTTTTTTGGGGGGTTTTGGTGCACCCCTTTCTCAGCGGTTGCCCGGACACATCACAATTACCCCCCGATTTAAGAGTTTTTTTTCTCAAAGAACTCCTCCATCTTGTCCGCCGAGGCGCTCTTATTCCACAATTCTTGCTCACTTCTCAAGAGTTCACTGTTCAACACCACTGATCCCTCCTCTTGTCGCACATTTCACTTCGCTTCACACTTCTCCACACCAGTTTTTCAACCCTTGTCTGTGGTTCACTTGAGTTGCGAACACACACACTTGGTTTACACAACGTTCCTTTTGATTACCAATACATCCCTTTTTTAAAACCCAATCTACTCAAATACTCCCCTCTAATACGTCGCTGCAATCAACCACTTCAATATTCTCTAATTCGACAACACTCTCTCTCAGTCTGCACCAAGTGTTTTTCCTCGTTCCTCTCCTAAATTCATTTTTTGCAACTAATAATTTTACATCGACAGTACATACACTTATACTTACCTACTCATACAGTCTGCTCTACCAGCGCCACAATCAAACACTTCAATTAATCCCACATTGGACACCACTATGTTTAAATGCCAACTCTACCACTAACTCATTTGAGTCTCCATTACATCTACACCACCATGTTTTTCTCAAACTCCAAGCTTTGTTTCACTACAAAATACAACTTTTTTGTCATTGTTAAGGGTCCTGTTCCTGTTCAAGTCAACTCCATGTTTCGATTGTGGTTGTTGACCTATGGCTTCATCTTCACCTTCTTCCGCCTCAACCATTCAGCACCTTGCGCTACACAATCCGGTCGGTTATCACAACCAACTTCCTTCACATTGCCGTTATGTCACTGGCACACAGCCTGTCTCGATAATCACGCTAGAAATGAACGCTTTACCGTTTCACTCCCTACTGTCCTGTTGTGTGCATCTCTCTGATCGCATCTAGCTTGCAAGACACTTAGCTGGGTCACGTCGTATATGTCGTGAGCTACCGCACTTGCCGTCTTTACACTGATTTTTTCTAGAGCTCTTTCTTCGTTTAGATTCTTGTCTTTTTTCGAAAGGTTTTTTTCTTGGAGTTCGCTCACGCTTTCCGGTTCGCCTCTCTTCATTCGTGCGGCTATGCGTACGTGCGCTAACCTGCCCAGGTCTCACTCTTGCAGTTTTCTGCTTCTCGCGATTTAGAAATGATCCGCGTTTTTCTCCACGCCTTTGGTGTGAAAGTTGCTCAGTGTACTCTCGCCTTCGCTTCTTGACTGGGAACATTAAACCCTGCACTCCATCATTACCAGATTTCTTTTGTCGGGGTGTTTGATCGACAACTGTCAGTTCGTCAGTGTACGGTACCAGCTTGCCTGGTGTATCTGCACTTGATTTAGTACTCTTCACCTAATTAACACGTTCAGGCACGAAGCGTTCCGCTTTAATTTTTCCCTGGAAATTTCAGAGATAAGGCTACTTTCAAGTACGCATGCGCGTCTCTAATGAACCCGTAAAATTATCTTCTGGAGTTATGCTATTCCTTCCGCGGACGAAGTGGCGGGCACCTCATTCTCAATCATTATTGTTTGGGAGCCTTGAAATAAATTGAGTCATGAGATTTACTAGGCAGCAGCTGGCTGTCCTCGCTTTCCGTGTTCTCAGTGCAATTATATTCAAGCGCCTGGACTGCGATTCTTTCATACCCGGCCCTTCACCATCCCGCAGTTCAACCACACCTTTCTCCTCAATGATATTTGGCAAGAACCCCTTTCCTTTTACTTTTTTATGGTCCTCAGAGCAGTGTTTATACCGCGTTCTCTCAAGAGCACGTGCTTCTTCCACGTGTTTTTCTCAAAGTCATCTTCTCTCTGCCTCTGTTCTGACACCACGCCCCACTAAGTACATACACGCGCTCGCGCTTCGAACGCGCTTTCTTCGTCAGTTGGTGGTCTGCAAAAACAATCAATTTCTTTGATTTCGTTTTTACTGACGACCTGATTGCGATCTACGATCAGCGTTTTCTTTATCTCACGTGGTTCGTAGCGTTTGGCGACGCGGGATCCTTCTGTCTCACGCGCAGCGCGTTTAGTTTTTTTGCCTGTTTTTTCATCTAGGCGCCGCGTAAATTTTGCATGTTTCTTTTCCAACTCTACCATTTGAATGTCCAACACTCTTTTGTCGGCCTCAAGCACTTCCCTTGCTTTGCAAGATTCTTCAATCTTTGCATCAAATCTCCCATGCGTTTTGCGGCCGTCTCCATCCAACAATTCAAAAAACTGCTTTTTGTTCACACATCGCGTTTGAACCATAGTCAATACCCTTTCCCAATTCATTCTCGGTACTGGTAAGACACCTGACTGGGCCCCATGAAAATATCCATGGTGAGGATAATGTATCCTGGCAGGCTCGCCAATTGTTTTTATTGTCACGTGAACGGATGGTGGGGTGGTCGTTACCAGCTCAGAGAGGTGGACGCACGAAAGCTGTTGACGACTGCCACAAAACGCACATTCAATGCACACTCAAAGCAACCCTGGCGCGAGCCACTTAATAAATAACTCCCAAACTCGATAGCAAGGAAACCTCAAAATAAATATCCCAAAGTAAAATTCAAACCAAAACATAAAAGCCTCTACAACAAAGCTCTACGCAAATTAGTCCCAAGCCACTTGGTACATCAAGTCCCCGTTAAACCCTTTCGCACCACAACTCCTTAGCAGTTGTCCATGAATATGACACTAATTGACTAGACTTCCGCGGTCGTCGGCGCTGACGTGTCGCACCCTTGCGTGGCCGCGACTCGGTGGTTGCCGTCCTCGTTTCGGTTCAGCACCCGCGTTCAATGCGCGCGGTCACTCCTTGGACGGCGTGGGCTCCACGCGTCCTGACTTGTTTCGTCGGTGGCTACCCCCTGGTAGCCGCTCCCGCTGGAGGTCCTTGATGCCGGCGTTCATCGCGCGCGGTCATCCCTTGGGCAGAGTGTTTCATCGCTGGCTACCACCTGGTAGCCGCTGCCCCTGGAGTTCCCAGGTAGTCTCGGCACTAACGCAGCCTTTCGGTGCCGTCTAGGCTAACGTGGACGGAGCGTGACTGTCTGCCACTTGTGCCCGATCGATGCCGCTGATGTCACGAAGAGACAGGTTCGTGGTGCACCTAGGATGACGGTGCACGTAAGATGAATGTGCCTATGCGAAGTCGGCTCGGTCCCGCCCAGGCTCGGATGGTGTGGTCGATTCCCTGGCCGCGTCCCCCTGGCTCGTTCCGTGAAGCTCACGTGCTCCTGCACCTCCTCGTTGTCTGCCTCCCGGTGTCTTGCCTCCGCCTTCTCTTTGTGTGCCTGCTTTTATGCCCTCTGGGCTTCCCCACGGCACACTATCATTGGCTCTTTGCCTCTTATATGTGCTTATATAGTCGCCATGCCACTGGTAGCCTGCGCGGCGTTCTCTAATTGGCCGACCAGAGCGCTGCCGCCTTTGCCACTGATTCCCCGGGTTTTAGGCGCTGGCGTTCTTTGATTGGCGCAATCCTGGCGCGCACTTCAAATGACCGTTCATTTGTTTTTTTTTCTTTCCTTTTATCAGGGGTTTTGATGCGTCCGCTCTCAGGGGGTGCTCTGACACATGACACCCTTATCGCTAAGTGGTGTAATGGGCCTCCTCAAAGTCAAAAAAACACTGTTGCGAAACTTTTAATGTAATAAAGCATCTTTTATCTAGTTAAGCAAAGTGCAGTATTGGGCGGGTTGGTTATTCATCATTACTAAACAGCGCAACAAAAACACAGACTATAGCTGAGGTACACAGGACGAGCGCTGCGCTCGTCCTGTGAACCTCAGCTATAGTTCGTGTTTTTGTTGCGCTGTTTAGTAATAATGTTTTATGTAGGACTCAAGCGCGTCGAGTTTATCGTAAATTGATCACCCTGCCCTGCAACCTGCCTGGCGGATTTTGAGAAGACCATTGAACTCAACGAAGTACACGAGCCTCCTGTTTAGCATCTTCTCGAGTAGCTTGCACTGTGGCAGGTTCTTAGTCGAAGCGAAGTAATAGAGAAAAGGACCAGGGATAACTGCGTTTATGTACCGGTCAAGCCACGATAGACACAAGAGACAAAGACACGTATCACTAAAAAGAGGATAGCTTAATCATACGGAAGAGGCTATACAAAAGTTCGAACACATCGCACGGCTTACAGTTTCTTGAGTCCCGTCGCACCGTCAGTCCGGGTAAGGCGTGGTGGCGTTGGTGTGGGCCAGTCGCGGAATGGGTTCGTTGGTGGGGGCCCGCTCACGTATAGACGCCCCCTGTGGTGCACCGTTTTCCATGCTCTCGCTGTTGAAAAGAACGCGGCCCTCGTGGACGCACGGTCGAGCCCTTGCGATGCTCGAGTTGAGGACAGGCGGATGGTAGGTGCGGATGTCACCCGTCGATGCTCGGTGCTACACGCTCGGGTCCGAACGCCCAGCAGCTGTGTATCTCCGCAGCGTTGGACACGCGTCTTCATCTTCCTCGCCGTCACCGCATCTCTCCGTCGTTCCTGGAATGTTGTCATTGAATCCTTGGCAAGAGAACAATGATGATGTTGGAGACGACGATGATGATGTTCGGGGTGTCCGGAGCATACCCCGTGGAGCGCGTGTTCATTATTGTGTTCAATTCACCTCGTGACAATGTCACCCCATTTTAGCATTTTCTATGAAAAATGTCTTTTCACAGTCCTACGCACGCAGTTGCGGTAGCGAACCCTCACATAATTGCACTGAAACACATCCCAAGGTAATATATCCTAGACAGATTTCCGTTATTCTATGCGCGGCTAAAGTTATCGGCGCCAATATTGTCGGCACCGTTAATGTGTTGCACTCGGAAGGAAAGCTCCTGTACCGTTAAAGCCCAGCGTAGTACACGGCAGTTCTCCATTTTGGCCCTGTTCAAGTATTGCAATGGCTGATGGTCAGTCTGGATGATAAAGTGTGTACCATACAGGTATAATTGAAACTTCTGCACTGCCCACACAAGCGCTAGGCACTCGCGTTCTATACCCGAGTACCTGATTTTCCTGGGTAGGAGTCTTCTACTTGCGTATAGAACTGGGTGTAGGGTGTCTTCGTGTTCTTGCATTAGGATGGCCCCAAGGGCAGTTGCCGACGCGTCCATGCGCACAACAAATTCCTTGGAAAAGTCAGGGGTCCTCAATACCGGCTGGGTTGAGAGTGCTAGTTTAACTTGTGGAAGGCACTTTCACAGGTGGTGTCCCACACGACTTTGCTAGGCATGTTCTTTCGCGTTAGGGCTACCAAAGGCTCAGCTAGCATCGCATATTCTTGAATAACCTGTCGATAGTAGCCTGCTAGCCCGAGGAAGGCGCGGACTTGCCTCTTGGTTTGTGGCCGTTCGACCGCGAGCACTTTCCTCATTGTCACAGGCAGGGGTTCTACACCTCCAGAGCCGGCGACATGCCCGAAAAAACCTACGCTTGGTGAGCCTATCTCGTATTTCTCTTGCTTTACCCTCAGCCCCGCTGCTGATATTGCCTTAAATACTTGTTAAGTGTGACTCATGGTCTTCACAATTATCAGTGGCCACCAACACATCATCAATGTAGAGGTGAACATTGGCAATCCCTTTTAATGCACGCCTCATGAGCCGCGTGAAGACGGCCGATGCGGTCTTGATGCCGAAGGGCATAAACCAAAACTTGTAGTGGCCCGAACTCGTTGAGAAGGTGGTTTTCTCTTTCGACGACTCTTTTAATAGAACCTTACAGTATCCTTTGACAAGATCAAATTTTGAAAAGTAGCGTTTTTCGCTGACTTCAGCGAAAATCACATCTGTCCGGGGGATGGGTTCCCCGTCGGCTACCAGCACGCTGTTCAGCCGACGAAAGTCAATGCATATGCGGTAAGATCCATCAGGCTTCTTAACCAACACCAGAGGGGAATTATATGATGACGTTGACTTCTAAGCAATGCCCAGTTTCGGCATTTATTGTACTTCTGCTTCCGCTACCTCTTTAAGGGCGAAAGGTACTGGGTACTGGGGTGTGCTCACGCGAACGTCTGTGGTTCGCTCGAGATGGCCGTGAACCAAAGATGTTTATTCGGGTTTGCTTGAGAAAAGCTTGCTGTGTTTCTTAAGTATTTCTCTTATCTGGAGTTGTTCCTCTGAAGTGAGATGCTCAGAAATTGCTACATCTTGAACTCTGCGTTGTTCCTTCACGTCGACAGTAGGCAACGCTTGTTCCGCCTCATCCTCGTCCACTGCCATAAAGGCTGCGACGATCTCACTTCTGGGCGCTGGGTCACGTTCTTTTTGCGGTTGCAGCATGTTCAGATGAAACAGCTGTTTCTTGTGTCTCAGATCAAGTAAGTAGTTCACTTCGTTCCGTTTCTCAATCACCGGAAACGGTCCCTTACAGTGGAGCAGCACTTTGTTGTCGCTTGTAGGCACAAGTAAGAGTGCCTTGTCTCCCACCTTGAGCCGCCGACGTGAAGAGCACATGTCATAGTGCCCTTTTAGGTTCTTCTGTGCATCCCTAAGTCTTTCGTGGGCGAGCTTTGTCGTCTCTTCCAGGCGTTCTCTCAACGTGAGGATTTCACTGATAGATTTCACTGCTGATTCCCTCTTTTGTCCAGAGCTCTTTCATCAGCGTGAGTGGTCCTGTGACGTGCCTGCCATATATAAGCTCGAGCGGGGAGAATCCCAGACTTGACTGTGGGACTTCACGATCGGCGAACAATAGGGGAGCCAGATAAGTGTCCCAGGACTTAGGCTTCTCTTGGCCCATCTTATGCAGCATCTGTCTTATTCTACCATTGAAGCGCTCCACTAACCCATTGCACATAGGGTGGTAAGGCGTATGTAGCTGTTTCACTGACAGAAGATGGTTCACCTCCCTCATGAGTTCCGACGTAAATGTTTACCTTCGGTAGCAGAGAATCTCTCTTGGGAATCCGACCCTTGAGAACATCTCCAAGAGTCCTTCGGCAACAGATGCCGAGTAAATTGTCTTCAATGCTACAGCGTCAGGGTATCGGGTGGCAAAGTCCACCAAGGTAAGAATGTACCACTTGCCAGAACTGGGCGTGGGTGACAGGGGGCCTATGATGTCGACTGCGACCTGTTCAAAAGGTTCGTCTATAATAGGCATCTTGCCCATGGCGACCCGCTATATCCTTCCATTCGGAATGGTACGTTGGCACTGGTCACACGAACTTACGTACCGCCGAACGCCTACTTGAATACCGGCCCAATAAAACGATCCCAGAATTCTGTCAGTGGTTCTCTTCGTGCCCTGATGTCCCGATAGCAGTCCTTCGTGTGCGGCGCTTAAAATTATAGGACGCAGGGGAGCCAGTGCGACCACTTGCTTACATTCCCTTTCAGACGCCCAACCGTATCTTCTTTAAAGTATCTCCGCGGACAGGTAGAATACCCACGTCTCACCCTTGCTATGGAATTCAAGTTCATGCTCAAGTGTTTTTTATTTACATTGTGAACATGTGGGTTGGCTCGAGCGAAAAGTGAAAGGAGTTTCATTTGAATAATCCCGAGCCCCCCTTGTACAACGCATCAATGCAATCAGGGCAGATAAAAACAGTTCTTCACAACAAAGAATACAGAATCGAAACAATTTTACGTAATGTTCGCATAACACTAACATGTGACGCCACAAAATACACACGATCTTTCTATCAGTTCATTTAATAAAGAAACAACAACAAATTTAGCACTATAACACACAATCTAGGTAGACTGTACAGGTGTAAAAATATTATGAAACGAAATATACCCTAACACTTTTTAATAGTTCACACCCTGGGCTATGAAAATATTGTTAAAAAAGAAAAATTTGATGATAATTACGGAAAGCATACTGTTCTAAAATACATTCTGACGCATGAACCTGTTAAATAGGTGAGGTACAGCTTAACAAAGCATTTGGCGGCCATATTCAGGGCGACAAAATGGAATGTGCCAGTATTTTTGGTTCGTTGTACTATACATGGGAATGTTTACTTTTAATTGCAATAACTCTGTGAGAGAAGATTGATTATTATGAATGGAGGTTTTGTACCGAAGTGCTAGGAAATAGTCATACAGTTTATGAATAGGCAAACAATTAAAACGCATAAACAGAGGTTCCGTATGTGCGAAATACTCTGCATTTGCTATATGACGAATTGCCTTGTTTAGCAGCAAGTGTAATTTGTTCGTATTGGTGTGGGTAGTGGAACCCCAAACCAAAAAAGCAGTAAATAACATGACACATAATGAGTGCATTGTAAATTATCTGTTTTATCCGCACAGGAAGGAAATACCGACATTTAGCAAGAATCCCTACGCACTTTGAAACTGAGGTTATAAGATAATTAGCATGCGTGTCCCGAGACGTGTTTTTGTGGAAGAAAACGCCTAATGTTTTTATCGTGTCAACGATTTTAATGTTTGAGTCGCAAATGTTAAGTGATATATATCGGGGGCAGGCATGCCCTTTTGGACGAAAAATGATGGCTTTGGTTTTACGTTAAATAATAAGGAGTGAATTTAATTCACTCCATGTTTGCAATGACTGAAGTGCTTTGTAGATGACCGGCTGTAGTAGTCGTACGTTCTTGCTTTGAAAAAATAAACTTGTATCATTTGCATATATGATGTATTTGCGATTTTTATCAATTGTAACAATGTCATTAATATAGAAAAGATATAAAAATGGACCTAATAAGCTGCCTTGGGGCACGCCTGTTGTAATTTTCCGAAATGACGAAAAGTAATTTTCTATTGTAACACATTGATTGCGGTGTTCTAAATATGAGTTTAGTAGCTGTAGTGGTAAGCCGCGAATGCCATATAATTCCAATTTTTCGAGAAGTGTTTGATGATTGATACGATAGAAAACATTTGAAAAGTAAATGAATACTCCGACGCATATGTTCTTGTTTTCAAAGGCTTTCAGTACGATTTCTTTCTGGGCGAGCAGAGCAGTTTCAGTTGACTTGCCCTTAAGAAAGCCATACTGGGATGAACATAATAATTTGTGCTTACGGGAAACATTTTCTATCCTATTGTACATAATGTTTTCTAGGCCCTTTGAGAAAACCGGGAAAATTGAAATTGGTCTATAGTTTGACATGTCATCCTCATCCCCACCTTTGAACAACAGGATAACTTTAGAATTTTGCATACATCTTGGAAATTCTTGACCGATTTGCTGGAAACACCGTTTCAGCGTCGGGTCTTCGGCTTGAGCCTTCTTCAGAGTTTCTTTGGTCACGTCTAGTTTTCTTGTGTCTAAGGGAGCGCGTGCGTTCCGGCAACCGTATCTGAAGACACCAACAGTTTCCGTCCTATGCGGGTTGAACGTCTTTAAGTCATCTGTACGTTCCCAGTTAGGGTTCGGGTCGTTTGGATATCGTACTCCCAAAACGTTGCCGAGGACAACGTCGTATATGGGTGACTCTATGCATTTGGCCACAATCGTTCCCGACAAAAACGGTGAGGAGGTGGTCACTAGCGCCTCCGGGAGAGTAAAAGAACTACCATTGACCAGAGTAATCGTACTCTGCCCACTAGTGTATGCCCGGTGTGGATCAAGGTCCTTTCGCACAACGACTGTGTTGCACCCGGTATCCCGAAGTACACGGACCACTTCTTCATTGAGACTGCCTGTAACGATGGGCATGTTATTGTTTGTACTATGCCCGCAAGTGGCTTCTTTCATGGCACTGATCACGTGGCTGTCGGTTGCCTCGGGGAGTGTGGACTGTTCGAGAGTTGGCTCGTCTATCTTGTCCGGCTCTACGAGCAGACAAGATACTTGACCGGAAGAAGGATTTCTCTTTGAGCACGACTTCACGTCGTGTTCGTTCGATCGGCATTTCTGGCAAAACAATGGCTTAGTTCTTGTTCGGCAATCGGATGCTCGGTGCCTTTCTTGCCGGCACAGGAAGCATTTGTTTCCCGTAGCAGAAGTGGATTCCTTATTTGAGCTGAGCTTAGCTATTGTGAATGCGGTAGCCTCCTTACAGTCTTCTCGAAACCGAAACAGATTAGCCTGGTTCTGGGCCTCTATAAAGTTATCCGCTGCCGTAGTTGTCGCCGAACGCGTCTTGCACTCTCATTCCCGTATGAAAATAGCTATCTTCTTGTGACAGTTGGCGATGAATTGTTCAGTGACAACCAAGTCTGCGAGATCCTCAATGGTCCTTTTTATCGCTGTCATCTCGATCCACCTTTCAAAGTACCCTTTCAAACCGGCGGCGTAATGCTTTGCAGTCTATTATTTTTCGGGTTTCGATCCCCGGAACCACTCTCTGTAGCCCTTTGCAGTTAAGCGAAAGCGTTGGAACAAAGAGAGCTCGACCTGACCATAGTCAGGAGACTCTTGGGGCGAGAAGCGGCCGTATAACTGCAACGCTTCTCCTGTCAAACACGTGCTCAGCGCAATAGCCCATTTTTATTTAGGCCAGCCTTGGCACTGCGCTGCGCATTAGAACCGTTCAAGGTACGCGTCCAGGTCGTCACGAGTATCCTCAAACGGGGGAAGAAATTTGTGCGCGCTGAAGCTTTGCGCTGTAGCAGTCTGAACTTGACCAGTGGTTTGTACCTCGCATTCTGTTTGTGCCCCTCTCCTCGCGCTGAATTTATTTCCGACACGCGAATCCGCAGCGGCAAATTGCGTCCTTCGACTTCTGCACGAACCCACTCTTGCTCGGCTTTCACCCGCTCGTGCTCAGCCTTCTCACACAAAGCTTTTTGCTCGCTCTCTCTCTAGGCGTTCTAACGCTCTTTAGTCGCGCAAGTGCTTCTGCTGCGCCTGGACCCACTGCCTCAATTGCCCGCCACTCAAGCCCAAGCGTTCGCCCATGGCAATGAGCTCCCATGTGTCCATTGTGGGTTTTATGGGTAATGTTAACGAAACGGTCCTGTCGCGGGCGCCAATTATTTTCAGGTTCTTAGTCGAAGCGACATAATAGAGAAAAGGACCAGGGATAACTGCGTTTATGTACCGGTCAACCCACGGGAGACACACAGAACAAAGACACGTATTACCAAAAAGAGGACAGCTTAACCGTCCGGAAGAGGCTATACAAAAGTTCGAACACAACGCACGGCTTACAGTTTCATGAGTCACGTCACACCGTCAGTCCGGGTAAGGCGTGACGGCGTTGGTGTGGGCCAGTCGCGGCATGGGTTCGTTGGTGGGAGCCCGCTCACGTAGGGACGCCCCCCGTGGTGCACCGTGTCCCAGGCTCTCGCGGTTGAAGAGAACGCGGTCCTCGTGGATGCACGGTCAACCCCTTCCGATGCTGGAGTTGAGGACAGGCGGATGGTAGGTGCGGATGTCACTCGTCGATGCTCGCCGCTACACGCTGGGGTCCGAACGCCCGACAGCTATGTATCTCCGCAGCGTTCCACACGCGTCTTCATCTTCCTCCCCGTCACCGCATCCATCCTTCGTTGCTTGCATGTTGTCATTGAATCCTTGGCAAGACAACGGTGATGATGTTGGAGACGACGATGATGCTGTTCGGGGTGTCCGGAGCATATCTCGTGGATCGCGTCTTCATTATCGTGTTCACTTCACTTCGTGACAACTGACAGCTTGTCTAAGCAGTGGGCCGATAAGTAAAAAGAGAGAAGGGCGCTTCCCTTACTACAGAAAAGCCACAAACATTGCATACTCCAAGAGCATAGAAAATACCCCGAATTGCATTTGTCTACACCTGGAACCAAATTCATACCTGTGCACAGAGCAGGCTTAACTCATGAAATAAAAAGGAGATTTGTAGGAGGTGTGCGTCTTGTTGCTATCATGCAGGGAGATCCTTTCTACAGGTGTTTTGTGTTTCATGAAAATGTTTTTGTGGTGTGCTGAATTGGACAGGTATTCGAAGTGTTGTGCAGGCAATTTAGGCGATACGTCGGATGTGTGCAGGCATCCAGATTCTTGATGAATACCATACAGCAATTTAAAAATTTTGTTTGCTTGGAATTTAGTTGTGTTTTTCGAACACACATTACACTTCGCTGATGACCATGTAGGACCTTGTACGCATCGTCCAAATGATTATCAATGCCTCCGCAGTTTCATACGTTCTCTTTCCATTATGATATGCTAGGAGTTACTGAAGCGTGGCTATTTATGTGAGGTCTTTCGGGGCTCGGACTCTTGGAAGAGGTTTTTTTAGGTTCTCTGGAAGTTTAGATGTAGGGACCCACTCCAGGAAAAGAGCAGACAGGAAAGGTTTCACGACCATCTAAACATCAGATTTAGATGGGGTACTAGGCGGACCGGACCCCTGGATTGGCATCCTTTCCGGTGCCCTTCGTTCGAGCCGTCACAGCCGAGGGCGTAAGGAGCGCCCCGGGTGGCACAGGAGGTGCGGCGGGGGCAGGAACTACTGTGGTGTCATGAGTCCCCACCTCCTCCGCGCCCTCCGTGTGCTGCGGTTTGGAAAAAATGAACCAGTGAACACAGCAGCATCCCGAATGAACGGGCCTGCCATCACTGCCACTACTTACTTAGCAGGCAGTGTGGTAGCGGGTTGGGCCTCCGGACGCAACCCGATAGGTTGAGGGGGCGGGACAAGGTCCGACTCGCGGTACTGGGTCCACGCCGAAAGCAGACGGCGCTCCGGCCCCCGGCGAGCCGCATCTGTGTACCTCTCACGGGGGAAAGAGGAAAACCTCTTTCGCTGCTCTGGGAGTGTGATGTTTTCTGTTATCTTTACGTTAATGATTTTTTTCTCCAGTGTAAAATTTTCACGAGCGCAAGAGTATGCTGCATATCGGCCCTTTCAATTCGGGCAGGTGAAATTGCTTGCAGTGCAGTTGTCGGAAAGATGATCATGCTTGCCACATTTGACACATGTTGTTCTACCGAGACAGGAGTTGGTACCATGCCCGAACCAATGGCACTTGAAACAGCGCCGCGGTTTTGATATGTAGGGCCGGACAGAAGAACGAACCTGCATTGACATGTTCGGGCAGTGTGCGCGAGTGAAAATTCAGTATCATGTGTTCGATATCTATTTCTTTGGTTGCTCTCATAATAACGAAGCGCCATACTGCTGTCACGCGTTAGTCTTTTGGCCTTGTAGCAGTTCTGACTCAGATATCTCACAGTGGCAGCCATTGAGTCTGCGGTGGGGTGTAACACTGATATCAAGGACTGCCATGCTGGTTTGGGTCATGAGAGTTGTGACTTGCGGCTGCGTGTTGACCAAAGCTAAGACCTCACCAGTTCTTAGTTTGTTTGCATTGTATCTCTTGCCAAGGATACATTCAAGAAACTTCTATAGAAGAAACACGGATGGTGAAGAAATAGGCTTGGATTTGTCAACAGAACCAACTGTCAAAAAAAGCCATGGTTTTCGGATTTCGGGGGGTTGATGGCAGGACGCGGTGGAAAATGTACTTCGGTGCACACCCTTTTCAGGGTCCGATCAAGCTTGCAGGGGAGATTTCGCAGTACCATATGGCATAGGAAAAAGCAGGAGACCAGGGCACTTCCTTCGCTTGGGTTACCCTGATACCAAGTGAGGTTTCGGAGCCCCCGAGCGGTAAATACACATGGTGCCCATCAACCAGAACTTGACCTGGGCTTCCACGGCCACTGTTTGAGGTTTCTACCCTTCACCTTAAAACATATCGTCACGGTGGGTTCCAGCTCATGTTTGGAGGCTCGGGGTCTTTGGTGTCACCAATACCGTCACCAAGATTACTCAAGGAACCCCGTGCGGAGAACTGCTTAATGGATACTGAAGCCTCGGTTTGTGCGATGGAAACTTTCTTTCAAACAATCGCTAACACACATAAGCGTTTTTTTTTTGCAAACGTAATCTGCTTTTTCGTAGTGTAGGAGATTAAGCACTGCGCACATGTGGGGTCTGCTCAGAAAACGTTACAAGCTGGGAAAAGAATTTCAAGACTGAGTTTATTGTTCTGCTTTTATGCAACGCCCGAAGTAATAATTGGCATTGCCTTTCTGGATTCTAGCTGAGCTCCGCTGCAATGCGGAACCAGAAAGCTTTCCTCAAGGCGGGCGACCGAATATCCAGGGTATACTGCAACCAGCCGCATCATGGTAAACCAATCGATCTCGGCGATAGGGCAGTGTGCTCTACAAAGTGGTTTGAATACGTTATAGCACGGTATTTGATTTTGAAGAAAAATAACGCCCATCTTCCCGCGAGGGAACCCTGGTGTGATGCGACGCATCGGGGGGTTCAATTGTTGTTTTTGTTAGGTTGATTCTCTAAATGGCGTGAAACATGTTGCGAACGCGTATGATGCATTTCCATCACATGCGGGTGTTCCTATACGCGGGACGATGAGCGTAATTTAATTTTCATGCACATGCATACTCGAAAGAGATAGTATACGAGTTTTAATGGCATTGACCACACCCAAGCTTTTTATTACACTTCAGCATGATGGCTTTATGGTCAGTAAAGTGGACCGTCAATGGTTGCTGTAGCAATGGTCGGTCAAGCAAGGTTACTGTCAAGTGCGAGAGCGAGCGCTTGACTGAACCGCCGCAGCGAGATACCCGCTTTATATTCACAGCGCTTGAAGGAGAGGAGACAATGGAGGAGATACGCGCATGCGCGCACTTGCGCGCGCCGGAGCAGTTGTTAATACATCGTTACTCAGCGAAGCGTGCCCAAACAAGCGCGCCAGCTGTAGTATGCTAATGACCCGAAGTGAAAGTGTTGCAAACACATTCGGGAGAGAAGAACGGAGGAGGGATGCGGACGGAGGGCGTGACGACGACGCAGGAGAAACATACCTCAGAGCAAGAGATGCGTCGCATCTAAAAAATGCATCCACCGCACCCACACACTGTGTACATATGTACAGTGTTCACACCATCCTGAGGTATAATAAATGGTATGCATTATTGTTGCTTTAGCGGAAAGTCGCCAAGTAAAAACGAAAGAGATGCTTGCAAACAGAGGTAATAAGGTGTCGCCCACGCCTTGAGCCGCTCTTTTTGTTTTGGTGCAAAAAAAAAAAGATAATTGGATATTTTCCTGTTACTACCGCCGACCTAATGTCATCACAAAAAAAGGACGTCTACAATCTCCGAATCGACTCAACCATTGACCGCCTTCATTCAAAGTCGCAGTTTTTTTTTCGTTGATCTCTGGCGTGGTTATAAGAAACTGCCAATCAATGCGCTGAACCATCAAACGACAGGCTTCGTTACACCACTGGGCGCTTTGGACTTTATTGTATTACCATTCCAGCTGCCAACCACAGAGCGACATTTCAGCCCTTTATGGACACCACGCGTAGGCACCTTAAATACGAAGTAGACATGTGCAACCTTGGTCACTTTATAAGTTCAAAGAACGTTCTTCCTTCCTAAGAGAGCCCTTGTCTGGTACTTGACCATATAAAGAAAGCATGTCCAATGTTCAATTTTAAAAGTGTTTCTTTGGTGAAAGACACATATTACTACTTGAGTTTCTTGTTAATAAGAACGATATTTGCTTAGACACAGATAACTTGCTCCATTTAGCGACTATTCATCCCCACACACACTAACGAGCCAGCAAATATTTAGAGGACTATGGTTCTACTTCCGCAGATTCATTCGAGATTTCGCCACATTCGTGTCCGTCCTACAATAGTACTGGAAATGGATAAGCCCTGTTTGTAGAAACCATATTGTCACACTCCGTTTGGGCAAATGAAGTTTTTTCTGGCGTCCAGCCCTGTTTTGTGCCGCTTCCACCCAGAGGCGCCTACATAAACTCACACTGATGCCAGTACCGCATGGGTTCCAACCTAAGACAAGTTGCTCACACCGCCTGCGGGCAATGATGTCACATTCGCCAATCCAAACAAAGCTCCACCAGGACCTTTTTTACCCTGGGAAGTAGTTACGCAGTTACAAAATGCCGGACGTTCAAGAAAAGTCACGGTGAAGCTTGGCTTCTGAGCTTCCGGCACGCAAAGAAGGGAAACACTTGAAGGACATAGAAGTCGTCTTAGAAGAGAAAGTAGAAACGCACTGGTAGCCCCGCCGAGTTTAGTTTTGCAGCTTCCATCACTACACTCGTTGTCACATTAAAAATAAGCTTATCTCATAAGTTTAATCCGCAACATTCCGTCACTTTTGCCGGTCCCATCTAACCACAAAAACAAGTGTTGTTGCTTCTGCTTTTATCTAGATTGTCTCACCCTCTCATGTAAGCTTTAACGCTCGCAGCACTTGTTTGGCCTCTAGATGTTGTATTTCTTTTACTTTCTGTAATCAAACTCGAAGCGTGTCTTTATGTAACGACTTAATTGAATGTGCAGATTGGTATTCGATCTGCACTGTACACGGAAAAATGTCCCCATAAAAGCTGCTTAAACCACTTAGCGCACACATTCCCAGTAAACGGTTTTAAAACTATCGCCATTGTATAACTGTTCACACAAATTTGTTTTTTTTGTAACACAGATTTTAGGCGGGCCAGGTGGTACAGTTACAAACACCGGAGAAACGGCACGATAAGAAGATCACACAAACACGGCGTTGCTTAACTGCAGTTTTTCGATAGTGCCGTGTTTATGTGATCCTCCTAAATCCTTTTCCTGCTCTGTTTATAACTCAGTTGTTCTTTTGTGTTTCATTACACCCCTTCTGTACGTTTTGTCCTAAATATTTGGTTGTAATTTTGAGCGGTTGGTCCAGTTTACAGCGAAGTTTTAAGTCTCTCGCTGGTGAGAAAATATTCGGCTTAATAAATAACAGAGGTAGGAACCACCAGTTCTTTTTGAAGACGTCGAGGATATACTTTAAGCTCTGCACGACCCCATTTTACCGCCAGCGACACGAAGGAACTCTTTCTTCGGAATCAGGCAAAGACCCTAGACTTGCTGTATATTTTAAAAACCTGAAAAAAAAGCATCGATATCACGCGATAGATGATTACGTGCTTGTGAGCAACGGGACACCACTAGGAGGTTGTGGTAACGACTAGGTTTTTATCTACTCGAGAAAAAAGGGTTGACGCCATTTGACAGTATGTGCATGTGTCAGGATCTTACGCCAGATAATGACAGAGCAAGCGACAACATCACCAAGAGGACGAGGAACACTTCATACCACCCGCCTTCAGCATGTGCAGTATATAACAAGTCCTTCGCTGGACATTCACCTTAGCAGGGCGTAAAGGCCACCAGTTTTAGCCATGGTATCTTCTGCTGTAAAACTGCAATATTGAAAACATTTCACTGCAATACTCAAGGAAACAAAGCCAACGTCAATCTGCTCAGCAAAAGGCAAATATTACGTTAAAACGTGCTCGGTCTGGCGACGTTGGTGCCAGGAAAAGAAGCTTTCTCTAATGAGTTCATCTTAACATAAGCAAAGCGGAACATAACGCTGTCCATGGTGGCTTGCCATTTTCTTGCACCTCAACTTTTGATAGCGCGTAGACACGCGTAGTGCGGAATGTTCATTCGCATTATTAAATAGCAAGAGTACTACGCCAATTGTTACATTACCAAGGACAGTGGTCTAAGAAGAAAAGCCCTCAAAAGGTTGAAGGGCCTCCAATGCAAAACTTTATGAACAAAATCATCTTTTATCTGCAATTGCCGGACCACGACCTTATAGTTTGTGGTTCACCCCACCTTATACCCGGCCTGACTGCTCTCAACATGACCGTTATACTTGAAGGCCTAAATGTACTGTTTGAATATGTCAAGCAGCTTGCAAAATCTACTTTTATGTGCTGTGAAAAAATGAAACACTTGTAGAGTGGTGCTTTCCCCAATCTAGAGAAATGCAACTACAGTGGCATCTCTCGAAGACAGGTAAAGGCTCCCCGAAGTATTGTTGATTGTATCTTTGTAGGTGTGACAAAAGAGAATCAGCTCGCAAATGTTCTGTTAAATCGCATGTATGGTCTGCAACTCAAGCGATGCGCGTGCACATGGTTTTATGCTTAAAGGAGCGTTCAGCTCAAGCAAAGTAAGTCGCATAGTTACCGAAGCTGGCTTGCGAATTTTAAAGAAAAAGTCTTCCAATCACACTCTTCTTTACGCCCTTTGTAATGTCTCAGTTTCCTCCAAATCGACTAGAAATTGCCGTCTTCAAAAAGAATAGGTTCCCGCGACAAGTTTCCGGAAAAACTATGGTCCCATTATAACAGCGAAGCTTTTTACCTCTAGCTCCCAAAGGTTCGGTCACCACCGTTGTTGTCAGCGGAAAACTCCCGCGAGCAAATAAAAGTTGCTGGAACTGCCAGGACCCAAACCTGGAACGAATACAGAAATGGAGCGGGGGCCCGTTGTCTCACCGATTGAGCTACGAACCCACGCGAAGACGGGAGAGACAGAAGGCGGGCTTACCAAGAGCATGCCCGGGATTACCCCTGTGTTCTCGCTGAATGCCATGTGAAAGCGCAAGACAACCTCTGGCGCGATGTGCGCTTCAACCACGGCACGTGTAGCGGCCGAGTACGCGCCTTGCGGATGCGCTAGTAGGTAATAAAAATGCAAGGAAGCGCACACCAATCCATGGCCTCTCACTTCTCTTCCATCTCCGCAACCGATCTCGTCGCCTCCATCGGCGCCGGCAGAGATTTTGAAGTGAGATTGTAAGCTTCCTAAATGTTAAAAAAAGAATTTAAACGATGGGCTTCAGCAACACAACTAATCCAGCCGCCATTCGTTGTTCATAAAATGATTCAACCTAAGCAAACGGAATCTCTTTGAAGTAATAAATTGTCTGGTAAGAACGCTTCTTTTTTTCTGATTTTACTCTTTGTAGAGCCACGCGCGTGAATCAAAGTGACATCGCACGGGTTATTGTTGTAGGTATCGTTTACAGCTTCTCTTTCCAACGACATTCCCAGGGTGTACTGGGCCGTAATTTTTTAAATATATATTTTCAGGTCAGAATTCATTTTGTTTTATTTTATATTTCCAAAACGTGGCTATCCAAAGGCGATTGAAATATGGTTTTCTGTCATCTCATCGCGAATATTGTCATCGCACGTCAAGTATTCACCGAGATGCTGGTATTGTTATTTCTCTGACCATATAAAACGCACTCAGGCGTGAATGCCTATCAACGACCGTTAGAGCGAAACACTATGCATTGAAACAGATATAGCATTTTTCCTCTAGGTCTATAAAAACATTATTCTGAGCAGTATATATCAATGCCAGTTTTCATATATTCCTGATTTTCGGCTCGGCTCTCTTGGGTGCCTGATAAGATACCTTCTTATACTACGTACGATGTTTTTGAAGGTGATGTGAATATTCTCTTGCCAAATAATATTTCGAACTCGTATTGGGCTTACAACACACGTTTCAGCGGATTGAAGTTTTGATCTGTAAATGTGCTTCCCACAAGTAGTTCAATGCTCGCACTTCTTGACAACGCTATGTCTAAATTATTTCCGGCACGTAAATGTAGTATAGTTAGTTGAGCTTATAGATAGTTTTCCGAAATTTCTTGCATTTTCTGCAAATCCATAGCAGTCGTTTACTTTTTCTCACTTCCATAGTTAATAAAAAAATTCCTGATCCGAGAGTCAAAACTAATTTCTCGGTAATTGAATCGTTATATTCCCTAAAAGAAGCACTTTAGAAGTTTTGTGACATATTTTTAGGTTCTGCATTTTTATGCACAAACACCAATTGCATATAAAAGGATACAAATACCCGAGTAACGTATGAGTAAAGCAAGAGTTATTATGCAAGAGAAAATGAAACTATGTACGTGAAAACAAAAGATTTTTACATTTAGCTTTTGCCCAATCCTACAACTTTTCTAACATCGTATATAACATCATTATACAAAACAAAAGGCGCTACTTCGAAAACAATTCCAGCAATTTAAGGACAAACCAAAAATCAAATGGAAGCTTCAGAATAAGTACCTAAAATGTGACCACATAATATAACTGTCTCTTAAATTATCCAAGACGATTGTTGCTTTAATCATTCGATTCAAATTGCTAGGGCCTCTACTTGCTTTTTCTCAAATGTTCCTACCGCAGGTAATCACTAGCAAAAGTTAATATCTGTCGGGGGGAACAAAACTTCTCTCTTTTTTTCTGTCGCCCCCCATAAAGTTACCGCCGCGCTTCTTACACTAATTGATACTTTTGTTGGTTCAGATAACGCCTGTGAATACGACCTAAAGCTTGTTGCTCCGTGTATTTCATTTCCCATTTTGATATTTCTTCAGTAGGAGTTTCGCACTCGGAATTTTTCCTATGTATAATAATCGGTGCTCAAATTATTCATTATGCCTGCCCTGTAAAAGGAGCGCTTTGCTACCATTATTCTAAAACGAGTGGATGAATGGTGACACTTTGGTGCCATCAGGGCCTTCTTTAGAGATTTCCAAATTGTTTCATTTCACGGCGCAGCCCTATGGTAGCCATTAACTGGGTTCAGCGCTGTTGGAGTCGTTTATGTCTGCTAACCAAGTGACCGAACGCAGGAGTGATGACCGAAAGAAAATGGAGAGGGTCCTCGCAAAGGATAAAGAGGAGGATGGCACGTGCTACTATGGTGTCACGTCTACATTTGCCTACCCCTCACTCTTTTTTTATGCCTAGATACCTTGAAGTGCTTTCTCGAGGGTCCTGGCCAGATTAGTCAGATTAACCAGATCATGAATTTTGATGACTGCAGTTGAGGCGGTGGCGGTGCCGGTCGCGACGGCGATTGTGCGGGTCCTGGAGGTGGTTTGCGGGGCTGTGCCTGGTGCCCTATTTATGCAACTTTTTGGGCCGAATAGAAATACACCAACTTTTTTTATTCTGCAGATATGATTCAGCCTCTTACTGTTATATGATATTCCCGTAAGAGTCATTTTTTCTAACATTTGTTTGCCTTCTTATCCGTTTTGGTTTGTAATGTGTGAATGAAAGCATCATAAGTAATTGTGGAATGTTTCGCTACTGATGTTTTGAGCTTTGGAGAATGCTACTACTATGCCCATCAAAGGTAAAAGCAAAATAAAAGCTTACTTGTCGATCGCGCAAACTAGTCTATCATGGACGTCCGGTTTGCATGTAACAGTATCTTATACTTTCCAAAAGGTTTTCGAAAATTCCCGACCTTGCAACATTCAGTCCATTTCGCGCTTAGTATATTTCCCTGTGTCAATGGCATCCCAATTATTTTAAAGAAATAAGTACTGTCTGAAAATGCTTTGGGCGCTATTTTTTGAAGCTATTCATAATAAAAAGAACACAACAAAATATCGTCGGAGTTTTAGTACCCCTAATTGCTGTACTGATGATATTTACAATTCTACTCCCTGGAAGCCTGCTTGAAACGGTATTATGGTTCACATCTTCAAACTATTATTGAGCAATACCTTTAGAGCCTGTGTGGAAGTCGGCTGGCCAAATTCATAGCAGAGGCATACAAGGGCATACAACGTCGCCTCAAACTGCTACAAAGTTTTTGGAAACATGTAATAGTTTGTCAAGGTCTTTATAAAACTGGTGGCACTGAAAAGTGAGGGCAGGATGTGTAACGTCTACAGGCGAGAATATCTAGGTTTCCTTGAACTCTACATAGAAGACTTTTCAAAATATATGGCGGAAACTTGTTTTACACCAAAGAGTTAAACAAAGCACAAAGCACATGATTTGTAATGAATGTTCTAAACTCTACAACCCGAACGCAACTTTATACCTCGAGTTCAGCGTGACTGCGAATAATAGCGTGTCTCTTGAAACCAAAGTTGAAAATCGGGCTGAAACGGAGCAGACGATGAACGCCACTGTTTTTTTTTTCTTCGCCGTGGGGGCGCAGTGGCACAAGCCGCGTCATTTCCTTGGCCGTTTCGACTGCTGCCAAGTGAAGAAATTGAGAGATAAGCTTTTCAATGAATACCACCGTTACTTGCGTGTTGATAATTTTTGCACGATTTTATTTGAATGCACCTGTTAGAAATCACCAACTCCACCACTTTCGCCCCAAACAAAATTTAAATGCTACCCATAGCCGCAGTATGGTCCAATGACATCCGATGTTTCATCTATTTTATTCTGGTGCCATCTTTTGGCAGAATAAAAATAATCATCATCATTGTATTCCATCAAACACCTGGTTAAGATTGGTTAAGATTTTTTTTCCATAAATGTCTGTATGGTTTTTGAAATCTACGTTGCTCTGTTTCTGTTTCTTCCATTATCTGCATTTCCTGCGTTGTTTCGAGCTGGATTGTATGGCGAGTGCAAATGTACACTTCATGTCCCCTTTTGGCGCAATACCTTTGTTTCATTTCTGAATTTGGATTGTGCTAGTAGTGGGCAACACTTACCTTCGCTGTAAATTTTGTAAACGGAGGCGGGTGCTCTTTGTTATTGTACTTGTGTACTGTGTGTATGCTTCTAAACTCCTTTTTTGGTTACCTTTTGTGTGGGTTTTCCTGTTTTCTGTGCACTTTGAGATTCATGTCTGTATAGTAACCTGAATCTATCTTAACACCACTAAAAGTATTTTAAAAAGTAAATATTTTACAGTTGCAGGTGTTATTTGACTTGTTATTTTGTATGCCATTTTTTGCAATATGTTTTTTTGGTAAGACACAGTCCGTTTTCTCCTCAGAAGAGGACACGTGTTCAATGCTTTTACAATTGCGCTAGCAAAGTATGTAAGTGTTTCTTGTATAAACCAGGTGAAAGCGTGTGCCTTTTTGCATTTTACGTTACTTATTTGTTTCCAGACGTTGCGCATGTGTGCGCTTGATGTAGCCAGAACGACAAGTAACTGTCTTTTTGCCTCAATGTGCGTATTTTGCCATGTGGTTTGTGCACTTAAAATATATCACGTCATATGATGTTGGTATTGTCGAAGAATTCAGCATGCTTTGTTTTAAGACTCTCACGTCCATCTGCAGTACTTGTTCAATTAGGGCCTTTTTATACCCCGTTCCATGACAGCGGCCCCCGGAATCTTTTTTTGGATAGCGTCAAGTATGTACGTCGTGGTCTGCTTGTCCGCCTCCTCCATGTGTTGGTGCTTTCAACATTAGTGTCAGATTTTTGTGTCGGTGGACGCCATACTCTTCAGTCTCCATTCAATAATGTTTAGTGGTCGTTTCTGTATTGCATTTACATGCGTTATTAGGTTAAAATGCGCAGTATTGATGATAAAAAATACGCACAATTTAAGACAATGTGTGAGTAATGACTGTGTCCTGCAGTATAACACGTAGGCTCTTATTCGTTACATCGTCGCGCGATTAGAAACTTTTTGATGATCCATAGAAACAGCGCTAACAAAAACAGACAAAAAGAAGCGAGTACAAACAAAGCGCTGTGTTTCTGCCCTCTTCTCGTTACTCGTTGTTAACGCCGTTACTATGAATATGCAATACTCGCACATTATTGCGGTTTATTTTCGATGATACCCGATATTTTTTTATGCGGCGACACAATCAATACATTGAGTCACCTCGATGATATATTCTAGCCTCAAAATATTCACTCTATTACCGATAATCAGAATGGAGGTAGAGAGAACATGCTCGTGTTACACTTGAAAAATAATTGTTCGAATTTCAACATCGCCCATGGCGTTGCTTAGGTAGACGGTGTGATAGTTTAAAACTTTCGGTCTATCGAGGCCGCACCACTTTTAGGATATAACAAACCATGTATTTTTGACGCGAAAACGTTATTAGTCTCATCTTTTATGTGCCCGTGGCTGTAAGCCATCCGCTTTCAGCCGTGCTCATCAAGCGTCCACGGAAATACGTCACCGCTGCAACCCGGAAGCTACGACCGAGGAAGCAAGATTCGAGGCTACACTGAATAAGTATTATGTCGGACGGGCAACTGAGTGTGTAAAGGGGTACAATGATACTACGGAATATGTAACATACTACGGCGGTGAAGAATGGCCCCAAATTTTCAGCATGTGCCGCGCCTGCGTAGTGAATTTAGTCCACCGCTCACTAAGTGATAGCTCACTAGACAGACACGTTTGCTAGCCGTACGCGGAACTGAAGCCATGACCCCAAACATACTTTCCACCAAAACATGAAAAATACATATTTCCGGTAATTGAAGCCCCGAAAATACAGTCCGGCTACGACGCGCGGCGCCGTGGAAGGCTGCGGAATAATTTCGACTACCTGGAGATCTTTAACATACGAACACTCACGCGACACGGTTGCTTGAGTTTTCTGCGTCCATCATTAAAATGGCACTCACGTCCTTGGGCTCAGTAGCGCAATGCCCTGAGCACTGAGCTACCTCTGCGTGTTTCTCACCGTAGTCACACGAGCACCAACGTTAGGTCTCCCGACAAAACAGAGACAAAGGAACAACGCCAGTCTCATAAATCGAGGAAGGCATTGGTTACGAGCATAAACGAAGTAAGCTAATACCCAGTCATCATCATCATTGTGAGGCGAGTTGGGAAACTGGAGGACGAAGGCCTCTTTTAGAAGTATCCAGCTACGTTTATCGAATGTAGTGAAGTCGTCCCTTTCCCCGATATTCCGAGGTTTTCTTTCCCCCTTTCACCTCTTCCCCTGAAAATAAACCGCAAATTCAATCGTCGTCAGCCAGAGACTCAATGGAAAGATATGCTTCAAAATCATACTAAATGAGATGTAATCACATGTATTTTCCAACTACCTTTCAAATACTGGTGTGGTTGTTTCTCGTCTGCCAGGTTTGTTTGGCAAACAACGGAGGGCTCCTAGTTGCAAAGTTAAAAATTATCCTAAAATAGCCCGTGATGTTCCCTCAGAGAACACTAAGGTACGAATTATCGCCACAGCTCGAGAGTAAAGCGGCAGAGCCAAACTCACAATCACCGAAAAAAAGACATTTAACTCATTCCCCACATTATAAAACGCCTAACCAAGTCCACAGAGGGATAGAAAAAAACGGTAAGACTCATTCAGCCACTGATCATGACCTGGATATTGCAGAGCCTACCGTACCACAAATAACCTGCACCGAAAAAGACCAGAACACCACAACCAGGACAGCATACCATGCAGCACTCAACCTCGCAATTTTGACGGGGAGACATACTGACCATATCTGGAGCATGATGGCCAAAAGAATGGACAACCTGAGACGGATCTAGACTTAGGAGAAGCCCATTACCTCAATTTACGGATGAAGTAACAATATTCGGGTACAAAGAATGGGCATGGGCAGTGCAGGAAAAGAGCAGTGAAGGTAATGGAAGGCCTTATTGTCGAACAGTCGACCTAAATAAGATGTTGATGAAGATGACGATGTCTAAAACCAAAAATTTTGTTTTCATACCGCTTTTGAAAAAAAACAGAGAAACCACTGGCTTAGCACCAAAAGAGGAGCTCCGAAAACAAAATAGAGACGGGCCATCGTGTGAAAGACAGGCTACGACTCTGAAAATAAACAAGTGCGCGCCATGATAGAAACATCGCCCATCCGACGACACCGAACAATATCTCTCCTCTAACAAAACAAGTATCCAAACCAGTAAAAGAACAGGTCATATGGCAGGATCAAGTTGATTTGATCCTGCCATATCGAGGCGGCATCTACGAAAGTAATACGAGGCAGCAATTGTTGTAGTTGACTACTGAGGGCTTCAATGTACATGGCCCTACTACGTAGATAATGAAAGAAACATAAGTTCAATACATCTTTTTGGCTATCTGACATCCGGAAGTACCAAATGGAAGCTTAAACATGAATACAGACCCTCACAAAGCATTGGAGTTTTTCTACATGCAGGCTATACCTAAACGCTTCGGTAAAATGCTCCCTTCCACAATTAGCAAATTCAAGTCTCCTGCAAACCTGGACATAAGGGCCTACCCACAAAGAGGCGCACGAAGACACATACTGTGCACCTTGCAACCACGACTACAGTATTCCCCTAAAACAAACTCCAAGAACGTCTCCTCATCCTACGCATAGGAACACGATTTTTGCCCTTGCTTTAACGGGGTCTAAACGAAGAAGAAGCGCAAAGTTTGTGGTGCGTAAACCTGCGGAAGTATCAACAGGTCCTTGTGAGCTAACGTGTTCGGTTGAAACATCACGCAACAACTTAAAATTTTGTTAAAATCGGGAAAACACTCACCCTCTTCCACGCACCCTTGGCATGTGCAAGGGTATGCTGGAGGAAGAACAAGTCAAACGTTACATATTTCAATTCTATCGATACGTGGGAGGCCGCTTTTTCCAGCTCGTTACCTCGAAATCAGAGCGAACTGAGGAGAGAGCAAGGCATGAAGCTGCTGCATACTCTGCACTAGACTTAAGGTTCCACACTTAGGCACAATACGATCGTTTTACCTCCTTTTTATTAAACTCCAACTATTTCATCTGTAGCAGAAACCTTCTCTTTATTTCCGAAAAAGCGAGAACGTTCAGTCTGGCATGCATATCAGATCCGAAAGACTTTCAAACCCCGACATTCACCCCTCCTAGCTCAAACTGACCAACACCCCGCAGCCGCAACCTTTCACGCACATATCTAAAGCCACAAAAACTCAGAAGGCGTTTGTCTTTTCTGGCTCACGGTGATTTAAAACCATCACTGCATGTGTTTCTCTCTTCGCTGACCTCCAGGGCTCGTGAAACAAAGATCGCAAATACAGAAACTGCGTTCAAAAGTTGGCTTTTGGAGTCGAAGTAACGCGATCGTGTCCTCCGTCTTACGATTCAAACGTGGACGTCAGCTTAACTTTTTTTCTCATGAATAGGTAGCTATATAAAAGTGTGCATGTATTTACCTTTGTTGAAAGCATATAAAACTGGTCTTAATCATTACGTTGTTACCATTTGACTGTTTGGGAAATATGAAATCATGTTATTACTTCTTTTTCATAGCACGAAATCGCAAAAAGCAACGTAGAGGTGATGAAACGTCCGAATAAAATTTGTATGTTACGAATGCTTATCCCAAACTGCAAGTGTTTGAACATAACAACCTGCTGTTGTCTCCCAAATCAGTGCGTTACAAATGCAATTGTAATCGACCATGGTATTATGAAATTTTATGTAGGCGGCATTGACTGCTCTCTTATTGGAATGGAAACTATACATGAAAAAATTGATAAGGATTGTGCCTAATGGCGCAAGGGCGTCTAGGCCAAGGAGTGCTAAAACGAGGTTGTGGTAATGTATTAGGTTCGCTATGTAAAATTAGTGTATAGGGTCAATGCTTGTGAGTAAAAAATGAATAAAACTAGTTGTGAGAGTATAAAAAGATTTGAGCTTAAAATCAGGGTGCCTTTGGAAGTTTTGGGGCAAGACAAAACGGATGAGACCCTGAGTGTCACAGAACAGCTGGCGTCATGCATATTGATATTCGATTCTATTCATGATGAAGACTTGAAAAGTGCTGTTGAATAAGCCACTAGGTGCTTTGTTTTTGTTTATGCTAGCCAAAGACATGTCGCATGCTACAGGCGATAACTTCCATGGGGCTATAACATCAGCTAAAGAGTTTTTATATGTGTCTTTGAAGGAAATGTCCAAGTTGGAGGCTACACTATATTTAATCTTATGGCATAGGGCAGCGGCAGGAACGGGCGCACAACCCACAGAGATACAGTAGATGTGTTATGAATTAAAATTCTGGATGAGTGCTTTATGACGGAGGTTGTTTTTACAGCATATAACAAGTCATATTGTACATAAAAATTTTCGATCGGGTTCCCAGCAAAAGCACCCGCCACCAACCCCACGATAAAACTACTGAAATTTCTGAAAAGAGCGCTCATTCATGAGAGGTAATAACATTAAACAATGATTTTGCAACTGCATTTCCTGAAAATGTTTTGCGGTGCTTTCGCAGCTAGTTGAGAATGGTGGATTATTCCAGAGGAAGAGTACAAACTTGGTTTCCCCAGTGCTGCTCTAAAATGTATTTACATAATAGTTAGTTCTTTACCCTCACATAGGAGTTCAGTTTTCTCGACACATAAAAATTGAGAGTCTTCTTTTCCTATTTGCGATAAAGCACTTAAATTTTATATCATTTTGGTATCCGGGCTGTAATTACGGGCCTAATTGCAAGTTTATTCCGCTTGTCTTTTGTTAAAACCGCCTTCACGTGTAAAGGTACGCAGACCCATTCATTCAACTATCAAAAGCCTCATCAGACGATCGCGGTGAGTACACCGGCAGCCAATTGAAGTTCGCATTGTTCAAATGCGCCACCTACAGATTTCACATTCTCAACTCCAAATACTTCAACACCGTCATGTATGCGTTTTACCTCAAAAACGTAAAATACTTGCATGTTTTTGACAGCAAATCGGACGAATAAAATACAGCATTCAGACACATTAAAATGTTTAGTTGCGAAAAAGCATAGATAAATAAGCAAGGCATTTATTTTTTTATTGCCGTAGCATTCATAAATGTGTATAGCCACGATTTATTTATTGCTAAGTTTACCCATTTATCCGAAATTCATGCTGACACTTCATAATACCACAGTATGTTTATACCAGCGGGAGAAATCAAGATGTACCAAACGTTCGAACCGGGACCAATCAACAGCAAATTGTACAACTAAAAAGTTTAAATGCCCGCAATGTGAATGCCCGCAATATACTCATCTTGACCCTGGAGCCGTTTACTGAAGCGACCGAGTTATAAACCTGAAAGTAACAAAAACATCTACCATGAAGAGTGAAAAGGCCCGACTATTTCAATTATTAAGGGTGCGCCAACGAAAGCTCGCCGGGGTCGCACCGGCATCTGGTTTCAGCGGAGTGCCACAAAATGTAGTATTATCTGCTTTTGCCCCCGCTCCAGTCGGCTTTATACGACAGCCCAAGTCGTCAGCAAATTGCTTATCAAGCCAAAAGCCGTTGTGGTCGCCACTGTATCTCCAAATAAATGCCGCTCTCACTAATGTTTCTGCACTGGTAGACAAACACATGCCCGCGAGGGCTCCCATAGTGGCCCCAATGACTGCCCTGCATGTGGAGCTCCTGATTTCGGTAGACGCGGCTGCATAGAGGTAATACTGCGAAAGACAGTTTGACATCCAGCTGAATACAGCCGTACCGATACACAGGAAAGCTATGCAGCTCACTCAGAAACATTGCGTTTGAAGAAAAACTCTTCCTGGTCCAGGATTTCAACACAGGACCACCGCTTACCTGAAGCAGTCGCTCTTCCAACTGGGCAAACCAGGAGGCTAGTCGTTTGCAGCACGAGAACGTATTGATAAACAACTTGATGTAAAGGACAGGTGCTAATCGACCAGATTTAGGAGAAGCCCACAAGGTGGAATGAGTTTCTGCGAAGGAACGTTTGACATTCACCTAAATTCAGCCGTACGGATGCAAAGGAAAGCTATATAGCTCCCTCCGAAACTTCGCAGTTTAAGAAAACTACGTCCGGGTCAAAGATTTCAACCAGGGACCACCGCGTAACCGGAGCACTCGGTCTGCTAACTGAGCTAACCAGGAGTCTTGTCGTTAGCAGCCAGATAACGAATTTATCAACAGCTCCAAGTAAAGGACAAGTGTTAATCGACCAGATTTTTGTGACGCCACAAGGTGGAGCATGCTTTTTCGAAATAATGTTTGACATCTACCTGAATGCAGGCGTACGGATGAAATAGAAAGCTATATAGCTCTCCCAGAAAGTTCGCCATTGTAGAAAAATACGTCCTTGTCCAGGATTTGAACCAGGCACCACCGCGTAAACGGAGCACTCGCTCTACCAACTTAGCTAAACAGGAGGCTAGTCATTTGCAGTCTGAGAACGAATTGATCAACAACTCTAAGTTGATTTAGGTGTTAACCAACCAGGTTTAGGGAAAGCCCTCAAGGCGGAGTATGTTTATGCGAAGGAAACTGTGACATCAACCTAATGCATTCATACGGCTACAAAGTAAAGCTAATTAGAGGTAACAGCACTTACTCCAGAGAAAAAGTTGCCCTGCCAGCCCATGCACTGAAACTGTACTAACCCCTAGCGCACCGATGAGGCCACCAAAACAGCATTGCCCGCCGCGGTCCTTTTGCGACGAGCGTTGGCGGCAGTAGTGGATATTCATTGTGGATACCCAATGAATTCCCACAGGAAAGCCTCCTTTGCAGAGAATGCACCGCGACGACTTGGTGTGCGCAAATGTTGTGCCAAGTTTTTCGTGTGGTATGTAGCGAACGTTTGTGCCACGCTAACGCAATATATGCAGTGTTGACTTCTTTACAACTTTGAAGGGCACCCCGTAGATTACGGGGTACTTCGTAGGCTAGGATGGGTATCTCTTGCGGATCCCCCACGGGAGTTCAGCCGTCGCTTCGGAGTTGAGCGGCGCTGTTTTTTCGCTCTGTGCCGCTATGGAGGAACTTTATTTCAGAGGCCCGGTATACGCGCTTACCGTCGCCCTGAATTTGGATGTCCCCCCGGTTTTGCTCTGCTGGTGTGGGCGGCCGAGTGCCAGCTCCCAAATACCGAGTGCCCGTCTTTAACCGCACTCCATTTTAGCGAACGCTGAAGCGCTCTGGACCAGAGTGCCGGAGCCAAATGTTTTCGTTTTAATTCTTGTTTCGTTATATTGAGAAAAGTTCTGTTTGTTTTTGGTCCCTGAACAAAAAATATAAAGGTTTCTAACGGCTCATAACGGTTCATGTTCGTGCAAAAAAACTGGGAACAAAAATAAAAAGAAAAACAAAAAGCGATGTTTCTTGATTTCTGGTAAAAAGTTAAGTCGTTAAAGAGCACTCACAACTGCACACAAAAACTGAAGCACTTCTTGAGACACTACTTATGGCACTGAACATGACCTCAGAAGCTGAACGTCCTCAAATGTCATTCACAAGTGCACACAAAAAGTGAAGCACTTCTTCAGACACATCTTACGGCACTGAATATGACATCAGAATCAGCACGTCCCCAAGTATTCTAGGTGAAATGCCAGAACTCTCGTCAGATAAAACAAACTTTATTGGCGAGAATGCCCGCTCCACATAGCCTTTTTTGTGTGCACAAATGAACGAACTAAGAACTGTCCGAAAAGAGTAAATAAATAGGTGCTGCCCTCGTAAGCATAGCCGCTACCTCACCAGCCTGCTGAGGGGGCGCTTTTTTTTGTTTCGCCAGGGGCTACATCCAAGAATGTCGAGCTGGCAGCCCAAGCATGCGCAGATCGCTTTTGGGAAAAGGTCCAATTAATCAGCCTTAAGGCATCTGCACAAGAGCGCACGTACTCGAACGCACTTTGTACTCGAACAGAAAACCGAAACGTTTTTTTTTTTTGGTTTTGCTTCGGAACGAAATTATAAATAACGTTTCGTTTTTTTTTGTTCCGGCCAAAAATATCGTTTTTTTTTCGTTTCCGGTTTCCGCTTCGTTCCGACACCATGCTCTGGACTGCCACACACTTTACTCCTCGTCACAGCTTGCTGCCCTCCGCGCTTCCCCGTTTCCTTCGCGGCTTGTTGTCCAGCAAACAGAGCATTACACCAGAGAGCATTGTTCGTGTACGAAGGAACCGACAGAGGTTGAACTACTTTTCTCTACTGTTTCTTCACCTTTGTAACCTTTACTATTCTCTCTTCTATCCTATTTCCACAACTATTCCCGTTTTCTGGCTGTGGTAAATGCAGATGATGTCCCATGGTCAAATGAGGGCTCAATAATATCCCAAGTCTATATCTTTTCTTTCTTTATTTTAAAAACAAATCACTTCGCCCTGACTCCTTTTTCCTCTTATTTTCTTCTTGTTGCTTCCACCGTGTTGCCACATGCACTGTTTCTGTATATATTTATTTGGGTGTCGTAAAAGAATGGAGTTGATATCAAGTGTTAGTTCTGTATAGTCCTTTCTTGGTTGTCCCGTCACTACAGCACTGTTTTAACACGTTTCATGCACCCCTTTCCCCTGGATGCGTCAGCTGATTGTCTTTTCCATCTGTTAAAGAGCTCTCTACAACTACTTGCTTTCTAGTGAATGGAGGTTGAAACCGGACAATGCTTCCAAAACGTGCGTGCAAAAGGAAACCGTAATTTTTACTGCACTTACGCTAAACAAGCACACTTTTACACATGGTGTGTGTGCCTGTCTGCGAGTTCCCTGCAGAACGTGTGTAAACTTTTTGTCTGCAATTTAAATGCTTTTAAGTAGTGGCCCTTCCATTAGCCTAGATAAAGAAATACACAAACCAATTATTATTATGTTATGTGCATCAAGATACTCAAAGAGGAGATTTGTTTCTTTATCTAGGTAAGCTTGGAAGGTTGGTCATTAGTTGCTTGCTTAGGGACATCACACAAGGTGTCTTATTTATGTTTCCAGGTGGCATTATATCGCAATAATTTTAATTATAACCGCTTTAACGAAATTTCAACAAAACTAAACCGATGACCTAAAGGGTAAGAGGAAAAATTTGCAGTGCCATTATGGTTTAGTGGTAAATATAGCTTTCACTACTTACGAATAGAAAGACAGTAGTGCCAGTGTTCTTTATTATGACCGAAGGGATCTTTGACTTTAAAATTTTATGCCCCCCCTGTCTCAGAATGAGGGAAGAGAAAATTGTGTGGGAAACAGACCTGCTCCAGAAAGGCCATGGAAGGTTTTAGGCTTTATTTCCGATAAACATACAAGGCCAGAAGCCAAAAACCTGTTGCAAAAAAAATTGAAAATGCAAAATATTTTGGAGTTGAATAGAGCAGAAGAACGAAATAAACTAGTAAAAATATAGGCAGCATAAATAAAATCAGAGACACCATGATAGCCAGCCCTAAATGAGGCGCAGCGTGCACAAAACACGTGCAATTCTGAGTCATTTCCTCACAAGAGACTTCCAGAGAAGAGCACCTCCACTTCAGAAAAAAATGTTTTCACTATTTGTTTACACAGCAAATAAGTCATATTTCAGTTGTAGACATAGTGCAGCCGAGACAATCAAATCAATTATTGTCTTTAAGAAGCAGATTGAAGTGCATAAGATGGGAAAACATAAAGAGATTCTGTAGCATCCTTCGTGCAGCATCCTTCGCGGGACAATTTTATTATTTTCCTGCTTATTTTGGTGCCGTTTAGTTTTTCCCCATCGTGCTGCCTTTGTATTGCGATTTCCATGCCCGCTTTTTTATTAGCTCATCGTTTTTGTAATCTTTTTTTATACCAGTAGTTCCTTTTCCTTTCAAGCCCCTATACGCATTTCCATGTGTAGCCCAGCCAACCTGACAGTTACGATTCTTTCCTTGGTAACCTCCCTACCTTTCTTCTTCAGTTTCTTCCTTTCATTCAGCTCCCTTGAAGGTCATTTTCGACTCGTGTTAGCATTTTAAACTTACCTAAAGGTTGTTGCGGTTACTGGTCAGGAAATATTATTTAATAAAAATCCCGGGTATATATTACCCCATGGCATTTTCTGTTTCTTCTTTGCTGGTTCTCGCAGCCAAAGAGAAGTGTACTATAAGTGCTGTGCGTATGACAAATAATGTAACGATGTATGTGTACAAAGTAGTATTTGGTTCAGCATCACAAATAACTTCTCGTGTCTCAAACATCACCTGATGAAGAATGAGAGGGCACGGCTGTCAATGTAAAATTTGTCTTTTTTTCGTTGACGGAATTGCGACACGGATTATTTTCGTTGGTGTTTAGTACATGATACTCAGGTGTGATGGCATTATGATGTCCTAATTATTTTTGATGAAAATAAGAACGCTGGTGACTTCAACCAGAAGGAGCATATGCCGAAACATTCATAATCAGCAACAACATCACTGGCACCGAAGTCTGGTCGTGCAAATTAATCATCGTTCTTGTTGCTGTCAGCGCCCTGAAATGAAATCATTGAAATTCGATCCGATCAGGCACGGCATCTCTGGGGCAACCGGTTTGAGCTATGCATAAATATAAAGACTGTGCTTCGGAATGCGAGGTGGATGGTTTATTATTCCTTGCTTTTAACGGATGCACAAAGCAAAGGACGCCTTAAGATGGTACTGGCTGAACCGATACGCGCAGCTGTTTTTGTCGAAATAAAAATTATGAGTTTAATTTACTGTCCGATATCATATTAGCTGCTAGATGCAATAGTTATTATGACTGGACACTCTACACTAGTGAGTGATGATTGTTCTATTCTAAGCAAATTCATTCTCCTTCTATATGTGATATTTGGCCACTGCTTCAACATAAACCATTACGATTTAACTGATAAGGTGGAATGACAAATTCATAGGTGCGAAAATTCATTTGCTTCAATCTTTGCTCGGCTTCCCCTTGCACAAATACTAACAGGCCATCGCGACTTGAGAATGCACACACGAACATTAGCACAAGAGCTTTGAAGGTGGTTTCTATAGGCAGACTGAGATTCCTGGTAAAAACCGCACGCATTTCCGACAAACCCGGGCACGGACGGAAGCGGCCGTTTCTCTTCATTAGCTAAGTTGCCCAGGGAAGGACAATATTTTTAACCCCAACGAGGCTGTGCCCAGACACCAGAACCTAAGGCCCGAAAGGAGGAATTTTACTCCTCCGGCTGCTTTTCAGTGCAGGTTCTATGAACCCACGCTGGCAATCGACGCTTAGACACGTGCTTGTGTTTACGTGCGAGTATTGAAGCAGCGCGACCAGCATATCTTGTGGATCACGGGGCAGGAAGGAGTCTCGCGATTACCCTGCGCAGAAGTATTCACGGTCGCTCGGATAATTTTTATAACCGGCGTGTGCGCCAGCCCGGACGGCTCTTTTTCTTGCTTGCTTGCAGAGAGAGCTGCTGCTGACTTCGCCAGACACCACCCCCAAAGAGCAATCCCGCGGACAGGTCCCTGCCACGTTTGAGCCTTCGGCAAGGACCCCCGGTTCTTAGAAGGCCACTTGTGGCACCGGTCTATTGCCATCCGGGCTGAGCCGTTGGAGCCCCTGTGGAAGGCGGACGCCTTCACGCATGGTTTCTGTCCGGGGTTCTGGCGACTTCAGCTGAGGGCAGCCAGCGTCGGTCGTCAACGCGTTGCCACCGAAACTTCGGGAAGGACCACCCAGTCTAGGAAGATGGCCACTGGAGCCCGACTGCACCAGTCAAGCACAAATTGTTGTGAGCGGCAAATAAACCGATTTGTGTTTGAACCACTGATTCAGCGAACCAGTGATTCAGCTTCACCCTATCCTTGCTGGTAGCAGCAAGGCCGACCTGCTAGAGGGGCGCCCAACGTGGTTTTGCAACCATCTTGTGTGCTATGTTTTAGCGGTGGTTCCGGGACTTCTTTTATTATAATATTTTCACTGCTTCGATGGTCTTTTTTGTTAGCAGCAATGGCGAATGCAGACGATGCCCCTGGGAAAGTGCCCAGTATTTGCGATGTTATAACTAACTGCCTCCTGCTGTTGGAAAATTCAGCACTAGCACCGCAAGTCACAGATCCAGTCTACGGCGGCTACGATGACCCGCAGAGCGTTGCGGACTTTTTGGACCACCTGGGCGTGTACAAAGCAGCTGTAGGAGTGTCGGAGAGCCACATGCTCAACCGCGTACTGCTGCTGTAATTTCATGGTTCAGCGGCATGTTGGTGGCGCCTGCAGGCTCCATTCCATACCTGGGACGAGTTGTGTCGGCGTTTCCGCGACGAATTCCTGCCTCCAGGGTACGAATACTATACACTTCGTGAACTTTACCTTTGAACCCAGCATCCGAACGAAGGTCTTTTAGAGTACGTTCGAGCTCTGCAAGACTTGTACCGCGGAGCAAGCCCGCTAACGCCAGAGTCTGACCGCGTAGCGAGGCTTGGGCGACAGTGCCACCTTCACTTCATGCTTTACCTTCATATTTGCCGGTTGTCGAGCATTGAGGACGTTGCCAAACATACGCGTTCTATTCAGGAGTGCTTGCTCGTGCCGCCGAGTACGTGCCTCCACAACCATGCGATGTGTCCTTGGAACCCAGGTGTGCCTGTTGGGAACACCCTGACTACGAACCATGGCCTTCAGCCACCGCAGCAAGGAGGCCTAAGCGGTACCGTTCCCGCACCTACAACAAAACGGGATACGGGGCCAGTGGCCACCCAGTCCATGACGACGTGGGCTACAGGGCCAGAGGTCACCCGGTCCCTGTTTCGCGGGCGACGAAGCCAGAGGCCACCCGGTTCCTGCTAACGCGAGCTACGGGGCCATGGGCCACCCGGGTCTTGCCAACCTGGGCTACGGGGCTGAGAGCCGCCCGGCACCAGACGAACCTATAACTTGGTCACATTTGCCGGTTCGCGATGAAGCGAACCAGGATGGTGAACCACCTGCTGCAGTAAAGTCTGGTGAGCCCACCCTGATACCCTCTGTTTTCCGCGTCCCAATTCTGCCAGCATCGCTTGAACCAACAAAAAGAGTCAAAGTGCTCGGTACGGTGGTAACAGCACTGCCAGACACCGGTTCGAGTGTTTCCCTTATTTTTGACTTTCTACAGAAGCGCAGCTAAGCAAAGAACGTAAGATTCCGAGATGCCAACGTTCAATTACGCATGGCATCCAACACCGCAGTTTTGAGTAAGGGCGATGTACGTCTAAGTATCGCGCTGGAAGGAAATGCGAAACGAAAAAGGTTTTTACACCTCTCGCACATGCCGGTCGGAATGATCCTTGGCCGAGATTTCATTGCAGATAGCAAGATGTTGCTGGACATCGCGCTGGTGCTTGCAAGCTTGGTGCGGACGGCTTCTTCATCCCATTGGCGACGCTGCCTGAGACCGTCTCGGTTATCACAAAAACCTCGGCCACTGTCCGAGCAACGCTGTCAGAGCCTCTACAACACCAGCTGTAAACATTCCTAGAACAGCAGTTCAGAAGAAGCGGCTCGAAATGCTTTTGACGCAGTTTGCCAGTATGCTTACAGAAAAACCTGGTAAATCGACTGTGTTAAAACATCGTGTAGACACCGGCAACGCTCGCCCTTGGCGGTGCAACCCCAGGCCGCTGAGCTACCGCAAAAGAGTGAGCATTGATAAGGCCTTAGATGAAACGTTAGCAACCGGCACAATCCACCCGTCCAAAAGCCCGTGGGCGTCTCCAATTGTACTCGTGGAAAAGAAGGATGGGTCAACACGTATTTGTGTGGACTAACGCAAGCTAAATGAGATAACTGTAATAGATACGTACCCTTTTTCGTCTCTTCAGGAAATTACCTGTGCAATGTATGGTGCAACGTACTTCACTACCCTTGACTGCTCTCGTGGGTATTTGCAAATCGAAATGCACGCGGCTTACGTGCAAATGACGGCGTTCACTTGTCACCGAGGGCTCTTTAAATTTGTATGTATGCCATTTGGTTTGAGCAACAGTCCAAGAACGTATCAAAGAACGATGTACACAGTTCTCGGCGATGCGAAACACTAATTCGCTCTTTGGTATTTCGATGATGTGACAATCATTTTACACTCATTTGAAGAGCATATTGAACATTTGCGTGTTGTACTCGATCGCATGCGCGTTGCCAGGCTCACGGTGAACCCGGTAAAATTCTGCTCGCGACTGATGAGCTTGATCTGTTGGGTTTTCTGATCTACAAAGGTCACCTTCGGCCTAATCCAGACAAGCTGCAGGCCATTCTGTACTACCCACCACCACAGGATATTAAAAATTTGGAGCGCTGTATGTGCACGCTTGCAATTTATTGGCTGTTCATCCCACAGTGCCCAAATATATCCCGGCCGTTAACGGAGCTCCTGTGCAAAGGTACGAAGTGGTGCTTGGGGAACGAACAGCACAGCGCTTTTGTGACGCTGCTCCTAACAATAGCAGAAAACACATCTTTGCTACTGCCGGACCTTAACAAACCTTTTCTGTTGCAGACAGACGCCAGTGAGTTTGAATTGGGAGCCGACTCGATGCGGAAGGGCGATAACGATCTGAGGCTTGTGGCATTCGCCAGTCACACGCTCACCCCAGCCGAATGAAACTATTCGCGAATTGAAAAGGAGTGTCTGACTATTTTCTTTGCACTAAAAAAATTTGACATGTTTTTAGATAGACCTGAATTCACAATCCAGACATATCACCAATCCCTGTGCTGGCTGAAATGTTTTCATAAACCGGCTGGTCGACTGGCGAGATGGGCACTGACATTACAGCGCTACAATTGCTATATTGAGTACAAAAAGTAATCCACGAACGCAGTCGCCGATGCGCTCTCACGTGATCCTGATGGTACGCAGGCGCAGGTAGAACCGGATGAAGGAGGGCTAGTTGCTGCTGTGCACGAAACCATGCACAACCGCCGGGATACCTTGATGAGCACTGAGGACCTCCGCTCTGCCTAACACGAGCACGGATTCTGCCATAAAGTGATCGACAAGCTCGCCACGGAAGCATCGGTCGACCACGCAACCGACGAGAATTTCGACCCCTACGTGCTGGGAGACGGCGGCTTGCTGTACCGCTAGATCCCCCAAACTGACAAAAACATGGGCGAAACAGTGCGCGTCTTGTCCCCCGGAAACTGCGTAAGTCATTCGTCTGCTAATACCAAGATTCTGCCCTTGCTGGTCATGCATCCGAGCAGAAAACGTTCGACAAAATGTGCAGGACAGTGACTTGGCCTGGGATGCGCCAAGATGCTTTGCGTTACGTAAGCTCCTGATCTCTTTGCCAGAAAGCGAAGCCACCACGTTTTCCCTTGGGAAAATGAACTCCATAGTCAGTAATGTGCAATGACAACTCGTTGCTTGTGACGTGGTGGGCCCTTTTCCTAGGAGTCCTCGCGGAAATCAGTTTCTTCTTGTTGTCACTGACCACTTCACTAAGTGGATCGAGCTCTTTCTATTGCGGCAATTGACTTTTCTGAAAGTCTTGAGTGTTTGCTTGAAGTCTTCACTAGGTTGGGATTCCCTTACCCCCTGATTACAGACAACGCGACGTACTTCACGAGCAAGGCGTTCGTAGATTGCTGCGATGCCCTGGGAATTCGTCATGCCCGAACGTGAACCTATTAGCAACAGCCAAACATCACCGAAAGGGTAAACCAATATTTGAAATCCATGCGTGTCGCCCACACTGTCCACCACAAGGACTGGGATTGGAAGCTTCCATAAATGGCGTTTGCGACACGCACTACAGTTAAGAGATCAACTGTCTTTTCTCCTGCACAACTGAACTCTTGGAAAGGGTTACAATTTCCTCTGGACAATTTGTTGTACCCGGCTGCGGTTGGAGTTTTGACATCCCACGCAACGTTCACAGGTGACCTTCGCAAGTGGCTGGCGGAAACCGTACAAGAGGCTCATAAACAACTGGCGGTTTTGAGACTGCAACAAGCTGAACAGTATGACAAGCGCCTACGAGACGTTGGATTCAACGTTGGCGACCTGGTACTGAAGCATGCACATCTCCACAGTGACGCAGCGCGACGATTTACTACATCACTTGCAAACAGGTGGGATGGACGATACAGAGTTGGTGCTCGGTCACGGTTATTGTACATACTGACTAACTGCGCTACAAAGGAACAGTGCGGCCCCATTCATGTTTCCAATCTTATGCAGTTTTACCAGGCCGAGGAACAAGACGAAGGTTAAGACGGCGCCTCATAATCCGCTACCGGTTATAAAGAACAGCACTCCGATGGAAGATTGATTCCACCATCCCGGCGTCATTCTGCGCAACGATTCCCGACGGGCAGAACTGCATTCTCAACAGCGGGACTGACATCCCTGAGGTTTCGTTTCGAGAGGGGGGAGAGTAGGAACCCACGCTGGCAATCGACGCTTAGACACGTGCTTGTGTTTACGGGTGAGCATTGAAGCAGCGCGACCGGCATATCTTGTGGATCGCATGCCAGGAAACAGTCTCGCGAATACCCTCCGCAGAAGTATGCGCGGTCACTCAGAATATTCTTTATAACCGGCGTGCGCGCCATCCCGGAGGGCTATTTATCTTGCTTGCTTGCAGGGACAGCTGCTGACAACTGCGCCGGACACAACCCCAGCGGAGCAAGACATGCGGACAGGACCCTGCCACGTTTGAGCCTTGTGTAAGGACCCCCGGGTCTTAGGAGGCCACCTGTGGCACCGGTGTAATGCCATCCGGGCTGAGCCGTGGGAGCCCCTTTGGAAGGCGGTCGCCTTCACGCACTGCTCCTGTAGAGAGTGTCGGCGAGAGCATCTGAGGGTAACCAGCGTCGGGCGTCAACGGGCCGCCGCCGATACTTCGGGAAGGATCACCTGGTTTTGGTAGATCGCCACTGGCGCCCGACTGCACCCGTCAAGCCCCAATTGTTGCAAGCGGTGAATAAACCACTGTGTGTTTGAACTGCTTCTTCGGCGTATGCTCCTTGCCAGTAGCAGCAACGCCGTCCTGCTACAAGGTATATTCGTGGCCCATATAGCAGTGGAAGTACAAGTAGATGTAAAAAATGGGTATTCACTGATCAATCGAGCATCGGTAATGTGCCATGCAAATCGCCGGTAGGAGTGCTTCTGGGTCAAAATTTTGGATGGCGTGTTTTAGTACTAGAAGGAGCATGCATAAATCGAAAACTTCTATTTTAATTCTTCACCTTGTCCTCCTCTAGAAAACCATCTCATTTTTGAAATAAATTTTAGGTATTACAATTTTTTGGCGCTTGTTTTATTTCTTTTTATTTCTCATTCAAAGAAACAGCTTTTAAAGATACTATTACAACACATAAACAAGAACCAAGTTTTATGCTAAAAATCATAAAATCTATTGGATGCTTCTTTGTTTTTAATTTAGAACAATGTATATTCAAAAGGAGCGCATCTACTCAGCGATGTCTCACGTAAAATGACACGACTGGCTGATGGCGATTTCAAATCGTCAGCAGCCACTCCCAGGAATGTAGGCAATAGTATCCTTGATGATAGGCGGAGGCGACTTTATTCTTATCGTCAACAGTGTGCGAGCTGCTGAACGGGCGCACGGTTGTACATTATGTCGCTTATGCAAGCTTCAACATGACACCGTAGAAGACGCCATGGTGTGCAAGTGTGACGTGTTAACCACGCGACTGACGCTCCTCACAAAATACTGGAACTGAATTTCGCGCTTCAGGCCAGGTTCGTTTTCGCCTAATTGTTCATTTATTAGGCGAATATAGATTCATCAAACTCAACTGCGTTGAAAAAACGAATAAAATCATGCAATGCGCAGTAAAAGTGCAGCTACTTTTATTTTAGGCCCCAATTCGTGCCTGACCGTAGAAAAATTGTCAACGGTGTCTTCAATTACTGCTCTGGCAACAACAGCTTGGGAACATGGCTGTATCCGTGTTCAGTCACTTTTGAGGGACAGCTTTAGATGCATGGTTGGCTGGGACGAATTGCATGCGAAAGAGCGTTAGATGCACGGAGAGCAGTCGTAACAGCACACCGAGGTAATGTGATGAGGTGGACGTCGTATCCTAAATGCCGCAGCCAGTTCACAGAACGGGTGTTAACTTTGAAGGCAGTCCAGAAGCGCCAAAATTCCCCTTGTTTAATCACAGCCCTCCAAAACAAAAAACACACACACACACCCACACACACACATGCGCGCACGCGTGGCGGGCGCACGCACATACACGGACACACATAAGCACACGAAAACACGGTCGCACACACGCACGCGCGCTCGCACGCACACACACTCACGCGCACACACACACACACACACAAACACAAACACACACACACACATGCGCGCGCGCGCGCGCACACAAGAGAACAGTCTTGGACGCTGCTGCGAAATTTATTTGAATAAAAATTTGTTCTTTACCCCCTCATAACAGTTGAGTTTTTTCGACAAATACTGAAAATAGGAGGGCCTTCCCCACCTAATTAGAGATAAAGCACTCATATTTCGTATCGTTTTTTGTTATCCGTGATTTTTTTTAGCTTCCTTACAAGTTTATTATTCTAATCTTATGATTAGGATCAGCGCCACGTATAAAGGTGTGGAGGCATGTTGATTCAACGATCAAAAGCTTAATAAGACGATCGAGATATGTACACTGGATGCCAAATGAAGTTCGCATCGTTCAAATTGGTTCGAAGTGCTCGCATTGTTCAATCATCATGAACCACATATGACAACAGATGTTATGGTCGCATGCCGGTATAAATTGCAATCCCGTCGTGTGCCGTTACAACAAAGTGCCGCAGTCGTATTTTCTTGTCGGCAGCGGTAAGGTACATCCGCAGACGCTTTTTGAGCACAGCTGATAGCAGACAGGTTGCAAGACATGTTATATTTGCAAAATGCGACTAATGATGCTATCGCGATAAAATGCAATGATACTTCTTTGCCGCTGCTGTTGCTAGCATACCTTACCACCGACATGTTAAATGCATAAGGCGAAATTATCAATATCTCCCCAGATGGGACCTGCCAGGAACGCCACGTGGCACAGTTCAGAACCAACAAGTTGTTTGTCTGGAGCCGAGAGCAATTTACAAGACAGAAAGACGATATTTCAGGTACTTTCAAAGAGGAAGTATATATTTGTATACATTTGGCGGTCTCTGAAACCACCTCAAATATGTAAGTGAAATCCGTAATAGTTTCACGACCACTGCACATCACGCCATCATGATTATGCCTTTTTACCTACGACATTCCACAATTTAGGACGTACGGGTGACGTCCATCAAGCTCCTATTTGTTGAGCTTTCAAGCAATGTAGAAAAAATTTAGAGCCCAATAATTCTCAATATTATCTCAAGTGAGTGCTGTTTATTATTTAAATTTCGAGGTACACGCCGAGGTGATTTATGTTCAACAGTTGTTCCTAACAACACATTGATGTTTGTGCATAACTTGAATGCGGCTTATACTTTTAGGAAACATTTGGCAGAACACAGCAGAGAAAGGCGAAACATTCGCAGGTTTGGCGCAACAGAAATATGGGGATACATGAAACCGCGCCACATTGGGGATACACATAAAAACTTTAACAAAAAAAAAGTTAAACATGCGAATGATGGTGGTGTTGTGCCTGAAAACACGCGAGAGACTTTAGAAGCAATAAAAATATCACCTACCCCCTTTTGGTGTTCTGCTGTACTTTCTCATGGTTGGATAAAAAAAGCCCGGGAATCCGGCTGTTTTTGAAGTGGTTCAGTTCCTCTTTTCAACGATCAAGCAAAAAGCACATTCATGCTTGTGCAGAAAACGACGCGTGCATTTGAAGTTTTTATATTAGTACTTGTCTAAATACACCAAGTCAAAAGTTGACCATTGGAGTGAGCTTGCAACTGCGGCGAGCCACCCGTAAGAGATACAAACTGCTGTAAAACGGAACATTTTTAGTAGCGCTTTCTATTTAAAGAAACAAAATGGCAGTGTACACGAGTTTTTTCTTAAAAAGCCCTTTCTCCGGATGCTTTCAGAAAAACGTTTTGGTTAACCGAATATTTAACCCGAGCGAATCCCTATTTTTGCAGCCATTGGTAAGCAATTTTTTTAAGCATACCCTGCATCCCTTTGTATACAAAAAAAATAAAAAGCCTTTTTGTATACACCAAAAAACTTTGTATAGGTGTATCAGGCGCAAGAAAACTACAAAAGACTGGAGCCACAAAAAAGACCTCGAGCACAATTAGGGCACGTTCGATGCAACAAAGATAATTAAATAAATGCTCCCGCGGCGATAACAAGAAATTAACTACAATAGAAATGATGGAAATGCGAAAATAAAACCCCTAACTCATTCTTTTAAAAATAAACTTCTCAAATCACTGTACACATCACATCACATCGCCATTTTTGCACGATTGGTGAGTCACCATATGACCATTTTTTGGGAGGCACTGCGGGAACTGCTGCCGCCGCAGTAGCAGCAAGCAGCCTCTCGCATTTTAGGGTGTACCGCGTGGCTTATTCATTGAAAAATTTGGATATAACAATCCCCTGTTTGTTTGAAAATGTGATATATCGCCTGAAGATAACTACGATTATGTACGTGCGGGAAAAGCACTGGTTTTTCCGCACGAGCGCCCCTCAGGTATGGAACGCCGGCCGCTGCTTTCTCCGGTACCCAAGATGCTGTCCACTACCATTTTTAGATTTCTTGAGGTTTAATAAATGGTTGACAGCCATCCAAAGCTGTGCACACGCAACAATTTCGCGACAACGGAGACTGCGGCCTCACTGGCACATCACCAGCATTTTACAGACGTCAAGAAATAGAACGACATGGTGATGTGCGACTTCGGTCGGCTACACTTATATTTTGGCGGATCCGGTTTCTATAGATCCTTGAATACAAGATATCAATTCTCCTTCAAAGCCAATGACATCAAGGATGCTTCCAAGAAACGCGTTCATCTGGTAACGCTGCCCAGAGAACAGACATACGATATCGTCTGCGAACTCTTTTAACACAAGCAGCCAAGCGAAGTGGACTACAATGATATAATTGATGTGCTCAATGCTTACTTTGATCCAAAGCTTTCTGAAGTCTTCTGCAGGGCAGGCTTCCAGAGACAGTACCGAAGGCACAACGAAACGGTCAGTGATTGTGTGGCAGCGCTCAAAAACTAGCAGCGGATTTTAATCTTGGCACCAGCGCAGTCACAGCGGCGAATCTGTCAATGTTCCCAGTGGACGAAATCCAGCGTGATCGCTTTCTCCGCGGTGTTCAGAACCAGCAGGTCCAACAACGGCTAGTTTCAGAAAAGCGCTAGTTATGAACCCTATGCACTGAAAGCTGAAAACGCCATTGAAGGTTACAAACACGTAATTGCGGAATAAAAACAGGCTCAGAAAGCCAGTAAACGTACACGCAATACACAAGAAACAGGTCGCTCTAGCAGATATGTCGAGAAGAACTACCAACGTTGTTGCGGTTGTGACACGCAACATTGTCCAGAGAATTGCAAGTTCCCTAAAGCTTCCTGCAACCACGGCAAGAAACGCCGACACATCCAAAAATTGGTAATCAAAACGCTTAAAGAGGTCAAAACTAAGGGGTATAACAGTATTGCCGCGAACCATGCATTCGATTTGTTTATTTGTGTTTTGCTTTTGCCGCCCGGCTGCGCCGGTCTGTGTTATTGGTGTTGTGTGTGCCAAGGGAGGCACGTGTTCTGTTCTTTCTTTCTGTGCCGCATGTGTTATCAGTTCTGGTAGGGAGTACGTTCCGAAATAACGTGAACAGCCTAGAATACTCTTCGAAGATCTAGCAGTGTTACAGATACAATTCGACTATTCCAGAAACCCTCGCGTGATGGAGAAATTCCCGCTGAGCAGATTCCGCGGCATTCGAATCGTCGACACCAGTATACGAACGTCATTTTGTTGACTGCTGTTTGGCCACCTGTGTAATATTTGAGTTGTTAGGGGAGCATAAGTTCCCTCTTATAAACTTGTTCGTTCTTTATTTCAGCTGAGTCGTCTTTGGCTACGCGACATTTGGTGAGCTGTGGCGTACGCACCCTTTATGCTAACAACAACCTATTGAACCCACCAAGCTTGTCCAACGAGAGGCAGCCGCCGACTGCAAGGCCTCCCGCCCGAGTTTTGTCTCGTGCCAGACGGACCCAAAAGAATGACCACTGCAACCATCACCATGGTGCAAGAACGAGCATCACCAATCGTCGTGCAGAAGCCACGGGAACCGCCATCCTTCCGCAGAACCGCCGCAAAAGATACACAAGAATGCTGGGAGTAACTGGAGCACCTCCGGATTTTCAACCGCTGGGACGACGCAGAAACGTTGCGGCATGTTTTTTTTTTTATTTGGTTACGCTCATCTGCTAGCGCTGCCTAGAGAACAGACATACGACATCGTCTGCGAACTCTTTCAACGCAAGCAGCCCAGCGAAGTGGACTACAATGACATCATTGATGTGCTCAACGCTCACTTTGATCTGTAACTCTCTGAAGTCTTCTACAGGGCAGGCTTCTAGACACGGTACCGAAGGCACGGCAAAACGGTCAGTGATTATGTGGCAACGCTCAAGAAACTAACAGCGGATTGTATTCTGGGCACCAGCTCAGTTACAGTGACGAATCGGTCAATGTTACCAGTGGATGAAATCCAGCGTGATCGCTTTCTCTGGGGTGTTTGGAATCAGCAGGTCCAAAAACATCTATTTGAAGAAAACGGGTAGTTATGAGCCCTTTGCACTGAAAGCTGAAACCGCCGTTTAAGACCAAAAATACTCGAAGACGGAATAAAAGCACACCCACAAAGCTGGTAAAGAATCATACAATACACAAGGAGCAGGTCCCTGCAGTATATATGTCGAGAAGAACTACCAACGTTGTTGGGGTTGTGACGCGCAACCGTGTCCAGAAATTTGTAAGTTCCAGACAGCTTCCAGCAACCGAGGAAATGCAACCGAGCGGAGATTCATGTCCAACTTGTTCCGAGAACCACGAGAGTTCCCTTAAAAACTGGGCTACCTCAAAAGCGAGTTCCACAAGACCTTTACTACCGTGGTCAGAAAAGAACGCGCAGCACTTTAGGTTCAAACTGGAACGCAGCACCCCAACGAAGGGGTCATGAATTTCGTAGAGGAGATGAAGTGACTTTTTTGCAGCGTGAACCCAGAAATGACGGACGAAAAGAAACTACGGTTTCTGATGCGAGGTGTGAAGCAAAAGCTCTTCGCGTGCCTCGTTCGCAACCCCCTCCAAGACCGAATCCCGAATTTGCGCGTGAGGCTGCCGCGATAGAGAAGACGCTCGAAATCCGAATGAGGCAGTACGACCGCCCAATCAATGCGCTGGAATCGGATACGACTGCTTCCGGCGCGACAACATCCGTGCACTGGTGAGGGAGGAGCTGCGGAAATTCTTCCCGACGACGACGCCACAACCTCAAGTCGCTTCCCTGACTGACGTGATCCGGGAAGAAGTACAGCAGACTCTGGGAATGTCTAAGCCATCTGACGAACCCCGCGAGCCAAATGCTATGACCCAGTCCGCAGCTGTGCGTCGCCCCACCTTGTTCCAACAGGTCGTCAAGAGGCCCCGCCGTACCGCCGCCCAATGTCGCCCGCACAACCCCCCGTAACCCGAAACCAGGCGCCAAGGAAGAATGAGGTGTGGCGAACTCCCGATAATCACCCGCTGTGGTACTACTGCTGAGAGGCTGACCTCATCTACCACCACTGCCCTTACAAGAGGCTTTGGTTTGCGAGGATTCTCCGTCGACGCAACTCGCCCTCTCCTTGGCCAACGACCACGTGAGATCGACTAGCATCTCTCTCAAACAAGCCGTGGCCCATCCCGTTTCAACAGCTCGCCGTCGCCCTACCCGTACCAATCGCGAGCCACCGTACAAATGTTGACTTCGCCCGTGAATGGTCCCCCAGCCCAATCCGGGAAAACTAAAAGCAGCAACTTCTCGAGGTGAAGTTGCTCTACGGCAAAAAACCAAAAAGCCTCCCACGACGCAAGAACGCGCCGAAGACCGTGATTCACGACATGCCCATATCCCGACGACTCGACCTAACGCTGATAAGACTCCCGAACACAACGACAGCTACACGTCGCGCCGCGTACCACAGATGAGCGAAACTGCCGATAAAAAGACGGCGACGACGCACAGTGCCCGACCGTCAACACGCGTAAGCCGAGATGCGAAGCCCTGACGCACCAGAAACTCGAGAAAAGTGGCATCCGACGTCAATGAGTTATCTATGGCTTTGATGTAGTGACCGTTGTAGACACGGGAACTTACTACTTAGTAATCACCGGAGAATTTGCGTCTAAGCTGAAGAAAGTTATAACCAGATTGGACGGACCGCACATACTCACAGCTGGAGGTCTGCTCGTGACGCCAATTGGAACGTAAACATCCCGTTTGACCATAAACGGCACGACGTACCCCGACGCGTTCGTTCTCTTGCCTAACTGCTCCCGCGACGTAATTTTTCGGAATGAGCTTTTTGACCGACAACGGTGCAATAATTAATTTACAGACCAAGTCGATAACTTTTTCCTCTGATCACTCCATGACGCCGGAATGAAGCCCTGAACACAGTGCAGCTGTAAGGATCGCCAATATTCATGTCACCCTGCCACCCCTAACAAGCTTGATGACAACCGTCTACTGTGAAGATACGGTTCCTGATGTGGACGGTATCGTAGAGAGTGGCCAAAGGTTGCTTCTCGACCGCGGTGTGTCTGTCGGAAGAGGCATTGGGCGGTTTAAGCAACGGAGGTCCCACGTTTTGGTCAACTGTTTCACCGCGGAGTGCAAGCATATAAACATGGGCCATTCAATTGCGTTCCTCAAAGAAACGTAACATGCAAGTGACGTGATCGCAGTCACCGAGTTTGATCGCGCACCCGCAGATTTCTTCAAGCTTCCGCATTCTCTCGAAGTGAGTCCAGCGCTACCGCAAGAAAAAACCAGTAATTGGCTTTGCTTCATCGCTACAGCGAGTGTTTTTCGTCGAATTCTAAGTTACGTCACATTGTCTAAGTTACGTCACCTTGACGACGTTGTGGTATTCACCCGGACTTTCGATGAATACCTTGCAAGGTTGGAGTCTGTACTCGAGGTTATTCGCTCGTCGAGGTAAACGCTAAAACCGAAAAAGTGCCGCATCGTTTACGAGGAGCTCAAATTCCTCGGACACGTCGTCAACGCTGCGGGAGTCCTGCCTGACCGGGCGAAAACTTTAACCGGGCGCTTTTCCGCCTGGTGGACCCCCAACACTGTAATGTTGGAAAAATAAACTTGAACTTGAACTTGAACTCTGGCGAAGCACTGGATAATAAGCGAAGATGGTGCCCTACCTACGCGACAGTCACCGTACCACGTGTATTCAAACGAGCGCGATGCAACCCGGACTCAAGTAGACGACATGCTCAGCGACGACATAATACAGCCGTCGAAATGTCCGTGGGCAACGCCGGTTGTTCTCGTGAACAAAAAAGGCGGCACTTTAGGATTCTGCGTTGGCTACCGGAGACAGAAAAAAATTACCAAAAGAACGTGTGCCCTCTGGCACGAATCGACGACAGCCTCGAACACCTCTGCCACGCGAATTACGTCTTTTCGATGGATCTCAAGGCCGGCTACTGGCAAATTGAAGTGGACGAGACAAGACTGTATTAATAACCCCGCATGGTCTATACGAGTTCAAGGTGATGCCGTTTGGCCTGTGCACGGCGTCCGCAACGTTTCAAAGGGAAATGGACACTGTGCTACCTGGGTTGAAGTGGCACACCTGCCTCGTATACCTTGACGACGTTGTGGTATTCACCCGGACTTTCGATGAATACCTTGCAAGGTTGGAGTCTGTACTCGAGGCTATTCGCTCGTCGGGGTAAACGCTGAAACCGAAAAAGTGCCGCATCGCTTACGAGGAGCTCAAATTCCTCGGACACGTCGTCAACGCCGCGGGACTCCTGCTTGACCGGGCGAAAACTTTAGCCTTTGCAAACTTTCGAATACCGAAGTCAAACAGAGCGTGCGAAGATTTCTCGGTATATGCGCATGCGACGGGTGCTTGGTCGCAAGCTTCGCACGCATTTCAGAGCCACTCACGCGCCTGACAACAGATAGTACCCCTTTTGCCTTAGAAAACGCCCAAGAAAAAGCATTCTGCGAGCTGAAACAACGCCTACAATACCCGCCCGTGCTAGCCTATTTCGACGAAAACGCCGAAGCGAAATGCACATGAACGACAGCGATATAGGTTTGGGTGCCTTCCTCGTCGAAAAGCAAAACACAAATAAACAAACCCAGTGCATGCTTCGCCAAGTTTTTCCAGGAACTTCCAAGTTATTCCAAGAAGTCACCAAGTTCTTCATAAACCAAATTTTGCTGCGACATGAAGCCTCTGAAGTACTAATCACGGATCGCGGAACGGTCTTCACTGCCGAGCTTATGAAAGGAATTTAATGCTACAGCAACACGGATCAACAAAAACTAAGGCGTGCCACCCCCAAACGAACAGAATAATGAAACGCCTGAACAAGACAATCGCGGATAAGCTGTCTATGTAGGTCGACGTTGACCTTAAGACTTGGGAGGAAGTCCTAGGGTGTGTCACGTTTGCGTAAAACCCGGCTTTCCAGGAAACCACACAGATGACACCGTTCCACCTTGTCTATCGAAGGCGGCCGACTACGATGCTTGACGCCATGCTTCCCCACGTGGAAGAAGACGACCTCAACGCCAACGTCCAAAGATACCTTCAGCGGCGGAGGAGGCCCACCAGCTCGCTCAAGCTCGCACAACGAACCAGCAGCTGCTGAATAAGAGAGGCTACAACCTCCGACGCCGAGGCGCCGATTACCACCCAGGGGATCATGTGTGGGTGTGGACTCCCACCCCAAGACCTGGACTCAGTGAGAAACTTATAAGACGGTAATACGGACCCTAGCGCATTCTACTACATGTCGGCCAGCTTACCTACGAGGTGATCCCCGATGGTGATTCCAAAACATCACGACGACGCACGCGGCCTGAAGTCGTCCACGTGGTTCGCTTAGAACCTTTCTAGGCACGATGACGGACTTTTATTTTTCTAAGAGTGCATCAGATCGATGCACTCTTAGAAGGGGGTAATGGCGTGAACCATGCATTGGGTTAGTTTATTTGTGTTTTGCTTTTGCCACCCGCCTGTGCCGGTCTGTATTATCGGTGTTGTGTGTGCCAAGCGAGGCACGTGCTCCGTTCTTTCTTTCTGTGCCACGTGTGTTATCTCTTCTGATAGGGAGAGCGTTCAGAAGTAATGTGAACACCCTTGAATACTCTTGGATGATCACAGTGTTATGTATACAATTCGACTATTCCAGAAACCCTCGCGCCGAAGGATAAATTCCCGCTTAGCAGATGCCGTGGATTCGAATCGTCGACACCAGTCTACGAACGTCAATTTGTTGACTGCTTTTTTGCCACCTGTGTATTCTTTTAGTTGTTAGGGGAGCATAAGTTCACTTCAATAAACTTGTTTTTTTTTTCAAGTCGGCTGAGTAGTCTTTGGCTACGTGACAGTATCGAATGTTCACGTGAAGCAATATCGACAGCAGGCTCAGCTCAGGATACGATTCCTCAAGAGCCGCTAAGCAAGGCGCGTTGTGAGCTTAGTACCTTAGTGCACCCATCAACCACCCAGGAGATCATGGTGTAGCAACAGCTACGTAGAAAATTGTCAAACCGTGGAATTTCGAAGTCGTCTTAGTTGTTGCCAGCGCACTCTTATCAGTGAGGCAACGTTTTGAGCCACGTGGACGAATGACCCCCATGGCTTCAAATGAACAACGTTCTCCCACGCAAACGGTCAGGCCGGTCTCTTCATTGCTGTGTAACAGTAGAAGTACAGCAAAAAGACAATACCTTTACATTCCCACTTGTGCTAATCAACGAATAAGTATGTAACCGCCTTAAACGAAACTTTGTTTCCTCGTTTCGGCCAGCACATAATCGGTTTAGATGAGGGAACAGACGACAAACTTCTGAGCAAGCTCCGGTACAATAATGATGATGATGTTTGGGTTTTTAGCACATGGCTTACCATGGGAAAAGAGCGCACAGAAAAAGTTGTTTCATGAGGACACGTTGATGGTAAGTGTAAAACTTTCAAGTAAACATATACGTAAAATGACATAAAAGACAGGTAGAAGACTGGTGTAAAGGGCCAGGGTGCCAATGTGCATATTAAGTAACGAGTTGTAAGAAATTAAAATCGCTAAGAAACATAAAACTACGCTTGTGTGTCATTATGGGGTCATCTCCTAAAAAGTAGGATGGGTGTAGTACAATGTGTTTCCTGCATAGTTGTGAGACGTGTCTGTGTCGTGTTGTTTCTAGTGGATTGCATAGTATCAGGATGTGGATCACCGATAGTGCCTCTACGCACCTGCTGCACATAGGTCTTTGAGATCCAGTGAGAAGGTTCGAGTGCGTTGCATGTGCGTGCCGTATCCGTAAACTAGGCAAGGCTTCTTCTGTGCATCTGTTGCGTGTGACGGTGGTGTATGGTCTCACGTGTTGTTTCGGTACTTGTATCTTGTTGTCAGTTTGTTCCTTCCAGTGTCTTTGCAATGTTTCGCAAAGATGTTGCCTTACGTGTGGCTTCACGTCGGTGTAGGGTGATGTTATGTCTACTGTAATAAAAAATGTAGCAGCAGCATTCATTCGATTCGCGGCTTCGTTCTCTGCTATACCCACTTCCCACGGACCCAGCAAAGGACCAGTTTAAACTTGTGGACATATACCGACATATTCTCCTGACGATCAGATTGAAAACGTAGTTTTTGGAAGACATTGTTGCCGACAATGCCCCCACAACACTGAGGGAATCTGCATAGATAATAGATTGTGGAATGTGGCTGGGAATACACTATTAACAACAAGTACCCCAGATGCCTCTGCCGTAGAGGTATTAGTATTACAATTCAAAGTTTTACTGACATTACGGCCGGGTCCATGCGCAACGCAGGACACAGAGGTGGCAGTTATAGAGGCTTCCGTACAAAATTCAGAAAAGTTATATTACTGCTGAAAATGCAAGAAGTGCTGCAGAGTTGCACATCGGGGAGGTCGGTTTTTATCTTTATGTGAGAAAGATCTGTCGCATGATAGCGGTCGGGGATGCCTCATTGCGATAAAATTTGTTACAGAAGTTTTGATGGTGTTTAAAAAAGAGACAGCAAGCTCCGACACGTCCTGTCTGTAAGAGAAAGGCGCAGAGAACACTGGTCGATTTAGCAGGAGTTCAATAGGGATGTATCGTATAAACTTATTTAAATGGATAGTAAGGCATGGATGAAATTTTAAACAACATAAAGGAGGTCTGTCCGTGCCCGCTTACATTGTACGTTTTATTTATTATTGTCCACATACAGGCGTTTTACCGGGCTAATGCGCAAGGCGCCACATGCCAGGCGAAGCGAATGATGAAGCACTGGCTCCAGCATTTTGATGGCTGTTTTACTTGCATACCCATAAACAACACTTTCATAGCCCAATCGTGAACTATCAGGACAGCAACAACACGCAAAAGAAGTCAGGACCAAAAGAAATGAGCGAGAGAACCTTAGATGTAGTCATTGTTTCTAAGCATTTATGTTCTAGATGTTTTATTTGTGGTATGAATTTGAGCTTTCATTTAAAGACTAAACCTAACAACTTGTGTTTCTTTTTTAGAGAAATCGACACACCATTGCGCTGAATGTCTGGATCAGGCGCGATGTCACGCCTTTGGGAAAACAAAACACAAGTGCACTTTCTTAGAATAAATTTAAAACCATTGCTATCTGCCTGGCGGGCTAGTTTGTTAACACCAAGCGGCACTTGGCGCTGACAGAGAGAAAAGCACAGGGTTTAAAGGAGAGTTCAACGTCCTCTGCATAGCTTGAACAGGAAAACAATGTTGGCAGCGCCTTTTGAAGAGAATTCATTTTCACAATAAAAAGGGTGCAGCTCGAAACTACATCTTGCCAGACCATTTCCCGGTAAATGATCCCCAGAAAGTGCAGTTCCAACTGGTACGCGAAATTTTTTTAATACATATAAACTGTAAGCGTGTTCATCATGTTAACCGATATGCCAAAAAACTTCAAAACCCCCAGGATACCATGCCGGCAAGGAGTATCATACACCTTTTCAAGATAAAAGACTGCTCTCATACATGACTGCTCATTGAGGAAAGCATGTTTGGTATATATGACTGTAATGCAACGAGTTTATCGGGGGTAAATCGCCGTACCCTGAAGCCTGCCTGGCCGCTCCCGAGTAGACCATTGTAGCCTAAGAAGTACACGCGTCTCCTGTTTATCATCTTCTCTATGAGGAAGGGTCCTTCCCTTTCTTCAGGAAAGCCACTACTATGGCCTCCCCCCAAGAGTGTGGAATGTACCCCGAAAGCCATAATTTATTGTATAGGTATAGGCGTGTTTTAATATTCTCTGGGTGTAGGTATTGTATCATGGTGGGTGTAATGTGTGTAAGGATACATCCACCTAAAGCTGAAGGATTACTTGTCGTGCGAGCAGCCTTCAGCTCAGGAATTGAAAAGAGAATGGTATAAAGCTTGCGACTTGATGCTGTTACACAGGGATTTCTTTTCGCAAGACATGTCATTTCATCAAACTGTTTGTGTAGTGTGCTACACTGAACAAGTGTTGGAATTGTTGTGAAAGTGTGTTATCCTGGTCTTCGGGTGTGTCGTCTGTTGTACTAACAGAGGTAGGCTGTGTGTTTTTTGTCCTTTGAGATTTCGTATGCGTTTCCAGACTTTCTGAGTGTCGCTGTATAAATTTTTGGATGTCAAGAAGGTGCGCTAACTCTCTCTTTCTGCCTCACGGCACACACCCTACCCAAGTGCATTTGCCCATTTAAAGGAGATGAGGTTATCCGACGGGAGGTACCGGCGGAGTACACCCCAGGCCTTGTTTTGGGCCTCTCATGCTCGCCTGCAGTCCTCGTTCGTCCAGGGACTCCTTGGGTTACGCGGGGCACCGGACACATGGGGAATGAACTTTCTGGTAGCATGAAGGATGTGCGCCGTGAGGAGTTGGGCGGCGTCCTCTACCTGTGAGTGTGCTATGGCTGTGTGCTGTAGTTTAGATTTATCTGAGAAAGTACTCCAGTTACCATTTGCTTCGTTAAACGTGCTATATAAAGATATACTGTTAGTGCCTTTACCTATATATGTTAACGCGGTTCGGAAGTGATTCCTGCCATTTGGGGGTGTGCCCAGGTCCCACTCGAGTAACAGAAAGAGAACTGTCGAGCTAAGTGCCAAGTCAAGGTATCAAAATGTGTTGTGTCCTCGGTTGTGGAACATAGGCGGTTGTTTGTTAAAAAGGCACGCCCCGGATGATGTTACAAACTTCTTAATCGGGCATTCTCGAACACAGGTGAGGGTAGAACCCCAAAGGGGGTTATGAGCATTGAGATCACCTAATAAAAGACATGGCTCCAGTAACTGTTGTATTGGAGCCTCAAACGCTGGGCACGATAGCACGTGATCCGGACGAATGTAGGGGGAGCATACTGTTATTAACCCGTTGAATATAATTGTGAAAATTGCGACAGCCTCAAGGACAGTGTTGAGATGGATATTGTGACAGGATAAAGATTTCCGGGCAATGATGGCAACACCACCTGAAGACGTACTACCACCATCCCTTTAATTTCTCAATACCATGTAGCTGTTGAAGAAGTTTGCTTGTCTAGAGTTTAAATGTGTTTCCGGAAAACACACAACGCTTCGTTGATTCGGATGCAATATATGAAAGACATAATCAAGATTTCTCACGAGGCGTCTACAGTTCCAATAAATACATTTTCTCTTCCCATTATGGAGATTTAGGAGCTATTAAAGTGTGTTTGTTGGTGTGTTTACATATCTATGGGGGCTTGTACTCTTGTAGTGAGCGTTTTGGGCCTTTCTGTTGGCTTGGACGTAATACGCCGCTACTTGCGGTGCGTTCTAGGCAAGAAAGGCGCGACATCCATTTCGTCATCAGATGTCCTGGAGTGCCTGTCGAACCAGTTCCCCCTGACTTGGCCCCCTTTCGGGGGTCCTTCATTTGAGGTGCCACCGCCGCGGGCGTTGGGGGAGCAAGAAATGGCACGTGTGGTGCGGTGGCAGTGGGAGCCGATGCGGGGCCTTCGGTGTCCATCCCCTCGGCGCTATCCAATGTACTGCAGGATCCAGCAGTTGGTTGCGGGAGCGGCAATGGTTCCAACAAACCCCGTTGGCACCACAACCGCTGCTGCCTTGGCAAGCGGCGTGTAGATGGGTTGTGCTCTTTGATGCAGCCCAGCGGGGAGGAGTGAGAGGGACCAGGTCATACTCGGTGAAGTGGGTCTTTTCGGAAAACAGACGCCGCTCCGCCCCCCGGCGAGCTTCGTCCGAGTACCTACCCAGGGTGAAAGACACGAACCTCTTTGGCGCCTCTGGGATGGTGATGTTCCCTGTGACGTTTTGTTTTTCGGATTAAAATTATCGCAAGCCCTTGAAAAGGCTCAATGAGGTCCCTGGCAGTTTGCACAGGAGATGGTTGTGGAGTTGCTGGTCTCTGTCGGTTGGTCTTGTGCTGCACATTTACCGCATGTCGGTTTACCGCGGCAGGAATTTTTAACGTGCCCCAACCGGGGACACTTGATGCAGCGGCGCTGGTTCGGTATGTAAGTTTGGACTGGACTGGACATGAAGCCTGCATTGACCTACTCGGAGAGTGCAGAGCAGTGAAATGTCAAGATTATGTGTTTGGTCGGTATTGCATGGTTGTTTCGACGTATGGTGATCCGCATCATTGTTGTCACACACTGGTCACGAAGGGTCTCGGGCAGATCTGTTTCGGTGTCATTTATTAGAAAGTTTTAGGTAACCGTTTTCGACGGTCCGCTCTGGTATCGGCGACACGGTCAGCGCTTCCGGAGCCAATGCCGATCGCGGCCAAGCGCACCAGGCATGTGCCATGGCGCTCTCGCTTGCTATCGGAGCGGAGCGGACCGTAAAAAAACGGTCAGCTGAAACTCTCTATTAGATCCTTTTCAGAATTTTACAACCTGGCTGCTGCGACGGGGTGTAATTTTGATGTCATCATCGACCATGCGCTTTTCTGCGAGGAAGTTTGCAGACTGCTGTTTGTTGTCTATCTCAATCAGGAGTTGTCTAGTTCTCTGTTTCTTAGCCTTGTACGACTTGCCGACTAAGCTTTCAAGATACTTTGAGATTAGAAACACGCACTGAGAAGTGATTGCCTTTGTCTTCTCGAGAGATTCGATGAACAGAAAGCGCGATAAATTATCGAGCGTTGGGAGCACGATTGACTGCAAAGGATGAAAAGAAAAGTCCGTGGAGCCCATTTCAGGGACAGATAGCGTTTGGGTACGGCGGGTTAGAAAATGCGTTATGCGATAGTGTAAAAGCAGAGGCCACGGGTACTTTCTTCTCTCCGGATACGCTAAAACCTAGAGTAGGCCGGAGCTCCCTTTCTTTTAAACCGACAGGGAGGGTATATGCCAAAGCTTCACCGGGGCTCCGATGGCCACCAATCGAGTTTTCTTCCCTTCACCTTCAAACGCATTACCACGGTCGGTTTCAGCGTGAGCATGCCGGCTAGGTGTCGGCGATGTCGCCAATACCGCCACGAACATACCTCAAGGTGCTCCGTGCGGGGAACCTACTGGACATGTACCTTTAGGTATTCCACGAGGAAATCGTGGGACACGTAAGTCCTGCTGTGCAACTCGAACTTGTGGAAGGAGTGAAGCCAAATATTTCAAAGGAGCGGCCAGTTATTTCAAGCTGCTGTGGGCTGTAAAGGCTTAACGGCACCGATTGCAAACTCAAAGAACAGTGTAGCCTACGCAGCATTCAGATTGGCAACGCTTCTCGTACTCGTGCAAAAGAAAAATGGCTCGTTGCCAATATGTGGTGACTACCGTTGTACAGTATATCTGGTATGGAAGATGTCACATTACCCACTCCTAATAGTTGAGTGTCTAAGCCACCTGAGGGAGCCAAGTTTTTTAGTACACTGGATTTTGAACAGCCTTACCAGCAAGTGTACGTAATGTCGGATAAAGCTGAGCTATTGACTGTGAACACGCCGAGACGGCTTTACAGGGTTAAACGTTTGTCTGTTGTAACTCTTCTGCACCAGCTATTTTTCGACGCTTCGTCAGGAATAGGCTGTCTGGCATAACAGGTGTTTGGCTTATTTAAAAGATTTTATCAGCAGCAGCAAGGACGCAGAAGAACATGCCGACCTACGGGAATATCTCAAGAGACTGTAAGTACAAACTTCGCCTCCACAAAAATAAGTGCTGTTTTCTAGTGAGCGAGGTTTCTTTTCCGGAAACATCAACGGGCGAAATTGGCGTTTACACCTGCGAACTTAGAGTTCAAGCCATCCCTGAGGCTCCAGCACCAGACTGCGGGTAAGCGCTTGAGTCATTTCTCTTGGTCATGATTTACTACAGATTCTTGGAAAACAGCATTAGTTGCCATTTGTCTCTGTCACTCTCTTGAACCAGATATCAGGTGGAGGTGGGAGACACAGCCCAAAGAATTTATTGAACTAAACAAATTGCTTCTCAAGCACACCTTAGAGAAAAGCTACGGCAAATAGAAGGAGCTTCTAATCTGATGTCACGCTTTGTCATATGGCATAGGAGTTGTTTTGTCTCAAAAGGATGATCACAACCGAGAGGCACCGATCGCTTTTGCATCGGGGACGCTAGGGCCCGCAGACCAAAAATATGGTCACTTGAAGAGATAAGACCTTCTTGTAGTGTTTGCAGCTCACCTGTTTCATTATTATATTGCAGTGTGAAGGCTACCTTTCGGCACGGTTGCTGCTCGGCAGACTGGGAAAGGAAGCCAACGGCTCAAGTTCTTTTACCACGCAAGGCCAGGTGCTGCATCTAGTTATGGGCATATCACTACAATATATAGTGTACATACAAGGCAAGAACCACCAGAATGCACGAGCGTTGAATCGACTACTACTGCAACAACGCATCGATTGACCATAGCCACCTGGCGTTCAAAGCTTGTCCCGACTCACGTTTACTGCTACAGAGATAACACTTCTGATGCAGCAAAAGACTATCTTGCAAAGGCTGTACAAGTGGCACACTATAACAAAATCGCGCCACTCCACCCTGTGAATGTGGTTGCAAAGCAAAGCTGTAAACGGAACTCACAACGATTACCCATGAGACGTCAGTCGAATTTTCTCACGTCGCTCTACGAATGGCGAAACCAGAGAGAAGTAAAATGCACATAACTCAACGCTTTATTACTTCCACGAGATATTCTAGGTAAAGTTAAATCATTGCTTGTTACATTAACGTTGGTTGGTTGAGTTGTATTGGTGCAGCACATGATTGGAAACTCTTTTTTTCATAAAATAAGGAAGCTCATACCAGGTGCTAGATAATCCCACTTCTCCACCTCTGCTGCCGCGGTCCGAGGAGACGATATATTCGCAGAGATGGGGTAGGAGCAGCAGAGGCAGTGATGTGGAGTATAAAATCTATTCAGATTTGTGAGCGGCCCAGAGCGTGGCCAAGGCGAGTGCTTCCTTCTTCACGGGAGCCCATATGCAGTCGGCGCCGCCTAGCGGAAGCTGGTTAGGCAGAGAGGGGCTATACAGCAGCACCTTAAATTGCTCTTGTTGGGTAGTTGGCGGAAAATGAGGAGGATGCCAAAAAAGGAGGCCAGGCAATCAAGTAGTATTTGAATGTGTTCTGTGATGTGTCGTTGGCTTTAGGGGAGATGACAAGGAGCTGTGATTTTTACGTGAACATCGGAGGGCACAGGCTTTACAACACTGGCGCGTTAGAAGTGAGATCTCATGCGCTGGTGTGAGATTTTCTGCACACGCGCTAGGACCGCACAGGGTCCCTAGACGTGCGAGGGGCCGAACGCACATTGTCGCAAAATATCGCGTGACGCCGTCTCGTGGCATTATTGAGAATGCATTGGGTAACCGCCTAGATGTGCCTGGTGAGTGCAACACCTGTCTTCCCGGTTTCCGTGTGGGCGCGTAGGTAAATCGGTAAGTTAACGGGCTCTTGCTTCGTTACTTTATTATTTGTAGGTTTGATTCCTGCCGGTATCGGTAAATTCTTTTGTTTGTTCGCGGGAGTTTTCTGTTTACACCTATGGTACCAAAAGAACCGGGGGGGGGTAGAGGTAAAAAGCATTGTTTAAAACTGAATGGACACGACTTCGCTCCTTACCGTCGAAGAGCTACCGCACTGGCATCCCATCGCAAGAGTATTAAACTCGGATCACGGGTCATCATACCAAGCCCAGCACAATTTCTCATTTTTCACCTTGTGCATGCTGGTTATTGAGGCATCGCCGCCATATTTGAGTGTGCCAGGAGTTTTGTATGGCGTTAAAAAATTAATACCATGATTGAACTAATGGTGCGCTATTGATTTATATGCCAATAAACGCAGTAGAGGTCACCACAAGATCCGAGTCCAAAGTGGGACTGTCCCCAGACACCATGGCAAGCACTGCACGTTTATTTCGCGGGACCACTCCTCGGGCGCGCCTACTTGGTTGTTGTGGACGCGTATACCTACTCGGTGGGAGTCCGTGACGTCACCGACACAACATCCGCGGTTTTCACTTACGTGCTTTTGAAGGGGTGTCGCCACTTTTGGCGTTCCACGAAAAGACCCAGACTAAACGGACCGATGAAGGCTCCGACGGGTGGTGAACTTCTGTGGCCGCTGGGTTACATGGAACAAATCAGAGAAATTTTCATGAGAACCGACATTCCTGAGGCCATCTGCCAAAAGATCCACTTGGTCCGCACACCTAAAAACATGGACCCAAACCTCCATCAATGGAGGCTTCAAGTATGATTGGATTTTGTACGCCGCATGTTCTCCTCCAGAATCAACACGGTGGCCATAAACTATGCCACGCAAGATCCGAGGAAAATGGCGCTGGGTGGCGGTAGTTCTACACGTACACCTCCATATGATCACCTGTGTCTCTCTACATCATTGTACCGTGACAGACGCCGAGGAGCTAGCTGTCCCTCTGGCAGTGGCGGAAGGCTGCCGGAGGGGCATGTCAAAACAATTTCAGACTAGCAAGAGGGCAAGAGGCCTTTGCACACTTTTTGAATTGACGAATCAGCCGCTGCACACTCCGTGTACTCCTGCAGGCTAAAAGCGTTGTTACCCCTAGACACTGAGCATCTTCCAGGATTCAGCACAGGATTTTGCGGGCGCCGATGCACTCGGGAATAGAGGAAAACACAAAGGCGGACAGGGTGGCTCCAGGCTAGACTACCAATAAAGGACCCGATGATTCCGACCTAGAAGAGACCCCGCCAGTCTCCCCAGAATACACGACAACATTGTCATACTATACGGGCATCAGAAAAAGGTACCCCCACCACACGAATACCTGACAAAGGGAAATGCTACCGACTGGAGACCGCTGCAAACAGGCACTTTCACAAGCCTGAACACGCTGGGTAAATTTATCGGAATCGTTACGAACACGCATCTCCATTGTGCCAATCAAGAATAACCCGCCATCTACCCCACTACATGGGAATGAAAAAGTGGTACGGCTGTCCCCAAAGTCACAAACCCTAATGCGAGCAATTTGAGGCACTGTTTACCTGCGACTCCTATGAAGACTCAATCAGTTTAATCCAGCTTGCACACAAAGCAATAGAGGCCGTTGGAGCCGTTGACCAAGGGTACCACCCGTGCTGACCACGTCAGGAATTGGCGCACGTTGGACGAGACCCCAGTGAACTGCCGCCAAACCACTAAAACTTAAATAAACGTTTTTCTTCCGGCCTCGTCTCGGACGACGGGAAAACATTTCATATGCGTCCAATGAAACGCAGGCTACATCAATAGCCCATCACCTTGGAACAAACGGGCAAGCAGAACGACACGTGGCTGAACTGAAGAGAGCACCCTTAATAGAAAACAACTGCCCTATACAGGGCCGACATGCAAGGTTCCTATACCGGCAGCAGACGAGAGAGCACAAAGCTACAGAAATGACACCTGCTCGAGAATGTTTGGCGGATAACTTTTATGCTTTCTCGAACTCCTCAAGGCAGAGAAGGAAACGCACAACTATGATAAGTAGTAGACACTAAACAATCACGTTGTTTCGCAGAAAGAGAAAGGGTGATCCTCAATCGCAGTGTCGGACCACTTCAGTGCCGCGTCAGGCCACGAACCTGGGTGGTAAAAAGCACTCTTGCAGAGGTCCGCCATCATCTTAACCACATCAAGAAAGCGAGGAAAAGCAGGAGGCCACCGACCTGGAGCGCAGCAGCCGATTTTACGGACACAACGAAAGAGACGCCATCGAGTTATGCTGTTCGACTGCCACTGGATACGCTCGGTACTCAAGGCGGTTCATCCCAACCATAGATGTCGATCCCAACCATAGATGTTCATCCCAACCAACCCAACTACCCGGCTACTGCGACTACCAGAGGCTAGGCTGCCTGGAAACCGCTATGAAGACATTGTATCAAGTGGTTTTGTCTTAAGAAGTCAGAATACAAAATCGTGAGTGGGCGAGAGGAAAGCACTGGTTTAAATGCGCGAACGCACCTCACTCGTTGAACGCCAGCCACTCCTCTCTCCGATGCCCGAGCTACTGTTTACTACAATGTACCTATCTCTTGATATTTGATAAATCGTTGGCAGCCAAACAACACTGTGCAGTGGAAACAGAGTGAATGGTTTACTACACTATATCCTTCGCAGTCATTCATCTAGCGGACTGCCCTTGAGCCGCCGCCGAATACAGCCGACTTTCTTACCTCGGCGCTTGCTGGGTTAGGTAGCGCTATTGTAACATTTCACTAGGCGCGGCTAAAGCGGATCATTAGACTGTGGCGTATCCATCTTTATCCACTGGCGGCTAGTCCATGCGTCTTACCACATGAGAACCTTGTCTCTATGTTAGGTTTCAAGGACCGATACTGCAATGACGTAGTTTACAAAAATGAAAACTTGACTTTCTTACCTCGGCGCTTGCTGGGTTAGGTAGCGCTATTGTAACATTTCACTAGGCGCGGCTGAACCGGATCATTAGACTGTGGCGTATCCATCTTTATCCACTGGCGGCTAGTCCATGCGTCTTACCACATGAGAACCTTGTCTCTATGTTAGGTTTCAAGGACCGATACTGCAATGACCTAGTTTACAAAAATGAACACTTGAACAGCAGGAGACGCTTGCACGAAGGGTCTGGTTTGGCCGCGTGTGCAACTTCCCGTCGCGCTTCATTCATAAGTTTTGACATAAGTGGCATGGCGGCTAGGCTGTCTCAGCATGCAAACACGTACACGCGAAAATATAAATACAATCTTCGAGTAGAGACAGTTGAATGATAGGACGACAAACTCAAGCAAACTTTCAACAATTACATGTGTGCATATTCTCTGCTTTCACCCAAAAGAAGTACCTTCACAAGTGACGAATCTGAACCATTTCTGGTTCACCTGTCATGGCTTTAAACGTGAGGGCGTGTTACAAGTCACGGATGAGCAATTGTATTGTGGGTTTTTTTATGCCGTAGACACATCGTTAGTGCAGTCCTTCGCGCATGGTTCCCGCCGCAATGACCATCTCTGTGGCTCCCTTTGGCCATCTCAATTTTTATGCGTATGATTGTGTTGCTGGGGTTTTAAGAGTCACATGCCTTTTTACTTTCATATCCAGGGAAAAGGTGCCGTGGCTTGCATGAAACTCGTAATGTACGGAAGGTCCCCGTCAGTACACCATCGTTGGCTCCAAAAACGGCCATCCCAAGTGCGAGATTCTTTCGATGACAATTCCGAAGAAATAGGCTTGCATATGTGCGAAGATAATTAACATGATAAATTTTCTGATGCCAGATTATAGCCAGGAATGATTCATTATGCTGAACTGAATTTGATTTTAGAGCAGCCAGCTGCGCAAGACCAAGGGCGCTTCCGTGCCGGTTTTAGAATCACTTTTGATACAGCAATATGCATCAATACAACAAAAAAGGGAAGCATGGCGGGGAAAGATTCTCTCAGAAAACCCCGCTAACACAAGCTTCAGCAAGCTTAGTTGGGAAATATCTAAAACATTGAGTTGTGAACAAAAACGTGGACTGAAACAAAATGGTTCTATGCCCCCAAAAGTCTGTGAAAGTCGAGTGGTCTCTCACGTCGCATCTGTGAGAAAAAGATCTGGAATTTACATAATGTCTAAACCGTTTAGAACCACGGGGTCAAACAGATAAGAGTTGTTCTGACAACAAATTTATGTTTTTGTTGAAGTAAGAAACTACCAGCACAATCCTATCGACAAAAAAATATTACCTGAAAGACCTGGCGTGCTACACTGCTTAAACAATAACTGTGGTCCCAATTGTGACGTTATTGGTCATAGAAGGGAAGCTTATTTTAATAACGGCGACACCGCTATTGCCTTCGATTTAGGATATATATTCCCTATTCTCCTGCGCCCAATGAACCAAACAAGGCTTCACTCGATGTTTACACATAATTTTTCGAAGTCTCAAGGAGAAAAATATCCAACTCGTCGCTTTAAAAGGTAACGGCACGGGACTTTACAGTATATCCCTGCAAATGTAAAAATAGCTGTTGAAGATATTGATGTTGTTCTAGCGTTATAAGTGAACACAATAATTCAAAGCGGTGTATTTTGCGAATTAAAAGAGGGGTAATCTAGTACCAGTGTTCAGAAAATGTGGCCCCAATAACTTATCTACCTAGTAATAAAATATTTGAATTGATTGAAAAAGTGATTTAGTCAAAATATTATACTATATGACAAAAACCAGTCGCCCAAAACCGCCAGAGGTTGGCTTGAGGCACACTAATTCAACACAAGGAAACTTGGTCTTGTCAAGCTACATAATATATAATTTATAATGGGGGTAATCGCGTCTTGTGGGGATTCCTATGCATTGATAACACAAAAGCATTTGACTGCATTATATCGTAGTCAAAGATTTGGGTAGCGTCCCACCAGTGGCCACAAGACTGGCCAAAACAGAAGGTGTAGGCCTCCTCTGCTTAGTCTTGGGTGGCTTAACTTTATGCGTGCGTATACTCAGGAACCCGGCAACGTTGAGCGTGTGAATATTATTTGATTCTCGGTTAGGTATTCTGCGTACTGTCATCATTACCCCACGGATCATCAAAAACTAGGTTTATAAAGTAGAAAAATATTCACCTGTCCACCGACTTTTTGGTGAAGCGCCAGCAGTAGCGGAGGCAGCACCGGGAGGGTAGTATGCACAAAAGTTTCAAACTTGATTGATGGCCACAGTTCGGTTTCTGGTATCGCGTTCAGACGCATTTTAAAGAGTGTGTTATCTTGATGCCTTCTCGGCTTGTACGACTGTTTTATCTTAAAAATAATTCTCTTTCGACGCCAAAACTGCACAACTCGTGCGAACGAGTGTTTAGGCTAGCCACCTCTTAACGCATTTCCAAAGCCGTGCGTGTACCACTTGTATCCTTTCTCGGCCAGGTGGAGCCGTGAGGTCCAGTCGAGCATGGGCAGTAAAATGAAAGTAATGCGAGTGCATGCGATAACGTCATCATTCGTGGAGGTTTTTCTGTGCAAGTTCGCCAAAAAACTACCAGAGTCCAAAGCATCGCTGTTAAAACTTGAATCGCGTGGTAAAAGTGGCCCTGCATCTCATACTAACACAAAATAACCTAAGTAACCAAATCCAGTTTATAAAATTCGCAAGCGCAGTGTCTGATCCACAAAAGCAAAACGGGGGTTTCATGAGGGTGGAATGTTAAGGCCTCTACAATTCTGATATATCACTGAACGCCGTAGCTACAGAAGCAGCAACCCTTGTATTTTATATTCTTACGATATGATGCAAGAATTTGTTTCCAACAGCGCTATGTCAAATATAACAGCGAAGCTAACTACTGGCTTTCAAGAAGTTTACTAATTTTGCCAAAAATCCTGCTTCAAGTTATCACACACAAAACCAAATCACCTTTTGAATTCGTGTTGTGATTATAACCCGTTATTTTGTTTCAGTTCTCTCATATGCTATTCTTACATTTTTTTCTCGTTATTAAAACCAAAGAGGTATACTAGCAGGTATTACACCTGTCATGTGTCAAGGGCACCCCCGCAGAGGGGATGCACTAGAACCAATCAAAACTCTGAACAAAAAGAACAAAGTGATGTATATTTCGAGTGCGGCCATGAATGCACTAATCAGAGAACACCAGCGTCGTAACCCCGAGGCATCATGGGAAAATATGGCAGCGCACTGGTCATCGAACGGAGAACGCCGCGCCGGAGACCAATGGAGTGGTGGCCCTATAAGAACATAGGAAAGGGAAGCAGCCAATGAGAGTGCTCCAAGAGAGACCCCTGAGGGGATAAAAGCGGGGCGCACAAAGAGAAGAGGGAAGACAGAAAGCGGGAGACAGACAACCAGGAGGCGGCTGGAGCACGTGAGTTTCAAAGAATGAGCCAAGGGGACGTGGCCAGGCCATCGACCTGAGCATCAGAGCCTGGGCGGGAGAGGGACTTCTCCTCGGCACCGTTATCCTAAGTGCCCCACGATCATGTGTCTTCGTGGCCCCGGCGGCATCGGTCGGGCACCTGCGGCCAACGTCCACGCTCCGTCGACGTTCGTCTCTAGGGCCCCGAAAGGCGCCGTTTGTGCCAAGCCTACCTGGGATCTCCAGCGGCAGCGAGATCGGAAACGGCAACCAGCGGCTAGCCATCGAGGAAACCAGTCGGGACGCGTGGAGCCCACGCCGTCCAAGGAGTTACCGCGCGCAGCGAACGCCGGCACCGGAACGAGACGAGGACGGCTACAACCGAGGCGCGACCACGCAACTGGTGCGACAAGTCAGCGCCGACAACAGCGGTGTAGGCCACTCCCTTATAGGGACATAGTTGTAGGACACAACTGAGGAGTTGTGGTTCGAGAGACTTTAACTAGGACTTGATGTAATGAGTGCATCTTGAACAAATGGGTAGAACTTCATTGTGGACCCTTTCTGAGTTTTGGTGTGAATTGTATTTTGTTGTATTATATTTACGGGTTGAATTTTGAATTGTTTGTACGTTGAGTGCAATGTATTTATTAGGTGGTTTGCTTTAGGGGTTTTGTAAGTGTGTAATAAATGTTCGTTGTGTAAACCTGTCTACGGCTTTTCTGTGTCCATCTATGAGAGCTGGTTCAGACAACCCTACCATCCGGTAAAGTGACAATACCCCAATTGTAAGAGTTCATGGTCCTGAAAAGTGGCCGTTCGTTTAGTGAGATTGATTAATTGCCGATATTCAGTCAAACTTATCTACGCCCCCTCGACCTCCTTCCGCTATCTCTCGCTCATGATGCCTAATATGAGTAGTTTTTAGGCATGCGTAATAAACCTAACTTTATCCCATAGTTTTACATATTAAGTTGGTTGAATGGAGGCAACAGTGCAACATATTGTGTTACGTAGATAGCAAATGCAGGATGATGAGGAAAACGTACTATGCGGAACACATTCGACGTAGCCTACATGTGAAGCAGAGATTTCTTTGTAGGAGCAAAACAGTGGTAGAAGTAGAGAACGTACAAGTGCACTGTTCCCCCTAGCCAGTTTTAGGCCCGGCGCACCGATCTCCGGACTTTCCGTACGATCTGAAGAAAAGCCTTTCCCATATTTTTAAATCGTGAAAATTTGTCTGAGTGCGCTGCGTATATCCAACGTGTACCGCGAAGTTTTCGGTGCCCTGATTTAGCAGTCTCACTTCTTTCATGGCCAATAAAATTTTCTTCCCAAAATCTACAACCTCAAGAAAATAGCAATTAAGACGAAATCGCACTCGCTTGAACCGCGTATGTGTTCTGGGGAGCTCGATGGAGACGTCCAGGAGTGGGTAAAACACTGCCAGCGGGTGACAAAGTGTAAACTTTAACACCAGGTGGGGCAGTTTGCCAATTTTTATTTCTTGGTAGCTGCACTTGATTCCTGTTGTCCGAGAATTGCGAAGTGGCTCAACCAACGAGCGAATATATTGTGAACAAAATTTTGAACGGCCGGGGCGACTAGAATGCGAGAAATTGCCAAACAAGTTTTTGTTCAACGAGCACATACACCAAGCAAAACGCGCTAAATATTCTGAAGAAGTTTGAATCTGTGCAGCTATGTCTGCGACCAAATGTCAGATGTGTACGTTATAGACACTTTCTTTACAGGAATGGCTTGTGGCGAAAGAGCCATCGCTTATATCGATATTAGAAACTGGGTCGGCACCAACATGGAGGAATCGACGTCTGAGTCACCAGAGTCCCCTTCAGAAGCTCAGGGCAACTAACAATCACCAAAGTCCCCTTCAGAAGCTCAGGGCAACTAACAAAGAACAAGGGTAATCTAGTAACCACGAGGTATCTATGAACAGGGAGTGGGTAAATGAAGAAAGGATTAATCAATTTGGGAAACGACTGGCCGGTACACAAAGCGAAAAATTCGCCGAAAGCATTGGCGCAAGAATTGCAGCCCCTAACACGAGAGTGACATTACTGGAAGGAGCCACCCCACGCATTAGCCTATGAGGGCAAGGGAGCGCTGGCCAACTAAAACGTCATAATCATCATCACCAGCCTATCTACGCCCACTGCTGGGCAAAGGCCTCTCCGATTATTCTCCAATTACCCCGGTCCTGTGCCAACTTTGACGAATTTATTCCCGCAAACTTCATGATCTCCTCTACTCATCTAACTTGATGCCGCCCCCTGCACTGCTTCCGTTCTCTTGGGATCCACTCTGTTACCCTAAACGAGCAATGGTTATCTTGCCTTCGCATTACATGCGCTGCCTACGTCGATTTCTTCGGCCTACGTCCATTTCTTCTACTAATATATCTTTAACAAGCGCTTGTTCCCTGACCCACTCCACTCGCTTCTTGTCTCCTAATGTTAGAGCCATCATTTTCCGCTGCATTGTCCGCTGAGGCGTTCTCAAATTATGTTGAACCCTCTTATTCAGCCTCCAAGTTCCTGCCGCGTAGCTGAATATTGGTAAGATGTAGCTGTCATACACTTTCTTCTTCAGCGACAATCGTAGACTCCTTTTCAGTATATGAGAATGCCTGTTGTACGCACTCACCCCACTCTGATCCTTCTAATTATCTCTGCCTCGTGGTTGGGATCCGCGGTCACAACTCGGGCTAATTAGATATACTCGGCTACCACTTCCACTACCTCGTCCGCTATCCCAAACTGCTGTGCTGTCCCGAGGTTATTGATCATTACTTTGGTTTTCTGCATATTAATTTTCAGGCCCCCGATTCTACTCTGTTCATCCAGAGCGGAAAACACGCATTGCGATTCCTCCACCGAGCTATTTAGCAACGCAATGTCATCAGCAAATCTGAGGTGGCTGAGGTATTCTCCATTACCCTTACTCCCACCTGTTCCAAATGCAATGTTCTGATTACTTCTTGTAAACATGCTATGAATAATATTGGAGAGATTTTATCTCCCTGTCTGACGCCCTTCCTTATAGGTATTTTACTGCTCTCGTTATGGAGGATGGTGGTAGCTGTGGGCCCATTGTAGATATCCTTTATATTCTTAAGTATTGTTCATCTACCCTGTGGTTCCGTAATGCCTGGATGTCTGCTAGGGTTCCACCTTAGCCAAATGCTTTCTCATGATCTATGAAGGCTATATAAAGGGGTACAGTATACTCAGTGCACTTCTCTATCACCAAATTGAACGTGTGAATATGGTCCATTGTTAAGGACAAATCAAAAATACAGTGGAAGCTTCAGAAGTATTACCTCAATTGTAACTACGTAATATAACTGCGTAAAAATTATCCATGACGATCATAGCTATCAGCATTTGGTTCAAATTGCTAAGGCTTTTACTTACTTTTTCTTAAATCTTCGTACCGGAGCATAAAAATTAGCAAAGGTCAATATCTGTCGTCCAAATAAAATTACAATTTTTTTTCTGTTACCCCCGATAATGTTACCGCCGCGCTTCTTTCCCTTAAGGATGCTTCTGCTGGTTCAGATAACGTCTGTGCATACGACCTCAAGCTTGCTGCTCATTGTATTTTGTTCTGGTTTCCGAACATTTTTCAATAGGTGTTTCGCACTCGGAACTTGTCACAGTATACTAATCGGTGCTCAACATATTCCACATGCTTGCGCTGTAAAAGGAGCAGTTTGCTACCATTAGTCAACAAGATGTCGAAGGATGGCGCCACTTTAGTGCCATAAGTGCCTTCTTGAGCGAGTTCCAAATTTTCCCTTTTCATGGTACCGCCCTCTGGCAGCCGTTATATGGGTTCAGCGCTGTCGGGGTCGTTTATGTCCGCTAACCAAGTGACCGAATGCAGGAGTGATTACAAAGAGAAAACTGAGAGGATCATCGCAACGCATTAAAGCACGGCTGGCACGCGTGAATATAGCGTGATATCTATCATTGCCTCCCTCTCACTTTTGCTTCATGCGTAGCCGCCTAGAAGCGCCCTCCCGAGAGTCCAGGTACAGTCTTAGACGTTGAGACATCTGTCTGAAAAATATCGTACTTTCGATTGCTTCTCTACTAAATTTCCAAAAAACTTTCCTTTCTTCTTCTTCTTATTCCCCCTGAGGCATTCCCCAGACGCTGGTTCGTTTGCCGCTAGTTTAAGCCACGTGATATTTGCGCGGGAAATTCGAACACGATTTTCAACAACATAACTGCTCCCATGTGCGTGGCTGGTCCGGACCACGTTGCTTTTTAGCTGGAGGTTCAAACATGATTTCACACAACACGCTGGCCGGCAGATTAGAGCGCGACGTCATTCTATCGCACATCGCGGGACCCTTTCCAGGTACGCAGTAGACACGTGCCCTGACCAAGAACACTGCATCTGGCGGTGCACCCTGAGTTCCCAGATTATTCTATGCGCAAATTTGCATGTTTGAGAGCATTTGTCTACTGTGAATATCACGGTGCTTCTACGCGTTTGGGATTCTTTTTATATTATGATTCAGGTATGAACTCACTGGAATCCGGCGGCTTGAAGCTGTGTGGATAAAACTGTATTTCTTTTTTTTTTCTTATTTTTTAGTGAAAGTGTAATAAAAATTCTGTTATATTTTTGGGGACGAAATCTGGGGTTTTATCATCGTCCACCTCCATAAAACTGATGTAAAATAGCGCTGAGAATCTGTTGCTTTCTAGTTCTCTGATTCAGTATATTCCACTGTGTGGGGTGGCCATCTTTGGCAATCATTTTTTTGCAAAAGTGAGATCGGCTATAATAAAACAAAGGTTCATTTACAAAAAAATAAAATTTGCACTTAACCCTTGCGAAAACATCTTCCAAGATTGGACAGTTTGTATCTTTGTCCCTCTTGTTAACTTTGGTAAGTCCAAAGTTATTTTGAAAAATAACTTCCCTGGTTTTGTGTGAATTGAAAGCTGTTGACGCGAATTATTCGTCAAATCTTTCACGAAGCAAACGCAGCTTGTACACTTGTCGAATAAGACATTTTTAACTGTACATACAGATTTACCTCGTCTGAGGTTATCAATCATCAATCAGTTTCCTTTCAGAGAGTAAATGGCGATCACAATTCGAGCACAATCGTTTGTGCCCGAATGCGACAAATTATTGCTAATAAAGGAAACATCTGAAGCAAGTAGGTTCTTTTGCTATCTTGATTTAGGCGGCTCAGAAAACTTACCTATATTTATGCTGCTTTGGTATTTGGAACTTTGTTTTAGGAATGGAGAGGTACCAATAATTTGGCACAAGCCGCAAGCAATGTCGCAGTTGAAATCGGCAAGAATTAAGACCGTGGACTCAATGTTTACTAAAAAAACCATGCAAGTTGCATTTTCTAATTTGCTTGCTCGGAAACAAATCAAATTAGGTGTATTGATTTCTTGCCGTTCGAGTTAGCTACTAGCTAGCAGAAGGACTATTTTTTGCAGCGTAATGGCAGGCTGAGAGATTTCAAACGTCACAAATCAGTATGGATCCTTTTAAAAATAAACATTAAGGTGTACAGTTTACAAACCACACTTTTGTATAATTATATAGTGACCGCTTCAAACATTGCTTGTTTCTTCTTAAGCGCTATACGATAGAAGGTATACTTCGCTTCGTAGAACGATATTTCCACAATCTTGGAAACCATGTGCTTGCATCTAATAAACGAATATTTTTGCCTAAATAGGAGATTACCAACTACTGACGAGAAAACGAAATAAACTTTATAGCAACATTAGGATGAACTCAATTTTTCTTCCGTGAATATCAACTCAAAACTCGCTAGTAGTAACAGCGCCAATAGCACGTCCGCATCGCCTTAAGAGACTTTGAAATGAACGTACTCTACCAATCATAGGGAAGTTTTTAATGAAAAAGAAATTAACAGTAAAGAGTTATGAATACAACTTAAAAGGCACGCACTTTTCAATCAATTCAATTCAGGTAACAATCAGGTATTTCTCGCGATTAATCGTGAGCCACATGGAAGATTTCTGCTTGCGAATCGCACGCTACTGATCGTTATGATTGTCACCACGACTAGTCGTACGCCTGAATTTGAGACACGTGGCTTGATGCCCACGTGCGATGCGTCGTCGGCGTTGTTCCACCCACTGTTTTGGTTCTATTGTCAACTACGACGATCGCTGAGCTGACTTTGTAGATTCCGCGCATCGTTCACAAGAAATGGATAAAGTAGGCAATCGTGATGCGTTTTCTGCCTTCGGAAACAGTCCGTGCACACGCCGGCCGCGCCTGCCAGCTCGGCACACTCAGTTGCTCGAACCGGCACCGACCACGGTAGCAACCGCTTGTAGCTGCTCTTCCGAATCAATCTGATCGCTAAACTACCTTCCACATGCCGGAAAGTAGGGGTTAGTGTGGTGCTAAATTGTGGTAGGGATTGTTAGCAGGGTTTATTTTTAAAGCGGCGATCAGATATCTGCCGCGATGCAAGCCTAAGCGGACCGGCCGTTGAGGTTCGCCGGTCCGACTGGTCCCCGCGGTGCGCGGTACGCCCAGCGGCCGAGAGATGGCGATGGCTGCGCGGAAACATCCAAACAGGCTACGCAGATGTCCTGGTCAACGATCGCTCCAACAGCAGTTATAGCAGAAATCAAGTTTCACACGCGAGAACGGGGAGGAGAGTGTGATGAAAACTTATCTTACGGATTGTCAATCGCATTTGCACATATAGCGGCGATCAAATATCCGCCAGGATTGTAAGACTAAAGTTTCCATCACCCGAGCCAACCCGGGCAACGCAAGCCGGTTGAAGGCTCAGCGGGGTCTCATTGCCTGTAGCCTCACGAGGATCGCAGTGATGGCACGACTGCATCTGGCTTGCCAGTCGCACGTCATGAGCGTCCTCCGACCAGCGAAGGACGCGAAAAAGGCGCTAACAATCAGTTGTAACGATCAGTCGCATGCGAATCACGTGCACCATTAGTACCTGTCTCGCGCTGTACTCCGAAGCGGTTTGCGATAAAAGGCGTAAACAATGGCAGTTTTCAAAAACCATAAAAATATAAGAATCACGTCAGCCTTGCTTTATAAAGCTAAGAATTAACAAGGAAGTGTACATATGGGACACTCAAGCACACTGGGCGATGGTTGTTTCCTCTGTTGCCTGTCCAGTCTGACGCGATGAGGACATTTTATCTGATCCTAAACTACAAAACGCATTACAACAGATAAATCTGGTTCTAAGAACGTTTATTGCTTTTTACAGAAACATAAAAAATGTTATTTCAAAAAATGTGGCTCTCTCCAACTTCGACTCAACAACCACAACAATAATAGCAATAACTGAAACATGGTTGAACGAGAGTATTCCTAAAAAACATATTTGTTTGTGAATCTGGTTCTCACATCCTTTGTTGCGATAGGCAACACCATCGGGGTGGCGGTGTTCTCCTTAAAATTACAAACACTAAAATGTAATACCAGTGATACTACTACTTTCCTTGTATTTCAAGTATCTTATATCCAATTAAAATAACGTTACGTAATTGTTGGTGACTTTCATCGCCGATGGCACTTGGCTCAAGGGTTCACTGAAACATTTCACTGCATTTTAGCGGAACTTGCACAGAAATTTCACCAGAGTAGTGTAATCATTTTTGAGGACTGTATTTTCCACACAGAACATGCGCAGCATTACCAACCCGCATTGCACATTCTATCTCCCATGCATTTCTTCATGGTTGCCATGATTTCAGCCTAACCCTATTAGTATTATCTCCAACGAGAAGGTTTACGCATTCTTCAAATATTTTTGTTTACTGTATTCTAATCAACAATCCAGACATACGCTCCGAAATAACTCATATCGATGGTTTATGCGATCCTGAACTTCAAACCGGTCGCTTCATTAGGCCCCCATCCAAAGGCTAATTACCAACAAACTGATTAGGTGCTACAACTGAGCTAATTTCGATAGCTTTAACCATAAAATATCTCTTCTAGGAGTAGAATATCTGAGTGGCAATTTCTTGCGCACAGTAGAGATAAGTGGTTGTTACCTAAAAACTCACCTTTAAATCTCATAGATTAATACCTACCTATTATCTTTATAAAAACAGATAGCATTCCTCCCTTGTACCCACAAAGACTACGCATAAATAAGAAGAAAAAGGGTTGTTCATGCAGCATGCGACAACGCATTTTCACAACGCATGTTTAAAAAGGATGCGCCAATGAATACCAAATATTGAGCACAGCGACCCGCAGAAAATTCTATAATATAACCTATCATCGATGTTAACAAAAAACTTTCGACGATTTGGGCATGTCAACTATCCCAATCATACTCCTGACATCCTCCTGAGTGATCAAAACGGACCAGCTATAACCGATTGCTCCGAACTACTCAACAAAACATTCTCACCAGTCTTCACGTGTTATTGTGTAAAACCATTGGCGACTATTACCTCTAAAACCGTGTTTTCTATGTCAGAATTATTATTTGCTTATCGTATAATTTATTTTCTCCTTACAAATCTCAAGATTGTATCTTCAGCGCACAATGCAGGCCTAAACAGAACATTTCTAAAAAAATTCTAACGAAGTATTGTTCCACTATTGTCGGCCTTGTTTTCGCAGTCACTATCAACAGGCGCAATACTCTGAGATTGGAAAATGGCCACGCCGCTACCATTTTTAAAACCAGGTGATCTTTCCTCACCCTTTAACTATCGACCAATTTTTTTATAAGCACCATTTGTAGATTGTTCGATCACCTACTTTCACAAGTGAATATATACCTTGAAGAACACAACCACATATTTAGCATCAGCATGGTTTTCGCAGAAAATACATATTCATGCGACACACAAATCACTGGCTTCATTCATAACGTACATTCATTTAATGATGCCAGAGTCAAGTAGATGCCATCTTCCTAGATTTTTCAAAAGCATCTGACCGTGTCCGTCATTGTCGGCTCATTCCGAAGCTTACTATACTGAACATTGTCCCTACTGTTATCATATGATAAAAAAATTTCTAACAGAATGCACGATACATCAGTTATCAATCACAACTCTAGTCCACGTAATATCGGGTGTACCACAGCAAAGCGTACTTGGGCCTTTAAATTTTCTAAATTATATTATTGATCTACGAGATGGCATTATAGTTAATTTTAAACTTTCTGCAGAAGACTGCGTAATACATTGTAATATTCATTCTAACTGTGATCATGACATTCTTCAACCCGACCTAAACGCTGTAAACACATGATGTTTCACCTGGATGACGACACAAATCTATGCTAAAACAAAACAATGGTCCTTCACTAATCAGCCCCCCCCCCCCATCAACATCTTACATCTTGATCGACAATCATGTGAAACAGGTTGCTTCCAACAAATATCTTGGCGTTCAGCTACCAGCTAACTCGAGGTGCAATGATCAAATTAACTAGATTATCGCATCTGCGAACCATTCTCTTGGCCCTCTGAAGCATAACCTCAAACATGCTCTGTCCCACTTACGGAAGCTCGCCTACAAAACACTAATACGTCTTAAAATAAAGTACGCTTAAGCCACAGGGGATGCTCATCAAGCATACCTAAAAACGTGTTTGAAAGCCCTGCAAGACCATGCTGCGCGGTTCATTTATTCGATTTCTTGTCGTCCCCCGAGTGTAATAAGACTAGAAAATTGCGCCTGGCTAAACCCTTATCCCATCGTCGTTGCGTATCTCGTTTACCCTCTTTTACAAAATTTACTATCATGCTTCTCTTTATAAAGATTTCCAGTGTGAACCTTCAGCACCTTCCCGCCGCGTGATTATCCAAACAAGATCAAACGCATCACGTCTCGTTCACGGGCAATTGCTCAATAATTCATACCTCGAACCACGAAAGAATAGAATTATCTGCCATCACACATTGTCTTCAAAAGAAATGTATCAAAATTTACAGATGCTCTAAATAAAAACATGCAAACCTAACGGTATTTCACTGCGGCATTTGTAAATTTGTTTTCCATTTTTTTTTGCTTATCTATTTTCCTACGGGCTAGTAAACGTGCGCGTGATGTATCAATATTGATGCGGTGCTCTGAGAACAACTTTTTTGTCTTCGCTGCGAATGTTCTTTTTCTTATGCAATGCACTGTCTTTTTTTTTCCCTTTTTGTTGTGTTTTGTTTTCATAAATTTTGATTTGTTATTTCACTGTTGTGTTTTGATGTACACTTTACGTAATTCCCTCCGCTGGTGGGGCTTTAGGGTTATTGTGAAATAAATAAATAATAGGGCCAATTAGTTGGCAATGAAGTCAGACCTTGAAGTATTATTTTATGAAACGCTGATGTCTTTCTTTGATCCTCGCACGGCCAACGAAATCTTGCGTCTTTTTAGGGACAGGTTTTTCGGGATGTTCGATGAGTCTGATCCCATAGTTACAGGAAGGAATGACATGTCGAACACGCGATTCACTGAAGCCCCGACCAGCTCCGAAACAAAAAAGCGGTTGTACAAAAGTGCCAAAAATGGGCAAAATTAAGCTGCAAGGAACAAGTACGGTGAGTGCACGGAGCGCGATTCTTCTGCTATTACGACAGGAAATTAAGGTATTTTCTTCTTGATCTCCTGTATGTTTTGAATTCGAATCTATAGTAGTTTTGGCAGTTTTTAACACCAGGAATCGACCGGCAGCATATCTGTTTACATGATCATGACCATAAAACCCTCGCACATAGTGACTTTCCAATCAACGTTGTGGTTTTCATCAGTTTGAGTTGTTTTCATCAGTATGCACAGGGAAAGACACTCATTTGATAATAATCTACCCATCTCCCTCAGGTCTGTCTGCTGCAAAATGCTGGAGCATATTATCACCTTCTCATGTTCGCCGTCACCTTCAGTCAGATAACTTATTTTTATCAACAAGGTTTTCGTAAAGGCTTCTCATGTGAATTTTTTTAATTAACAACCCTCCTCTCTTTCTATTTAAAGGAAAATACACAAACTGAATGCTTATTTATTCATTTTTCAAATGCATTTCAGTGCGTTGCCGATCGTCGCCTAGTAGCCAAATTATCTGCCCGTACACTCAATTCTTTTACCCTTTCTTGTATATGCAATTTGTTTTTCCTTTCAGAAACCATTACTACCGTGATAACTACTCGTACACTACCTCCGATGTCATCTACAGTGTTCCCGACGGTAGTACTCTCGGGCCTCTTGCTGTTCTTATCCATTTCAATGATTAGCAAAATATTATAACTTCCAATACAAGGCCATTCCTGACGATAGTGCAATATATCGAGCTATTAAGAATGACAGTCGCCACCTTAACCTTCATCAGACCTTAGCCTTATTATGCTGGTGTGATAAATGGCATGCGTCTCTTTAAAACGTCCAAGTGCCGTGGTGTGACCTTCCAACGAATACACAATAACTTTAATTGTTCCTACTCTGCATTAATTTAAAATACTTCAGTGGTCTTTTGCAAGATACTTAGGTGTGTTCAGGTTTCATGTTCGACACACAGTATATTTATATTCGCGAAAGGACGATAGACAGTTTTATCGCTGTCGAAATATACTGTATTGTATTAACTGCGCATGCGCCTTTTTGTATCTGCGCCTTTCGCTTATCACTGTTTCTGTACCGCTTGGCTGAGATAATGCAGCTGCCTCACGCTATATATACCGGCACGCTACCACAAATAAAGGTTCTTCTTTTTGTTGCTTCAACGCTGCGTGCTTACTGCTGGACGCCGGAACAGGGTGATAGAAGTGGGATTACGTTCGCCAATGCAGTGACAACAGGCAGAGGGGCGTCGCCGTGCACCTTCATGATGGAACTACTGAAGCCGCCGCAGCCATTGGTGCTCTCGGGAAGTACAGCAAAGAACTGGAGCCTTTTCGAGCAGAGGTTCGAGCTGTTCCTGCAGGCAACGGAGCCGTCGAAAGAACCGAGGTCGGAGGCAGCCAAGACCGCACTCCTGCTCAGCGTTGCCGGAGAGGACACCCTAGAACTATTCAACAACTTTGCCTTCTTGGAGAACGAAAGCAAGGAAGATTACGCAGCTGTTACGAGCAAATTTGAGGCGTACTGTCAACAGCAGCAGAACGAAGTATACGAGCGTTATGTTTTCCGCTCAAGAACGCAAGCGGAGGGGGAACCCTTTGAGCATTTCGCCCGGGACTTAAGGCGACTTGCACGAAGCTGCAATTTCGGAACCTTGAGTGACTCCATGGTCAGGGACCAGATTGTTTTTGGAACAGTTAATCCGAAATTGCGCGACAAAATGCTCAAAGTTAAAGACCTCACGATACAAAAAGCGCAAGACATTTGTAAGGCAGACGAAGTGTGCGCTGAGCAAAATAATGCCTCGGCTGGTACAGTGAAGGAAGTAGCGCCGATCAAGATGCGCCAGCAGGCCAAATGTGCAGCGTGTGAACAATGTTCCGAATGTGCCGAGGAATGTAGGGTGGAACCCGAGAAAGCAATTGCACATGTTAAGGCACGTAGACAATTCAGGTGTTCCCGGTGCCATCGTTCACACGACCGTGGAAAATGCCCAGCCTTTGGCAAAACTTGTTTTCTGTGCCGGGGCGCTAGCCACTTTGCTTCCTGCTGCAAGAAAGGGCCTCAAGTCAGTGAAGTACGGGACGAGCAAGATGACTTTGACATCCTCGATGTCAACGTTGGCAGCAAAGCTGATTGGCTGATCAACGCAACAGTGGCTTCCAAGCAAGTGTCTCTTAAAGTTGACACAGGCTCACAAGCCAACTTGTTGCCTCAGTTTGTGTTTCAAAACCTAAAATCGAATTCAGGTTAAGGGAAAGCTCCTCTGTTCTGTGCTCATACAGTGGAGACGCTATCAAGCATATCGGTGTTACTACGTTACAAGTTGTCGCGAACGGCCACACCGGTTACTTCGACTTCTTCATTGTTAAGAAGAGCACCCAGGCCATCCTGGGGCTATCGGCGAGCGAAGCTTTAGGACTCGTTCTTTCGTACTGTCGACGTAGTGAATACAAGCAGCACCATCCAAGTGATGACAGAATTTCCCGAGTTGTTTCAGGGCATCGGCTGTCTAACACGCCAGTACCACATGGTTCTGCGTGAGGATGCAACACCGGTGGTCCAATCGGTACGACGGGTGCCCCAGGCGCTGCTGCAGCCCTTGCGAGAGGAACTGGACCGCATGGAGCATGAAGGCATCGTGGTCAAAGTCAGCGAACCGACGGATTGGGTGAGCCCCTTTGTCGCCGCGAGGAAAAAAGATGGTAAACTGCGTGTCTGCATTGACCCCAGGCGCATTAATGAGTGCTTAAAACGAGAGCACTATCAAATGCCAAAAAGAGAGGACATTGAGGCTCAGCTGGCCGGTGCCAAATTTTTCTCTCGCCTCGACGCGCACTCGGGCTTTCATCAAATTCCTCTAGATGAGGCTACTTCGAAGGTGTGCACGATTGGAACGCCGTTTGGGCGCTACCGTTTCCTAAGGCTACCTTTTGGGATAGCTTCGGCCCCTGAGGTTTTTCAAAAAACCATGAATGAAATATTCGACCAGGTCCCCGGAGTGCGAATATATATCGACGATATATTGATATGGGGTAGCACGAGGGAAGACCACGACGCCCGCCTCCGCACAGCCTTGCAGTTGGCCAAGAGCGCCGGCCTAACTCTCAATGCTGCTAAGTGCAAATTCGGGGTCACCGAAATCGACTTCTTGGGCGATGTGATAAGCCGAAACGGCATCAGACCTAACCCCGCAATGACAACACCATTAAGCGAGATGCCGCAACCAGTTGACAAAGCCGGCGTCCACACACTGCTAGGGGTGGTCAACTATTTTGGTAAATACATACCGCATCTGGCGCAAAGAACGACGCTCCTGCGAAGCCTCCTTAAGAAAGACACCATCTTCGAATGGTCTGAGAACCATGCCCGCGAATGGAAGTCTGTTTGCGCTTTACTGAGCAGTGCACCGTTGCTAGCCATTTTCGATTCTCCTAGGGAAACAAAGGTCGTCGCAGATGCTTCGAAAAACGGCATCGGTGCGGCTCTCCTTCAGCGTTATGATGACAATTGGCGGCCGGTAGCCTACGCGTCCCGCACCATGACCGAGACAGAGCAACGATACGCACAAATCGAAAAAGAGGCAATGGCGATCACTTTTGGGAGCGAGAAGTTTTTTCACATCGTATACGGCCGCAAATTCGTCATTGAGACGGACCACAGACCGCTGATAGCAATTGCTTCGAAGGCAATTGGTGACATGCCGCCACGACTTCAGCGGTTTTTTCTGCGCTTGCTCAGATTCGATTATGTTCTTCACTTTGTCCCAGGTAAACAGCTGTTCCTGGCTGATATGTTATCTAGATCGTCGCCATTGGCACCGGGCACTATGGATGACTTAACGGAGGATGTTGACGTTCACGCAGTGAGCGTGTCTTCAGACCTTGTAAGCAAGAAAATGTTTGCTCGTCTAGCTGAAGCAACAGCTGCTGACCCAGATTTACGAACTGTGCAGCGCTGCATAAGAAACGGCGAAGAACTACAAGGCTGCTTGAAACCATTCAGCTCAGAGTTGATTGAAGTTCAAGGGATTGTCCTGAAAGGAACAAAGGTCATCATCCCTAAGGCTATGAGAGCTGAAATACTGGGTCCTATTCATGAAGGACATTTAGGCATAAATAAGTGCAAAGCAAGGGCCCGTCGACTGGTATTCTGGCCCGGTCTGAATGGAGACATCGAAAATCTAGTGAAAAGCTGCGCTGTTTGCCAAAAGTACGCGTACAGGCAACAAAGTGAACCGGTAGTGCTCAGGCCAACCCCAGAGCATGCCTGGTACAGAATTGGCGTTGACATCTTTATGTACGCCGGGAGCTCCTAACTGTGCGTGTTTGATGCGTTTTCGAACTTTCCTGAAGTCGAAAAGCTGCCGGAAACAACGACGGGTACCGTCATAAATAAACTTAGCTCAATCTTTTCTAGATATGGAATTCCCTTAGAAGTCTGCACTGATAACGGTCCCCAGTTCGCATCCCATGAATTCTCTTTGTTTGCCTCCAGATATGACTTCACCCACGTGACTTCCAGTCCAAGATTCCCGCGGTCGAACGGGCTCGCAGAAAAAGGAGTTCAAATTGTCAAAAGGATCATGAAGAAGACTGGTGAAAGGAAGGAGAACTTCTGGCTTGGTCTACTCAGCTATCGCTCTACGCCACTGGACGAAGGCTGATCTCCAGGTGAATTGCCACAGGGAAGGAAATTGCGCAATCGGCTGCCCGAATTCAGACTGTGCTCTGGACGCCAGGACTTCAGGCATCAGTCGTGCCAACCGAAGTCGTCGAGAGGGAAACCTCTGCCAGAACTCAACAAAGATGCAGTCATAAGAGTTCGTGGGGATACATGGGATCGCAAGGCTCGTGTTTTGGATAAGGTGGCGCCGAGGTCTTATCGCGTCTTTACAGAAGACAGTCGCGTGCTTCGACGGAACCGGCAACACCTTCTCGCCACACGTGAATCTTTCCAGAGGGACGAAGCGGAAGACTCATCCCCCGACGAAGACATGTTCCAGGAAAATTCATGGTCGCCGTCAACGCTACAACCTGCGTCAACACGATGTTCGCCGGAGTCGACGACGGAGACCCCAACGCTAGAACACCAACCAAGGAAGTCCACCCGGCAAAGGCAAAAACCTAGCCGCCTTGGTTACGACGAGAACTTCAACCATGTGACGTGTATATTGCTGTCAAAGTTCTAACTGTCATTCGGAGGGAGATGTATCGTGTTAACTGCGCATGCGCCTTTTTGTATCTGCGCCTTTCGCTTATCACTGTTTCTGTACCGCTTGGCTGAGATAATGCAGCTACCTCACGCTATATATACCGGCACGCTACCACAAATAAAGGTTCTTCTTTTTGTTGCTTCAACGCTGCGTGCTTCTGATGGACGCCGGAACTTCCAATACAAGGCCATTCCTGACGATAGTGCAATATATCGAGCTATTAAGAATGACAGTCGCCACCTTAACCTTCATCAGACCTTAGCCTAATTATGCTGGTGTGATAAATGGCATGCGTCTCTTTAACACGTCCAAGTGCCGTGGTGTGACCTTTCAACAAATACACAATAACTTTAATTGTTCCTACTCTATATTAATTTAAAATACTTCAGTGGTCTTTTGCAAGATACTTAGGCGTGTTCGCGTTTCATGTTCGAACTTTCATGTTCGACACACAGTATATTTATATTCGCGAAAGGACGATAGACAGTTTTATCGCTGTCGAAATATACGCCACATTAAAAAAAGAACTCCCGGTACTGGCCAAGCTCACTTATGCAAACCTGAGCAGAGGTGTGCATCTTCAATCTGGTCACCTTACCGGCATTACCTAACTACAAATATAGAGTCATTGCCAAAAAGAGCAGCCCCGTATATATATCGCAATTAAATCACTCCATATAGCGTAACAACATCATAACCAGCACATTCATTTCACCATTGCACGTTCGCCCCTCAGTTGCACTGTTGTGCTTGCACCATGAATATATGCACCGCAGTCGGCTTTCTACGCTACCCCTAACAGCACCACTGCGTATTTCCACCTGCCTACACAATAACCATAGCTGCATTCACCTCTAAACAAAAAAAGGCATTTACTTACGACCGCTCCCTTAAGCCACATTATGGTGCAACGATATCCCCGAATTCATCACTTATATCTGTGATCCAGCTTCATTTACAAACATATCTGTAACCTTTTTTCATACCTATAATATCACTCAAGCTTCACTGATGTTTGCACCTGCAGCTATTGCAACCTGCCCAGTTTCTGGCTTTCTTTTGGCTTTTCTTTAGTTTTTGTTGTACTCACTCTTCGCTCCCATTTTAAGTTGGTATTGGCCTTGGTATCTGGCCATATATATTTTCGGATCATGCTTGCATGCGTTGTACTCCTGAGCCTTCCAAATTTTTACTGTGTTTTACCTCTGATGTATGTTTACATTTTTGCTTTCCGAGTGATTGCCGCTCAGTCACACTGGCGTGGCCACTCGATTGCTTTTCCACTCAGTCACGCTGCACTACTAGAGCTTCCTCTTTTTGTCAAAGTGTTTTTATTATGTACCTATACAATTTTGTTCTCCAAGTTTTCATATCAGCAAACATTCCCTTATTAAATTTGCTTTGAGTGTAACTTGCTACACCTGGTTTATCACTTGTGTATAAGTTTTGATTCGGTATTACATTTTCCGTATTTCTGCGGCTGTTGATGACCACACTGTCACTATTTCACTATTTCAAGTTAGTACCGCCTTGCTCAATGCTCTCACTGAGCCCAAATACTCTCATAAAAAAGGAGTTTGATTTATTGAATTTTTTTTAAATTTGGGGATGAAATATGGTATCCCCGGAGTGCGCATTTCGAAACGCAATATCCCCAAAGTTACCTCGCGGTTATCTTGACTTACCAAGCTGAACATAGTAGGCTATCATTTTTTGATAAATGTTCGTACCGTAAAAACAAGTTTTAATTTTCCACCCTTGAGTGTTTTTTAGACAGGGCAAGTTTGTGCTGAAGACAGTGGGTGTTTTCCGGAATATCGCAGAGTTTTAAGGAAATATCGGTCGTTATGTAAAAAAACAACTTCTCTTCTACAGATTTGTTAATATATCTATTTTCATCTTGCGCCAGTTCGCTATTCGTCAGTGTTGAGATCACCGTATGGCACGGGAGCCAGTGGTGTTCTTGGATGCGTAGGCTGAGGAACAGTTTTTGTAGCGGAGTATGTTATGGTCGGGGCAATGTCACTCCCGCCACCGTGCGGCGTTCACATCCGCTCTCCCCTGCGCATGCCTGGCCAGGCACCGCTAATGATGATTGTGGCAGGATGCCCCTAGGTATTGGTGAACAAAAGAATTCATCACGAGAGAGCTTCGCGTTCAACCACCGTCGTCATCTTCCCGTAGGGGAACCCTGAGAACCACAACACTACTTCGCATGCCTCGCCAGGCACCGCTGCTGATGATAGGGGCAGGATACTCCTAGGAATTGTCCAACCAAAGAATCCATCACAAGATAGCTTCGCGTTGAACCACCGTGGTCACCTTCCCGTAGGGGAACCTTGACTAGTATACGAGGGATTCATCCTGTCCTCTCCTCTTCGGCATTGCGCAACGAATGGCAACACCTGCGGTATCCGCGGCATACTCCCCTGGGGGCGCCACTGTAGTTCCGCGGTATGAATGACTCATTCCGCTCCCCTCATTCTCCTCCCGCAACAACGCGCTGAGTGAGCGTCAACGCCAGTGTCAGTGCCGCGGATAGCGCACCGGAGAAGAGTGCTCGAGCTGCTGCCACGAAATGGAAGCGGCGTCAGGCCGATTCCTAACTTCGGGCTAGCGAAGCCGAAAGGAAACGTTGACGCCGCCATGAAGCTGCTACTGCTGCAAGGAGGGCTCCCGCACCTGAACTAATGAGAACTTCCGTCGACCCCATGGCTGCTTCGCATACTACTCAAGGTTCCACTACGGTAGATGGTGATTTTTTTTTTCCGGTAGCCAGCTGTAGTAGTCGCAGACAACAACGAGCACGGTATGCAAGTTTGTGTGGGTCTTCGTCAGTGGCGTTGTTCTCTCAAAGACGCTTGTGTGCGGGGGTTAGGTCAAATTTAACTTTCGTCTTCTGGTTAGGAGAAGCTTTCCTAGGTAGTTTCGGTACTCTAACTGCAACTAAACCACTAGTGCTATTTTGAGCCATTGCAATGAAGGTTAAGCAACTATTCGAATGTTCCTGTACACGGACTGCAACATAGATGGGTCCGATTTTGGTATTTTTGTTTCTGTGCAAAGGAATGTAGTGATTTCACGCCTATTTGCATGGTAGCTCAATAGCACAATTGTTATATTTCTACCTTCGCAACTCCCGGCCCTGGCTCGTACTGCGCTTTGGGAGTTTCGGAACTTCCCGCGAAGGAAATTGATACTCGCTCGACCACTCTCCACGCCGGGATTTTAATCTATGTTTTGGGGTAGGCGGAGTTCTTTTTTGGAAACTTGATATATCTGTGACGTATCTAAACGGGGGCTAGCTGTTTGTTTCTGATGTTGAGCCTGTATTCTATGATGACAAGTCATAATATTACTTTTTCTAGACGTTACCTTTGGACCAGCAAAGAGTTAGCTAATTTTTTTACAGATAATATCTAAAAATTAAAATTTACTCGTGGTGATCATAAATATTGGGAGTTAGAGAAAATCAAATATATTTTTCTAATGTCCTGCCTTCTTCAGGGTGGCCAGGTTTCACGTATGGCAGGCAGTACAATCTCTGCGTAACAATGAGTGCCTTGATAAGTTTTTTCATGTCTTTCTATCCAGCTCTTAACCTACACATGTGTTGCCATCTGAAGCGTGAACGTTTCCCCGTATGTTAGCTATTGCGATAACGGGTCTGCAACTTATTTGTAGGGAATTGAAGGCATTCTTACGGGATGGTGGTCTGGATTCACTAGCTGGCCTCTTTCTCCAGTGTTTTTTCTTATTTGACCAAGTTACGCCGTTCATAGTTTGTAGATCGAGATGGATGGGTGAGATGGCTGCGAAAAATTTTAAATACCATTTGCCTATTTGTTTCAATAAACACCGTATACTCGGTATTTGGTTGTATTGGTACAGATTTCGGTTAGTTTGTGGATCCGGCAGCGCTGATTCAATGCCAAGTCACTCGCTCCTCATATCCTTTACATGGGGTTGCTGGCTCTGTGCGGCTGTTTATGGGTCGCTGCGCCATCCCTTCCCTTCGTCTTTTATGCTGGTGCTGCCGCTTTTCTCCTATCGCTTATAGATCTCCTATCCTTATAGATCTCCTATCCTATAGATCTCCTATCGCTTTTAGCAACAAAGATTTCCCTCTGCTTCCCAGTACCCCTAAGAAAAATTGTGAGGAATGCACGCAATTCCAAGCGCGATTATAGTTAGGCATAATCAGCAAATCAGCGAGCTTCTTGCGCGCATGGAGGCGTCAAAAAAATCGAAAAGCAGCCAGGATGACACAAAACGCAAAACTCCCAATAGGGATGCTCAGCCAGGGCCCCCTGTGACAGCTATGGAGGCAGAGAAAATTGAATCGCGTCCATCGGAGGAGCCGGCGTGGGCCAAGCCCATTCAAGCCCTCACAGCAATGATCCCACAGCTTACCAGCCATCTCGGCTTGATAACGTCCAGGATGGCCAAGTTCGACACGCTCGAGGAAATGTCAACCAGTTGATTGCAACCAATCAGAAAGCGAAAAGGGAGCGCCGTATGGAAAACCATGCATTGGAAGTAGTCTCACGACCACCAACCTGAGCCAAGACGCGGACAGTCGTATGAACAGGAAGGGAGATACCAAGACCGGGGTCCAATATAACTATCGAGGAATAAAGGATAAAATAGGGGAATTGCAGCAGTACATATGTAATGCGGAAGACAAACCGGATATCCTTGCAGTACAGGAAACGAACTCGTTGCCGACACTCCCGTGGTACATCCCATACTCGGATCCCAATGAAAAAAGCATAGCTATCCTCGTTTAAAGCAGCGTAGCTGTGACGCAACACATGACCGGCCAGAGAGGGTGTGAACATGTTCTCTCGGAAATCTAAAGCACAAGAACAGGAAGCAAGGACATCTTTATACTCAACGCATTCTCCCCGCCCTGTAATAAGGACCTAGATATAGAGGGCACGTTACTCGACAAAAAGAGAGACGGGCAGCCTGCCATTATTGATATTAGGAGATTTCAATGCGTCTCAGTCATTATGGGGCTACAAATTCTGCTCAAAAAGAGGCAGGATGCTGGGGAACCTCATGGATTAGCACAACCTAGCCCTCCTCAACAAACCAGACACTCCTACTTGCTTGGGCACACGTACGTCTAGAGACACCACTCCAGACCTTACCCTGCTGAGTAGAACCTTGGACGTGCCGTGGCAGAACACGGTGGTAAACATGGGTTCGGACCTCGAAATACTAGACATCACGATCAGGGGGCCCATGTTCAGTGCAAGAATTGGAACAGCCAAGCTAACAGACTGAGACAAGCTTCGACAAAGGCAAGCAGCCGACGAAGATGAGAACATGAACAGCACCAGACTGTATGGGGAATGGGCCAAGGAGCAAATGGAGGTGGTGGCGAATAAACCCAGAAAATAGCGACCACACTACCGACACCTTTTGTGGAGGCAAGGCTTGCCCCCACGACATAGCATCACCGGACGTTGGAAGAAACAACGACACAACAGGAAACTCCGCAGGCGCATCCATGAACTCAACAAGCAAGCTGCTGAATGCGCAACCCAGCTGTACAAAGAGAACTGGCTGAGCATGCGTGACGGTATGCAGGGCACCCTGTCTACCAGGAAGACGTGGTCTCTCCTCCGTGACCTGATCGACCCTCTCAGCAGCAAAAGCGCCACTAATCGAAGCCTCATGCGCACCCTCAACAACTAAACTGGCAGTGTCGATGAACTCATCAACGACCTGAAGGCCAAGTACCTGAAAACGGAGAAGTTCGACATCAGGCCTCAGGACTACGCAGGACCAACCAACGAAGCACTAGACAAACCATTTAGCGACCCCGATTGGTAGCGGCAATCTCCGAGAGCAATAAGGGCAGCGCGCCAGGACCCGATACCATTACCTACCGTTTACCCTACAACCTCTAGGACAAGGGTCGCAGAGAGCTGCTCGAGTACACTAACAAGGTACGGGATACTGGAAAACTCACAACTCAATGATAAGAGGCAGAAAACCGCTTCATACCCAAGCCTAGGAAGACACCTCACATAGACAACATGCGACCGATATCCCTCACGTCCTGCATGGGGAAGGTCATGGAACGTAAGGTACTCAAGAGGTTACAGCGAAATCTGGATGCCACCGACTACATACTGGAGACAATGTGTGGCTTCAGGCAACACCTAGGCCCCCAAGATTTTCTCGTACAATTTAACGAGCTAATAATCAAGCGGGCAACGAAGACGGCGCCGCGAGCGATAATAGCGCTTGATGTCAAAGGCGCCTTTGACCACGTCATGCATGAAATTGTCCTCCGCAACCTACTAACAAGGGTTGCGGAGTAAGAGCGTACCACTATACCTGAGACTTTGTTAGCAACCGAACGGCATTGATCAAAATAGGAGAGAAGACATACCAACCGATTTTCTTGGGGGATAGAGGAATGCCGCAAGGTTCAGTTCTCTCCCCAATCCTGTTCAGCATTGCTCTCCACTGTTGCCCAAGCTTATCGAGTCCATTCATGGCCTGGGACATGCATTGTATGCCGACGACATCACCCAGCGCGTGAGTGCGAGTGCCACTCGCGGCGAGCCCCGCTCACCACTCACGAGTGCGATTGCCAGTCGCGGTGAGCCCCACTCGCCACTCGCGAGTGCGAGTGCCACTCGCGGCGAACACCACTCTCCACTACCGAGTGCGAGTTCCATTCGCGGCGAGCGCCACTCACCACTCGCGAGTGCGGGTGCCACTCGCGGCGAGGGCCACTGGCCAGTGCGAGTTCTTCTAGCGGCGAGCGCCACTCGCCACGCGCGAGTGCGATTTCCACTCGCGGCGAGCCCCACTCACCACTCGCGGCGAGCGCCTCTCGCCACTCGCGAGTGCGAGTTCAACTCGCGGTGAGCCCCGCTCACCACTCACGAGTGCGAGTGCCACTCGCGGCGAGCGCCACTCCTCACTCGCGAATTCGAGTGCCACTCGCAGCGAGCCCCGCTCACCACTTACGAGTGCAAGTTCCACTCGCGGTGAGCACCACTCCCCACTCACGAGTGCGAGTGCACTCACTACTCGCAAGTTGTGATCCCCGATCGCCACTCGCGAGTGGCGGGTGCACTGGCGCAATGTGCGGTGCTATGGTGCCGACTGCCCGGTTAATTCTAACGTTACTAAATAAAGGTTTTTAGAGTAGCGTCACTCTTTTCTCTGATCGTTGTGTGCCGCCAGCATTTTCATTGGTCGGTCGGCACCACGTGATATTTATTTACACATTGGCGCAGCCATTTTGTTTCTGGGCGCCTCTCCTTTCTCTTTTACTCTACCGCGCGAACGCTACAGCGCCCGGTCGCACTCTGCCCGTCACAACCATCAGCGGTTTCGTTGGGAGAGGCGGCAGCAGGGCAGACAGACACAAAATGGCCCCCGACGCTTCCTGGTGCACGAAGTGTCAGTACTCTCAAGCGTAGCTTTTTTAGGCATGTTAGTGAATCCGATCCTACCTCCCGTCCTTCCCCTTATTTCGCGGAAACTTTCCAAATGAACACGTGACGGCGTAGTTGAGGATCAAGCTGTGCTCCTGTGCGGCAGGCTGGCGCCGCTTGCGGATGGGAAAATGTGGGGGAAGGGAGAGGGTGACGGTTACCTAGAAGCTCGCCCCCATAGTCGCCATCATGACGCCGCCGCGACACGATGGCGCCGCCTGCCTGCTCCGCCTCTTCTGCCCAGCGGTCAAACAAAGGTGCTCCAGGCAAAGCCCGCCTTGCTACACCTTGCTCCCATCTTTCTATCCTTTCGTGGCGGTGTTTTACCAGTTTTACTGGACATCCCCGCTGTGAGCCCTGTTCCAACTTGGATTGCTTTTTGGAATAAACTGTTTGGAGCGCTGTCTGGAACGAATTGATTGGGAAAATTCAGTGCCGCGGATAGCGCGCTAAGCGATAGGATTAATCGCACACGCTAGCCAGTGCTTTGAAAGATGGCAGCAGCTTTACTGAGTTTTCCTTCCGAACGAATCATTTTTTTATGTTTGCTACCACTGTCAGAATTTGCAGGGTTTCATTTGTTTTATAGAGCGTGAACGAACTAGGTTACATAAGTCCTGAAAAGCTTTGATTGATGGCTTGCGAAACATTTGCGAGAATTTGTTGTTTTCATTGGCCAAAAGCGAAGTTTTCCTCTTTGAAAGTGGCGTAATAAGACAGGTGGATATAATAACCGTATAGAGACCTAAGAAAACGCATGACCCCATTAATGATCAAGTTAAATTCTAGCTCAAATAGGTATGCATTTTATGCCCAGAAAACTCGTTCCGTAGACAGACAAAAAGGCGAATGCCGCTCATAAAAAAATCAATGCATTGATACTTGTGAAAATGGGGGAACCTAAGGGACGTCGACACAATCAAAATAAGAAAAATAAAATAAAAGCCTAATGCTCACCACGCGAGATAAGACGGGACAGAAGAGGCAGCTTTTATCGACGAAATACCTACACAAACCATGTGAGCTGCTACACCGGTGACGTAAATTAAGGCTGTCTTGGCCCTCTATGAATGTAATTAACATCTTTATCATTCACGACTACTCTGATTGTTCAGAGGAAGTCCACAGGAAAGAGGTAAAACCACGCGGACAAAACATAAGCGCGCGCACATATACTGTAATTTCTCGTTATAACGAAATCGCTTTACTCGAAATATCACTTTTTCGAAATTTCTTCTGGTCCCTACCCAAACGCATGCATTTTAGGCCGCATTACTCGAGGCGCATGAAGGGCTGGAGCCGCTTAGAGGGAAGTGGGGTGCGGAGGCGTCACCGGGCAGTGATGCCCAGCGGCGAGTCAGGCGGTGAATATGGCGAGTTGACAAGCTGATGTTTCCCCGGCGATTCTCTTGATCCCGTCATACTCGTTTTGCGCCATCCGATTTAAGACAAATGGTCGATATGCGTGTTAGGGTGGTTGAATTTTGTTCCTAGACATTGGTCTATCGCGTAGACGCGACGGTGCGCGAACACTAACACTCCAAGCGTATAGTCGGAATTCATTGAAAAGTTCAGCTGTAAATTTCTTCATTTGGCAACACTGAAATGGCCACGGACATGGCCAAAGCGCCACAAACATATCACCGGGGTCCGTCGTCTGGTCCGTTTCAACCAGATTCTCATCGGTGGGGCCAACAGAGTTGTTATTTATCGCTCTCACATTTGAGTCGAGTCATTAATTTGCGTTCGGTTGGAAAGTCCAACCTATTCGGTTGGAATGTCTAACCCATATCAGGCACTTCGGACGGACACGGACGAGTACCGCAATCTCGCGGATCCCGACGTAACCAGTGACTGCGCATTCACATGGTTGCCTGCGTGCGCGCCTCGCTATTGAATACCGGCAATATAGAATTGGAAGTATCGGCCAGAGCGGGGTGCCCAAACACTCGTCTTGCAAACTTCACAGCTGCACACCCCGGGAGCAAATTGGCCCAGTAATCATGCAGAGCCCCTAAAACCGGTCAGTTTTCATGATTGTGCTGTGTACTCGAAATGAGCGGGTAATCGTTTTTTGAGCTCAACAAGCACAACTTCAGATTCCAGCTGTGGAATTTGCGGCGCTTTCCAGCGCGAAACTCTCGTAGCGTTCCTTGACGCCCCCGCCGCCCCGTAAAAACGGCCACAGCCTTCTCCTCTTCCTTCGCTCTGCAGTCTCCGAGGCGTGCGGACGCAATCCACTCTTTGATAACATTGGAGAAGGGGTTGCTCGCGCCCAGCAAGAACATGAAACAGCCAAAGCTCACTGCCTTCCTTGCACCTGAATAAAGTTGTGTTTCAGAGAATACATTGTGCTTTGATTCCTCGCAGTTGTGGCGCAAATAAAGCTCAACGAGTTTAGTTTTCTAGAGTGGTCGGTTATATCAAAATACCGCTTATAACGAAATTTTTCGCCGTCCCGCTCAGTTTCTTATAACAAGGGATTACTGTATATGCACACACAAACTTATCAGGAACGCATAGTTATTGCTCACAAAACCCGCGACTTTTATTTTCTTTTTATTTTTTTACAATTCAATAAATTCCCTTGTGAAAGGGTATTTCTACATAACGGTAGTGACATGCGAAAACCCGCTCAAGTTACGCTAACAGCCTAATGCAGAATAATAACAAAAAATGGACCCGGCAACGTTTAGCGTGTATATATTTGATTCTCGGTTAGGTATTCTGCGTACTGTCATCATTACCCCAAGGATCATCAAAAACTAGGTTTATAAAGTAGAAAAATATTCACCTGTCCACCGACTTTTTGGTGAAGCGCCAGCAGTAGCGGAGGCAGCACCGGGAGGGTAGTATGCACAAAAGTTTCAAACTTGATTGATGGCCACAGTTCGGGTTCTGGTATCGCGTTCAGACGCATTTTAAAGAATGTGTTATCTTGATGCCTTCTCGGCTTGTACGACTGTTTTATCTTAACAATAATTCTCTTTCGACGCCAAAACTGCACAACTCGTGCGAACGAGTGGTTAGGCTAGCCACCTCTTAACGCATTTCCAAAGCCGTGCATGTACCACTTGTATCCTTTCTCGGCCAGGTGGAGCCGTGAGGTCCAGTCGAGCATGGGCAGTAAAGTGAAAGCAATGCGAGTGCATGCGATAACGTCATCATTCGTGGAGGTTTTTCTGTGCAAGTTCGCCAAAAAACTACCAGAGTCCTAAGCATCGCTGTTAAAACTTGAATCGCGTGGTAAAAGTGGCCCTGCATCTCATACTAACACAAAATAAACTAAGTAACCAAATCCAGTTTATAAAATTCGCAAGGGCAGTGTCTGATCCACAATAGCAAAACGGGGGTTTCATGAGGGTGGAATGTTAAGGCCTCTACAATTCTGATATATCACTGAACGCCGTAGCTACAGAAGCAGCAACCCTTGTATTTTATATTCTTAAGATATGATGCAAGAATTTGTTTCCAACAGCGCTATGTCAAATATAACACCGAAGCTAACTACTGGCTTTCAAGAAGTTTACTAATTTTGCCAAAAATCCTGCTTCAAGTCATCACACACAAAACCAAATCACCTTTTGGATTCGTGTTGTGATTATAATCCGTTATTTTGTTTCAGTTCTCTCATATGCTATTCTTACATTTTTTTTCTAGTTATTAAAACCATAGAGGTATACTAGCAGGTATTACACCTGTCATGTGTCAAGGGCACCCCCGCAGAGGGGATGTAGTAGAACCAATCAAAACTCTGAACAAAAAGAACAAAGTGATGAATATTTCGAGTGCGGCCATGAATGCACTAATCAGAGAACACCAGCGTCGTAACCCCGAGGCATCATGGGCAAATATGGCAGCGCACTGGTCATCGAACGGATAACGCCGCGCCGGAGACCAATGGAGTGGTGGCCCTATAAGAACATAGGAAAGGGAAGCAGCCAATGAGAGTGCTCCAAGAGAGACCCCTGAGGGGATAAAAGCGGGGCGCACAAAGAGAAGAGGGAAGACAGAAAGCGGGAGACAGACAACCTGGAGGCGGCTGGAGCACGTGAGTTTCAAAGAATGAGCCAAGGGGACGTGGCCAGGCCATCGACCTGAGCATCAGAGCCTGGGCGGGAGAGGGACTTCTCCTCGGCACCGTTATCCTAAGTGCACCACGATCATGTGTCTTCGTGGCCCCAGCGGCATCGGTCGGGCACCTGCGGCCAACGTCCACGCTCCGTCGACGTTCGTCTCTAGGGCCCCGAAAGGCACCGTTTGTGCCAAGCCTACCTGGGATCTCCAGCGGCAGCGAGATCGGAAACGGCAACCAGCGGCTAGCCACCGAGGAAACCAGTCGGGACGCGTGGAGCCCACACCGTCCAAGGAGTTACCGCGCGCAGCGAACGCCGGCACCGGAACGAGACGAGGACGGCTACAACCGAGGCGCGGCCACGCAACTGGTGCGACAAGTCAGCGCCGACAACAGCGGTGTAGGCCACTCCCTTATAGAGACATAGCTGTAGGACCCAACTGAGGAGTTGTGGTTCGAGAGACTTTAACTAGGACTTGATGTAATGAGTGCATTTTGAACAAATGGGTAGAACTTCATTGTGGACCCTTTCTGGGTTTTGGTGTGAATTGTATTTTGTTGTATTATATTTACGGGTTGAATTTTGAATTGTTTGTACGTTGAGTGCAATGTATTTATTAGGTGGTTTGCTTTAGGGGTTTTGTAAGTGTGTAATAAATGTTCGTTGTGTAAACCTGTCTACGGCTTTTCTGTGTCCATCTATGAGAGCTGGTTCAGACAACCCTACCATCCGTTAAAGTGACAATACCCCAATTGTAAGAGTTCGTGGTCCTGAAAAGTGGCCGTTCGTTTAGTGAGATTGATTCATTGCCGATATTCAGTCCAACTTATCTACCCCCCCTCGACCTCCTTCCGCTATCTCTCGCTCATGATGCCTCATATGAGTAGTTTTTAGGCATGCGTGATAAACCTAACTTTATCCCATAGTTTTACAGATTAAGTTGGTTGAATGTAGGCAACAGTGCAACATATTGTGTTACGTAGATATCAAATGCAGGATGATGAGGAAAACGTACTATGCGGAACACATTCGACGTAGCCTACATGTGAAGCAGATATTTCTTTGTAGGCGCAAAACAGTGGTAGAAGTAGAGAACGTACAAGTGCACTGTTCCCCCTAGCCAGTTTTAGGCCCGGCGCACCGATCTCCGGACTTTCCGTACGATCTGAAGAAAAGCCTTTCCCAGATTTTTAAATCGTGAAAATTTGTCTGAGTGCGCTGCGTATATCCAACGTGTACCGCGAAGTTTTCGGTGCCCCGATTTAGCAGTCTCACTTCTTTCATGGCCAATAAAATTTTCTTCCCAAAATCTACAACCTCAAGAAAATAGCAATTAAGACGAAATCTCACTCGCTTGAACCGCGTATGTGTTCTGGGAAGCTCGATGGAGACGTCCAGGAGTGGGTAAAACACTGCCAGCGGGTGACAAAGTGAAAACTTTAACACCAGGTGGGGCAGTTTGCCAATTTTTATTTCTTGGTAGCTGCACTTCATTCGTGTTGTCCGAGAATTGCGAAGTGGCTCATCCAACGAGCGAATATATTGTGGACAAAATTTTGAATGGCCGGGGCGACTAGAATGCGAGAAATTGCCAAAAAAGTTTTTGTTCAACGAGCACATACACCAAGCAAAACGCGCTAAATATTCTGAAGAAGTTTGAATCTGTGCAGCTCTGTCTGCGACCAAATGTCAGATGTGTACGTTATAGAACACTTTCTTTACAGGAATGGCTTGTGGCGAACGAGCCATCGCTTATATCGATATTAGAAACTGGGTCCGCACCAACATGGAGGAATCGACGTCTGAGTCACCAGAGTCCCCTTCAGAAGCTCAGGGTAACTAACTAAGAACAAGGGTAATCTAGTAACCACGAGGTATCTATGAACAGGGAGTGGGTAAATGAAGAAAGGATTTATCAATTTGGGAAACGACTGGCCGGTACACAAAGCGAAAAATTCGCCGAAAGCATTGGCGCAAGAATTGCAGCCCCTAACACGAGAGTGACATTACTAGAAGCAGCCACCCCACGCACTAGCGTGGGAGGGCAAGGGAGCGCTGGCCAACTAAAACGTCATAATCATCATCACCAGCCTATCTACGCCCACTGCTGGGCAAAGGCCTCTCCGATTATTCTCCAATTACCCCGGTCCTGTGCCAACTTTGACCAATTTATTCCCGCAAACTTCATGATCTCCTCTACCCATCTAACTTGATGCCGCCCCCTGCACTGCTTCCGTTCTCTTGGGATCCACTCTGTTACCCTAAACGACCAATGGTTATCTTGCATTCGCATTAGATGCGCTGCCTACGTCGATTTCTTCGGCCTACGTCCATTTCTTCTACTAATATATCTTTAACAAGCGCTTGTTCCCTGACCCACTCCACTCGCTTCTTGTCTCCTAATGTTAGAGCCATCATTTTCCGCTGCATTGTCCGCTGAGGCGTTCTCAAATTATGTTGAACCCTCTTATTCAGCCTCCAAGTTCCTGCCGCGTAGCTGAATATTGGTAAGATGTAGCTGTCATACACTTTCTTCTTCAGCGACAATCGTAGACTCCTTTTCATTATATGAGAATGCCTGTTGTACGCACTCACCCCACTCTGATCCTTCTAATTATCTCTGCCTCGTGGTTGGGATCCGCGGTCACAACTCGGGCTAATTAGATACACTCGGCTACCACTTCCACTACCTCGTCCGCTATCCCAAACTGCTGTGCTGTCCCGAGGTTATTGACCATTACTTTGGTTTTCTGCATATTATTTTCAGGCCCCCGATTCTACTCTGTTCATCCAGAGCGGAAAACACGCATTGCGATTCATCCACCGAGCTATTTAGCAACGCAATGTCATCAGCAAATCTGAGGTTGCTGAGGTATTCTCCATTAACCCTTACTCCCACCTGTTACAAATGCAATGTTCTGATTACTTCTTGTAAACATGCTATGAATAATATTGAAGAGATTGTATCTCCCTGTCTGACGCCCTTCCTTATAGGTATTTTACTGCTCTCGTTATGAAGGATGGTGATAGCTGTGGGCCCATTGTAGATATCCTTTATATTCTTAAGTATTGTTCGTCTACCCTGTGGTTCCGTAATGCCTGGATGTCTGCTAGGGTTCCACCTTAGCCAAATGCTTTCTCATGATCTATGAAGGCTATATAAAGGGGTACAGTATACTCAGTACACTTCTCTATCACCAAATTGAACGTGTGAATATGGTCCATTGTTAAGGACAAATCAAAAATACAGTGGAAGCTTCAGAAGTATTACCTCAATTGTAACTACGTAATATAACTGCGTAAAAATTATCCGTGACGATCATAGCTATCAGCATTTGGTTCGAATTCCTAAGGCTTTTACTTAATTTTTCTTAAATCTTCGTACCGGAGCATAAAAATTAGCAAAGGTCAATATCTGTCGTCCAAATAAAATTACAATTTTTTTTTCTGTTACCCCCGATAAGGTTACCGCCGCGCTTCTTACCCTTAAGGATGCTTCTGCTGGTTCAGATAACGTCTGTGCATACGACCTCAAGCTTGCTGCTCATTGTATTTTGTTCTGGTTTCCGAACATTGTTCAATAGGAGTTTCGCACTAGGAACTTGTCACAGTATACTAATCGGTGCTCAACATATTCCACATGCTTGCGCTGTAAAAGGAGCAGTTTGCTACCATTAGTCAACAAGATGTCGAAGGATGGCGCCACTTTAGTGCCATAAGAGCCTTCTTGAGCGAGTTCCAAATTTTCCCTTTTCATGGTACCGCCCTCTGGAAGCCGTTATATGGGTTCAGCGCTCTCGGGGTCGTTTATGTCCGCTAACCAAGTGACCGAATGCAGGAGTGATTACAGAGAGAAAACAGAGAGGATCATCGCAACGCATTAAAGCACGGCTGGCACGCGTGAATATAGCGTGATATCTATCATTGCCTCCCTCTCACTTTTGCTTCATGCGTAGCCGCCTAGAAGCGCCCTCCCGAGAGTCCAGGTACAGTCTTAGACGTTGAGACATCTGTCTGAAAAATATTGTACTTTCGATTGCTTCTCTACTAAATTTCCAAAAAACTTTCCTTTCTTCTTCTTCTTATTCCCCCTGAGGCATTCCCCAGACGCTGGTCCGTTTGCCGCTAGTTTAAGCCACGTGATATTTGCGCGGGAAATTCGAACACGATTTGCAACAACATAACTGCTCCCTTGTGCGTGGCTGGTCCGGACCACGTTGCTTTTTAGCTGGAGGTTCAAACATGATTTCACACAACACGCTGGCCGGCAGATTAGAGCGCGACGTCATTCTATCGCACATCGCGGGACCCTTTCCAGGTATGCAGTAGACACGTGCCCTGACCGAGAACACTGCATCTGGCGGTGCACCCTGAGTTCCCAGATTATTCTATGCGCAAATTTGCATGTTTGAGAGCATTTGTCTACTCTGAATATCACGGTGCTTCTACGCGTTTGGGATTCTTTTTATATTGTGATTCAGGTATGAACTCACTGGAATTCGGCGGCTTGAAGCTGTGTGGATAAAACTGTATTTCTTTTTTTTTCTTATTTTTTAGTGAAAGTGTAATAAAAATTCTGTAATCTTTTTGGGGACGAAATACGGGCGTTTTATCATCGTCCACCTCTATAAAACTGATGTAAAATAGCGCTGAGAATCTGTTGCTTTCTAGTTCTCTGATTCAGTCTTTTCCACTGTGTGGGGTGGCCATCTTTTGCAATCATTTTTTTGCAAAAGTGAGATCGGCTATCATAAAACAGAGGTTCATTTACAAAAAAATAAAATTTGCACTTAACCCTTCCGAAAACATCTTCCAAGTTTGGACAGTTTGTATCTTTGTCCCTCTTGTTAACTTTGGTAAGTCCAAAGTTCTTTTGAAAAATAACTTCCTTGGTTTTGTGTGAATTGAAAGCTGTTGACGCGAATTATTCGTCAAATCTTTCACGAAGCAAACGCAGCTTGTACACTTTTCGAATAAGACATTTTTAACTGTACATACAGATTTACCTCGTCTGAGGTTATCAATCATCAATCAGTTTCCTTTCAGAGAGTAAATGGCGATCACCATTCGAGCACAATCGTTTCTGCCCGAATGCGACAAATTATTGCTAATAAAGGAAACATCTGAAGCAAGTAGGTTCTTTTGTTATCTTGATTTAGGCGGCTCAGAAAACTTACCTATATTTATGCTGCTTTGGTATTTGGAACTTTGTTTTAGGAATGGAGAGGTACCAATTAAATAGGCACAAGCCGCTAGCAATGTCGCAGTTGAAATCGGCAAGAAGTAAGGCCGTGGACTCAATGTTCACTAAAAAAACCATGCAAGTTGCATTTTCTAATTTGCTTGCTCGGAAACAAATAAAATTAGGTGTATTGATTTCTTGCCGTTCGAGTTAGCTACTAGCTAGCAGAAGGACTATTTTTTGCAGCGTAATGGCAGGCTGAGAGATTTCAAACGTCACAAATCAGTATGGATCCTTTTAAAAATAAACATTAAAGTGTACAATTTACAAACCACACTTTTGTATAATTATATAGTGACCGCTTCAAACATTGCTTGTTCCTTCTTAAGCGCTATACGATAGAAGGTATACTTCGCTTCGTAGAACGATATTTCCACAATCTTGGAAACCATGTGCTTGCATCTAATAAACGAATATTTTTGCCTTAATAGGAGATTACCAACTACTGACGAGAAAACGAAATAAACTTTATAGCAACATTAGGATGAACTCAATTTTTCTTCCGTGAATATCAACTCAAAACTCGCGAGTAGTAACAGCGCCAATAGCACGTGCGCATCGCCTTAAGAGAATTTGAAATGAACGTACTCTACCAATCATAGGGAAGTTTTTAATGAAAAAGAAATTAACAGTAAAGAGTTATGAATACAACTTAAAAGGCACGCACTTTTCAATCAATTCAATTCAAGTAACAATCAGGTATTTCTCGCGATTTATCGTGAGCCACATGGAAGATTCCTGCTTGCGAATCGCATGCTACTGATCGTTACGATTGTCACCAGGACTAGTCGTACGCCTGAATTTGAGACACGTGGCTTGATGCCCACGTGCGATGCGTCATCGGCGTTGTTCCACCCACTGTTTTGGTTCTATTGTCAACTACGACGATCGCTGAGCTGACTTTGTAGATTCCGCGCATCGTTCACAAGAAATGGATAAAGCAGGCAATCGTGATGCGTTTTCTGCCTTCGGAAACAGTCCGTGCACACGCCGGCCGCGCCTGCCAGCTCGGCACACTCAGTTGCTCGAACCGGCACAGACCACGGTAGCAACCGCTTTTAGCTGCTCTTCCGAATCAATCTGATCGCTAAACTACCTTCCACATGCCGGAAAGTAGGGGTTAGTGTGGTGCTAAATTGTGGTAGGGATTGTTAGCAGGGTTTATTTTTAAAGCGGCGATCAGATATCTGCCGCGATGCAAGCCTAAGCGGACCGGGGGTTGAGGTTCGCCGGTCCGACTGGTCCCCGCGGTGCGCGGTACGCCCAGCGGCCGAGACATGGCGATGCCTGCGCAGAAACATCCAAACAGGCTACGCAGATGTCCTGGTCAACGATCGCTCCAACAGCAGTTATAGAAGAAATCAAGTTTCACACGCGGGAACGGGGAGGAGAGTGTGATGAAAACTTATCTTGCGGATTGTCAATCGCATTTGCACATATAGCGGCGATCAAATATCCGCCAGGATTGTAAGACTAAAGTTTCCATCACCCGAGCAAACCCGGGCAACGCAAGCCGGTTGCAGGCTCAGCGGGGTCTCATTGCCTGTAGCCTCACGAGGATCGCAGTGATGGCACGACTGCATCTGCCTTGCCAGTCGCACGTCGTGAGCGTCCTCCGACCAGCGAAGGACGCGAAAAAGGCGCTAACAATCAGTTGTAATGATCAGTCGCATGCGAATCACGTGCACCATTACTACCTGTCTCGCGCTGTACTCCGAAGCGGTTTGCGATAAAAGGCGTAAACTATGGCAGTTTTCAAAAACCATAAAAATATAAGAATCACGTCAGCCTTGCTTTATAAAGCTAAGAATTAACAAGGAAGTGTACATATGGGACACTCAAGCACACTGGGCGATGGTTGTTTCCTCTGTTGCCTGTCCAGTCTGACGCGATGAGGACATTTTATCTGATCCTAAACTACAAAACGCATTACAACAGATAAATCTGGTTCTAAGAACGTTTATTGCTTTTTACAGAAACATAAAAAATGTTATTTCAAAAAATGTGGCTCTCTCCAACTTCGACTCAACAACCACAACAATAATAGCAATAACTGAAACATGGTTGAACGAGAGTATTCCTAAAAAAACATATTTGTTTGTGAATCTGGTTCTCACATCCTTTGTTGCGATAGGCAACACCATCGGGGTGGCGGTGTTCTCCTTAAAATTACAAACACTAAATTGTAATACCAGTGATATTACTACTTTCCTTGTATTTGAAGTAACTTATATCCAATTAAAATACGTTACGTAATTTTTGGTGACTTTCATCGCCCATGGCACTTGGTGACTTTCATCACCATAGTAGTGTAATCATTTTTGAGGACTGTATTTTCTACACAGAACATGCGCAGCATTACCAACCCGCATTGCACATTCTATCTCCCATGCATTTCTTCGTGGTTGCCATGATTTCAGCCTAACCCTATTAGTATTATCTCCAACGAGAAGGTTTACGCATTCTTCAAATATTTTTGTTTACTGTATCGTAATCAACAATCCAGATATATGCTCCGAAATAACTCATATCGATGGTTTATGCGATCCTGAGCTTCAAACCGGTCGCTTCATTAGGCCCCCATCCAAAGGCTAATTACCAACAAACTGATTAGGTGCTACAACTGAGCTAATTTCGATAGCTTTAACCATAAAATATCTCTTCTAGGAGTAGAATTTCTGAGTGCCAATTTCTTGCGCACAGTGGAGATAAGTGGTTGTTACCTAAAAACTCATCTTTAACTCTCATTGATTAATACCTACCTATCATCTTTATAAAAACAGATAGCATTCGTCCCTTGTACCCACAAAGACTACGCATAAATAAGAAGAAAAAGGGTTGTTCATGCAGCATGCGACAACGCATGTTCACAACGCATGTTTAAAAAGGATGCGCCAATGAATACCAAATATTGAGCACAGCGACCCGCAGAAAATTCTATAATATAACCTATCATCGATGTTAACAACAAACTTTCGACGATTTGGGCATGTCAACTATCCCAATCATATTCCTGACATCCTCCTGAGTGATCAAAACGGACCAGCTATAACCGATTGCTCCGAACTACTCAACAAAACATTTTCACCAGTCTTCACGTGTTATTGTGTAAAACCATTGGCGACTATTACCTCTAAAACCGTGTTTTCTTTGTCAGAAATATTAATTGCTTATCGTAGAATTTATTTTCTCCTTACAAATCTCAAGATTGTATCTTCAGCGCACAATACAGGCCTAAACAGAACAATTCTAAAAAAATTCTAACGAAGTATTGTTCCACTATTGTCGGCCTTGTTTTTGCAGTCACTATCAACAGGCGTAATACTCTGAGATTGGAAAATGGCCACGCCGCTACCATTTTTAAAACCAGGTGATCTTTCCTCACCCTTTAACTATCGACCAATTTTTTTATAAGCACCATTTGTAGATTGTTCGATCACCTACTTTCACAAGTGAATATATACCTTGAAGAACACAACCACATATTTAGCATCAGCATGGTTTTCGCAGAAAATACATATTCATGCGACACACAAATCACTGGCTTCATTCATAACGTACATTCATTTAATGATGCCAGAGTCAAGTAGATGCCATCTCCCTAGATTTTTCAAAAGCATCTGACCGTGTCCGTCATTGTCGGCTCATTCCGAAGCTTACTATACTGAACATTGTCCCTACTGTTATCATATGATAAAAAAATTTCTAACAGAATGCACGATACATCAGTTGTCAATCACAACTCTAGTCCACGTAATATCGGGTGTACCACAGCAAAGCGTACTTGGGTCTCTAAATTTTCTAAATTATATTATTGATCTACGAGATGGCATTATAGTTAATTTTAAACTTTTTGCAGAAGACTGTGTAATACATTGTAATATTCATTCTAACTGTGATCATGACATTCTTCAACCCGACCTAAACGCTGTAAACACATGATGTTTCACCTGGATGACGACCCAAATCTATGCTAAAACAAAACAATGGTCCTTCACTAATCATGCCCCCCCCATCAACATCTTACATCTTGATCGACAATCATGTGAAACAGGTTGCTTCCAACAAATATCTTGGCGTTCAGCTACCCACTAACTCGAGGTGGAATGATCAAATTAACCAGATTATCGCATCTGCGAACCATTCTCTTGGCCCTCTGAAGCATAACCTCAAACATGCTCTGTCCCACTTACGGAAGCTCGCCTACAAGACACTAATACGTCTTAAAATAAAGTACGCTTAAGCCACAGGGGATGCTAATCAAGCATACCTAAAAACGTATTTGAAAGCCCTGCAAGACCATGCTGCGCGGTTCATTTATTTGAATTCTTGTCGTCCCCCGAGTGTAATAAGACTAGAAAATTGCACCTGGCTAAACCCTAATCCCATCGTCGTTGCGTATCTCGTTTAGCCTCTTTTACAAAATTCACTATCATGCTTCTCTTTATAAAGATTTCCAGTGTGAACCTTCAGCACCTTCCCGCGGCGTGATTATCCAAACAAGATCAAACGCATCACGTCTCGTTCACGGGCAATTGCTCAATAATTCATAGCTCGAACCACGAAAGAATAGAATTATCTGCCATCACACCTTGTCTTCAAAAGAAATGTATCAAAATTTACAGATGCTCTAAATAGAAACATGCAAACCTAACGGTATTTCACTGCGGCATTTGTAAATTTGTTTTCCATTTTTTTTGCTTATCTATTTTCCTACGGGCTAGTAAACGTGCGTGTGATGTATCAATATTGATGCGGTGCTCTGAGAACAACTTTTTTGTCTTCGCTGCGAATGTTCTTTTTCTTACGCAATGCACTGTCTTTTTTTGCCCTTTTTGTTGTTGTGTTTTGTTTTCATAAATTTTGATTTGTTATTTCGCTGTTGTGTTTTGATGTACAATTTACGTAATTCCCTCCGCTGGTGGGGCTTTAGGGTTATTTTGAAATAAATAAATAATAGGGCCAATTAGTCGGCAATGAAGTCAGACCTTGAAGTATTATTTTATGAAACGCTGATGTCTTTCTTTGATCCTCGCACGGCCAACAAAATCTTGCGTCTTTTTAGGGACAGGGTTTTCGGGATGTTCGATGAGTCTGATCCCATAGTTACAGGAAGGAATGACATGTCGAACACGCGATTCACTGAAGACCCGACCAGCTCCGAAACAAAAAAGCGGTTGTACAAAAGTGCCAAAAATGGGCAAAATTAAGCTGCAAGGAACAAGAACGGTGAGTGCACGGAGAGCGATTCTTCTGCTATTACGACAGGAAATTAAGGTATTTTCTGCTTGATCTCCTGCATGTTTTGAATTCGAATCTATAGTAGTTTTGGCAGTTTTTAACACCAGGAATCGATCGGCAGCATATCTGTTTACATGATCATGACCATAAAACCCTCGCACATAGTGACTTTCCAATCATCGTTGTGGTTTTCATCAGTTTGAGTTGTTTTCATCAGTATGCACAGGGAAAGACACTCATTTGATAATCATCTACCCATCTCCCTCAGGTCTGTCTGCTGCAAAATGCTGGAGCATATTATCACCTTCACATGTTCGCCGTCACCTTCAGTCAGATAACTTATTTTTATCAACAAGGTTTTCGTAAAGGCTTCTCATGTGAATTTTTTTAATTAACAACCCTCCTCTCTTTCTATTTAAAGGAAAATACACAAACTGAATGCTTATTTATTCATTTTTCAAATGCATTTCAGTGCGTTGCCGATCGCCGCCTAGTAGCCAAATTATCTGCCCGTACACTCAATTCTTTTACCCTTTCTTGTATATGCAATTTGTTTTTCCTTTCAGAAACCATTAACTACCGTGATAACTACTCGTACACTCCCTCCGAAGTCATCTACAGTGTTCCCGACGGTAGTACTCTCCGGCCTCTTGCTGTTCTTATCCATTTCAATGATTAGCAAAATATTAAAACTTCCAATACAAGGCCATTCCTGACGATAGTGCAATATATCGAGCTATTAAGAATGACAGTCGCCACCTTAACCTTCATCAGACCTTAGCCTAATTATGCTGGTGTGATAAATGGCATGCGTCTCTTTAACACGTCCAAGTGCCGTGGTGTGATCTTCCAACGAATACACAATAACTTTAATTGTTCCTACTCTACATTAATTTAAAATACTTCAGTGGTCTTTTGCAAGATACTTAGGCGTGTTCGCGTTTCATGTTCGACCTTTCATGTTTGACACACAGTATATTTATATTCGCGAAAGGACGATAGACAGTTTTATCGCTGTCGAAATATACTGTATTGTATTAACTGCGCATGCGCCTTTTTGTATCTGCGCCTTTCGCTTATCACTGTTTCTGTACCGCTTGGCTGAGATAATGCAGCTGCCTCACGCTATATATACCGGCACGCTACAACAAATAAAGGTTCTTTTTGTTGCTTCAACGCAGCGTGCTTACTGCTGGACGCCGGAACATGGTGACAGAAGTGGAATTACGTTCGCCAACGCAGTGACAACAGGCAGAGGGGCGTCGCCGTGCACCTTCATGATGGAACTACTGAAGCCACCGCAGCCATTGGTGCTCTCGGGAAGTACAGCAAAGAACTGGAGCCTTTTCAAGCAGAGGTTCGAGCTGTTCCTGCAGGCAACGGAGCCGTCGAAACAACCGAGGTCGGAGGCAGCCAAGACCGCACTCCTGCTCAGCGTTGCCGGAGAGGACACCCTAGAACTATTCAACAACTTTGCCTTCTTGGAGAACGAAAGCAAGGAAGATTACGCAACTGTTACGAGCAAATTTGATTCGTACTGTCAACAGCAGCAGAACGAAGTATACGAGCGTTATGTTTTCAGCTCAAGAACGCAAGCGGAGGGGGAACGCTTTGAGCATTTCGCCCGGGACTTAAGGCGGCTTGCACGAAGCTGCAATTTCGGAACCTTGAGTGACTCCATGGTCAGGGACCAGATTGTTTTTGGAACAGTTAATCCGAAATTGCGCGGGAAAATGCTCAAAGTTAGAGACCTCACGCTACAAAAAGCGGAATACATTTGTAAGGCAGACGAAGTGTGCGCTGAGCAAAATAATGCCTCGGCTGGTACAGTGAAGGAAGTAGCGCCGACAAAAGATGCGCCAGCAGGCCAAATGTGCCGCGTGTGAACAATGTTCCGAATGTGCCGAGGAATGTAGGGTGGAACCCGAGAAAGCAATTGCACATGTTAAGGCACGTAGACAATTCAGGTGTTCCCGGTGCCATCGTTCACACGAGCGTGGAAAATGCCCAGCCTTTGGCAAAACTTGTTTTCTGTGCCGGGGCGCTAACCACTTTGCTTCCTGCTGCAAGAAAGGGCCTCAAGTCAGTGAAGTACGGGACGAGCAAGATGACTTTGACATCCTCGATGTCAACGTTGGCAGCAAAGCTGATTGGCTGATCAACGCAACAGTGGCTTCCAAGCAAGTGTCTCTTAAAGTTGACACAGGCTCACAAGCCAACTTCTTGCCTCAGTTTGTGTTTCAAAGCCTAAAATCGAAGTCCAGGTTAAGGGAAAGCTCCTCTGTTCTGCGCTCGTACAGTGGAGACGCTATCAAGCATATCGGTGTTACTACGTTACAAGTTGTCGCGAACGGCCACACCGGTTACTTCGACTTCTTCATTGTTAAGAAGAGCACTCAGGCCATCCTGGGGCTATCGGCGAGCGAAGCTTTAGGACTCGTCTTTCGTACTGTCGACGTAGTGAATACAAGCAGCACCATCCAAGTGATGACAGAATTTCCCGAGTTGTTTCAGGGCATCGGCTGTCTAACACGCCAGTACCACATGGTTCTGCGGGAGGATGCAACACCGGTGGTCCAATCGGTACGACGGGTGCCCCAGGCGCTGCTGCAGCCCTTGCGAGAGGAACTGGACCGCATGGAGCATGAAGGCATCGTGGTCAAAGTCAGCGAACCGACGGATTGGGTGAGCCCCTTTGTCGCCGCGAGGAAAAAAGATGGTAAACTGCGTGTCTGCATTGACCCCAGGCGCATTAATGAGTGCTTAAAACGAGAGCACTATCAAATGCCAAAAAGAGAGGACATTGAGGCTGAGCTGGCCGGTGCCAAGTTTTTCTCTCGCCTCGACGCGCACTCGGGCTTTCATCAAATTCCTCTAGATGAGGCTACTTCGAAGGTGTGCACGATTGGAACGCCGTTTGGGCGCTACCGTTTCCTAAGGCTACCTTTTGGGATAGCTTCGGCACCTGAGGTTTTTCAAAAAACCATGAATGAAATATTCGACCAGGTCCCCGGAGTGCGAATATATATCGACGATATATTGATATGGGGTAGCACGAGGGAAGACCACGACGCCCGCCTCCGCACAGCCTTGCAGTTGGCCAAGAGCGCCGGCCTAACTCTCAATGCTGCTAAGTGCAAATTCGGGGTCACCGAAATCGACTTCTTGGGCGACGTGATAAGCCGAGACGGCACCAGACCTAACCCCGCAATGACAACACCATTAAGCGAGATGCCGCAACCAGTTGACAAAGCCGGCGTCCACATACTGCTAGGGGTGGTCAACTATTTTGGTAAATACATACCGCATCTGGCGCAAAGAACGACGCTCCAGCGAAGCCTCCTTAAGAAAGACACCATCTTCGAATGGTCTGAGAACCATGCCCGCGAATGGAAGTCTGTTAGCGCTTTACTGAGCAGTGCACCGTTGCTAGCCATTTTCGATCCTCCTAGGGAAACAAAGGTCGTCGCAGATGCTTCGAAAAACGGCATCGGTGCGGCTCTCCTTCAGCGTTATGATGACAATTGGCGGCCGGTAGCCTACGCGTCCCGCACCATGACCGAGACAGAGCAACGATACGCACAAATCGAAAAAGAGGCAATGGCGATCACTTTTGGGAGCGAGAAGTTTTTTCACTTCGTATACGGCCGCAAATTCGTCATTGAGACGGACCACAGACCGCTGATAGCAATTGCTTCGAAGGCAATTGGTGACATGCCGCCACGACTTCAGCGGTTTTTTCTGCGCTTGCTCAGATTCGATTATGTTCTTCACTTTGTCCCAGGTAAACAGCTGTTCCTGGCTGATATGTTATCAAGATCGTCGCCAGTGGCACCGGGCACTATGGATGACTTCACGGAGGATGTTGACGTTCACGCAGTGAGCGTGTCTTCAGACCTTGTAAGCAAGAAAATGTTTGCTCGTCTAGCTGAAGCAACAGCTGCTGACCCAGATTTACGAACTGTGCTGCGCTGCATAAGAAACGGCGAAGAACTACAAGGCTGCTTGAAACCATTCAGCTCAGAGTTGACCGAAGTTCAAGGGATTCTTAAAAGGAACAAAGGTCATCATCCCTAAGGCTATGAGAGCTGAAATACTGGGTCGTATTCATGAAGGTCATTTAGGCATAAATAAGTGCAAAGCAAGGGCCCGTCGACTGGTATTCTGGCCCGGTCCGAATGGAGACATCGAAAATCTAGTGAAAAGCTGCGCTGTTTGCCAAAAGTACGCGTACAGGCAACAAAGAGAACCGGTAGTGCTCAGGCCAACCCCAGAGCATGCCTGGTACAGAATTGGCGTTGACATCTTTATGTATGCCGGGAGCTCCTACCTGTGCGTGTTTGATGCGTTTTCGAACTTTCCTGAAGTCGAAAAGCTGCCGGACACAACGACGGGTACCGTCATAAATAAACTTAGCTCAATCTTTTCTAGATATGGAATTCCCTTAGAAGTCTGCACTGATAACGGTCCCCAGTTCGCATCCCATGAATTCTCTTTGTTTGCCTCCAGATATGACTTCCCGCACGTGACTTCCAGTCCAAGATTCCCGCGGTCGAACGGGCTCGCAGAAAAAGGAGTTCAAATTGTCAAAAGGATCATGAAGAAGACTGGTGAAAGGAAGGAGAACTTCTGGCTTGGTCTACTCAGCTATCGCTCGACGCCACTGGACTGAGGCTCATCTCCAGGTGAATTGCTGCAGGGAAGGAAATTGCGCAATCGGCTGCCCGAATTCAGACCGTGCTCTGGACGCCAGGACTTCAGGCGTCAGTCGTGCCAACCGAAGTCGTCGAGAGGGAAACCTCTGCCAGAACTCAACAAAGATGCAGTCGTAAGAGTTCGTGGGGATACATGGGATCGTAAGGCTCGTGTTTTGGATAAGGTGGCGCAGAGGTCTTATCGCGTCTTTACAGAAGACAGTCGGGTGCTTCGACGGAACCGGCAACACGTTCTCGCCACACGTGAATCTTTCCAGATAGACGAAGCGGAAGACTCATCCCCCGACGAAGACATGTTCCCGAAAAATTCATGGTTGCCGTCAACGCTACAACCTGCGTCAACAGGAAGTTCGCCGGAGTCGACGACGGAGACCCCAACGCTAGAACACCAACCAAGGAAGTCCACCCGGCAAAGGCGAAAACCTAGCCGCCTTGGTTTCGACGAGAACTTCAACCAAGTGACGTGTATATTGCTGTCAAAGTTCTAACGGTCATTCGGAGGGAGATGTATCGTGTTAACTGCGCATGCGCCTTTTTTTATCTGCGCCTTTCGCTTATCACTGTTTCTGTACCGCTTGGCTGAGATAATGCAGCTACCTCACGCTATATATACCGGCACGCTACCACAAATAAAGGTTCTTGTTTTTGTTGCTTCAACGCTGCGTGCTTACTGATGGACGCCGGAACTTCCAATACAAGGCCATTCCTGACGATAGTGCAATATATCGAGCTATTAAGAATGACAGTCGCCACCTTAACCTTCATCAGACCTTAGCCTAATTATGCTGGTGTGATAAATGGCATGCGTCTCTTTAACACGTCCAACTGCCGTGGTGTGACCTTTTAACGAATACACAATAACTTTATTTGTTCCTACTCTACATTAATTTAAAATACTTCAGTGGTCTTTTGCAAGATACTTAGGCGTGTTCGCGTTTCATTTTCGACCTTTCATGTTCGACACACAGTGCATTTATATTCGCGAAAGGACGATAGACAGTTTTATCGCTGTCGAAATATACGCCACATGCAAAAAAGAACTCCCGGTACTGGCCAAGTTCACTTATGCAAACCTGAGCAGAGGTGTGCATCTTCAATCTGGTCACCTTACCGGCATTACCTAACTACAAATATCGAGTCATTGCCAAAAAGAGCAGCCCCGTATATATATCGCAATTAAATCACTCCATATAGCGTAACAACATCATAACCAGCACATTCATTTCACCATTGCACGTTCGCCCCTCAGTTGCACTGTTGTGCTTGCACCATGAATATATGCACCGCAGTCGGCTTTCTACGCTACCCCTAACAGCACCACTGCGTATTTCCACCTGCCTACACAATAACCATAGCTGCATTCACCTCTAAACAAAAAAAGGCATTTACTTACGACCGCTCCCTTAAGCCACATTATGGTGCAACGATATCCCCGAATTCATCACTTATATCTGTGATCCAGCTTCATTTACAAACATATCTGTAACCTTTTTTCATACCACTAATATCACTCAAGCTTCACTGATGTTTGCACCTGCAGCTATTGCAACCACTGGGTAGGCTTTTCTTTAGTTTTTGTTGTACTCACTCTTCGCTCCCATTTTAAGTTGGTATTGGCCTTGGTATCTGGCCATATATATTTTCGGATCATGCTTGCATGCGTTGTACTCCTGAGCCTTCCGAATTTTTACTGTGTTTTACCTCTGATGTATGTTTACATTTTTGCTTTCCGAGTTATTGCCGCTCAGTCACACTGGCGTGGCCACTCGATTGCTGTTCCACTCAGTCGCGCTGCACTACTAGAGCTTCCTCTTTTTGTCAAAGTGTTTTTATTATGTACCTAACAATTTTGTTCTCCAAGTTTTCATATCAGCAAACATTCCCTTAATAAATTTGCTTTGAGAGTAACTTGCTACACCTGGTTTATCACTTGTGTATAAGTTTTGATTCGGTATTACATTTTCCGTATTTCTGCGGCTGTTGATGACCACACTGTCACTATTTCACTATTTCAAGTTAGTACCGCCTTGCTCAATGCTCTCACTGAGCCCAAATACTCTCATAAAAAAGGAGTTTGATTTATTGAATTTTTTTTAAATTTGGGGATGAAATATGGTATCCCCGGAGTGCGCATTTCGAAACGCAATATCCCCAAAGTTACCTCGCGGTTATCTTGACTTACCAAGCTGACCATAGTAGGCTATCATTTTTTGATAAATGTTCGTAACGTAAAAACAAGTTTTAATTTTCCACCCTTGAGTATTTTTTAGACAGGGCAAGTTTGTGCTGAAGACAGTGGGTGTTTTTCGGAATATCGCAGAGTTTTAAGGAAATGTCGGTCGTTTTGTAAAAAAACAACTTCTCTTCTACAGATTGGTTAATATATCTATTTTCATCTTGCGCCAGTTCGCTATTCGTCAGTGTTGAGATCACCGTATAGCACGGGAGCCAGTGGTGTTCTTGGATGCGTAGGCTGAGGAACAGTTTTTGTAGCGGAGTATGTTATGGTCGGGGCAATGTCACTCCCGCCACCGTGCGGCGTTCACATCCGCTCTCCCCTGCGCATGCCTGGCCAGGCACCGCTAATGATGATTGTGGCAGGATGCCCCTAGGTATTGGTGAACAAAAGAATTCATCACGAGAGAGCTTCGCGTTCAACCACCGTCGTCATCTTCCCGTAGGGGAACCCTGAGAACCACAACCCTACTTCGCATGCCTCGCCAGGCACCGCTGCTGATGATAGGGGCAGGATACTCCTAGGAATTGTCCAACCAAAGAATCCATCACAAGATAGCTTCGCGTTGAACCACCGTGGTCACCTTCCCGTAGGGGAACCTTGACTAGTATACGAGGGATTCATCCTGTCCTCTCCTCTTCGGCATTGCGCAATGAATGGCAACACCTGCGGTATCCGCGGCATACTCCCCTGGGGGCGCCACTGTAGTTCCGCGGTATGAATGACTCATTCCGCTCCCCTCATTCTCCTCCCGCAACAACGCGCTGAGTGAGCGTCAACGCCAGTGTCAGCGCCGCGGATAGCGCCCCGGAGAAGAGTGCTCGAGCTGCTGCCACGAAATGGAAGCGGCGTCAGGCCGATTCCTAACTTCGGGCTAGCGAAGCCGAAAGGAAACGTTAACGCCGCCATGAAGCTGCTACTGCTGCAAGGAGGGCTCCCGCACCTGAACTAATGAGAACTTCCGTCGACCCCATGGCTGCTTCGCATACTACTCAAGGTTCCACTACGGTAGATGGTGATTTTTTTTTCCGGTAGCCAGCTGTAGTAGTCGCGGACAACAACGAGCACGGTATGCAAGTTTGTGTGGGTCTTCGTCACTGGCGTTGTTCTCTCAAAGACGCTTGTGTGCGGGGGTTAGGTCAAATTTAACTTTCGTCATTCTGGTTAGGAGAAGCTTTCCTAGGTTGTTTCGGTACTCTAACTGCAACGAAACCACTAGTGCTATTCTGAGCCTTTGCAATGAAGGTTAAGCAACTATTCGAATGTTCCTGTACACGGACTGCAACATAGATGGGTCCGATTTTGGTATTTTTGTTTCTGTGCAAAGGAATGTAGTGATTTCACGCCTATTTGCATGGTAGCTCAATAGCACAATTGTTATATTTCTACCTTCGCAACTCCCGGCCCTGGCTTGTACTGCGCTTTGGGAGTTTCGGAACTTCCCGCGAAGGAAATTGATACTCGCTCGACCACTCTCCACGCCGGGATTTTAATCTATGTTTTGGGGTAGGCGGAGTTCTTTTTTGGAAACTTGATATATCTGTGACGTATCTAAACGGGGGCTAGCTGTTTGTTTCTTATGTTGAGCCTGTATTCTATGATGACAAGTCATAATATTGCTTTTTCTAGACGTTACCTTTGGACCAGCAAAGAGTTAGCTAATTTTTTTACAGATAATATCTAAAAATAAATTTTACTCGTGGTGATCATAAATATTGGGAGTTAGAGAAAATCAAATATATTTTTCTGATGTCCTGCCTTCTTCAGGGTGGCCAGGTTTCACGTATGGCAGGCAGTACAATCTCTGCGTAACAATGAGTGCCTTGATAAGTTTTTTCATGTCTTTCTATCCAGCTCTTAACCTACACATGTGTTGCCATCTGAAGCGTGAACGTTTCCCCGTATGTTAGCTATTGCGATAACGGGTCTGCAACTTATTTGTAGGGAATTGAAGGCATTCTTACGGGATGGTGGTCTGGATTCACTAGCTGGCCTCTTTCTCCAGTGTTTTTTCTTATTTGACCAAGTTACGCCGTTCATAGTTTGTAGATCGAGATGGATGGGTGAGATGGCTGCGAAAAATTTTAAATACCATTTGCCTATTTGTTTCAATAAACACCGTATACTCGGTATTTGGTTGTATTGGTACAGATTTCGGTTAGTTTGTGGATCCGGCAGCGCTGATTCAATGCCAAGTCACTCGCTCCTCATATCCTTTACATGGGGTTGCTGGCTCTGTGCGGCTGTTTATGGGTCGCTGCGCCATCCCTTCCCTTCGTCTTTTATGCTGGTGCTGCCGCTTTTCTCCTATCGCTTATAGATCTCCTTTCCTTATAGATCTCCTATCCTATAGATCTCCTATCGCTTTTAGCAACAAAGATTTCCCTCTGCTTCCCAGTACCCCTAAGAAAAATTGTGAGGAATGCACGCAATTCCAAGCGCGATTATAGTTAGGCAGAATCAGCAAATCAGCGAGCTTCTTGCGCGCATGGAGGCGTCAAAAAAATCGAAAAGCAGCCAGGATGACACAAAACGCAAAACTCCCAATAGGGATGCTCACCCAGGGCCCCCTGTGACAGCTATGGAGGCAGAGAAAATTGAATCGCGTCCATCGGAGGAGCCGGCGTGGGCCAAGCCCATTCAAGCCCCCACAGCAATGATCCCACAGCTTACCAGCCATCTCGGCTTGATAACGTCCAGGATGGCCAAGTTCGACACGCTCGAGGCAAATGTCAACCAGTTGATTGTAACCAATCAGAAAGCGAAAAAGGGAGCGCCGTATGGAAAACCATGCATTGGAAGTAGTCTCACGACCACCAACCTGAGCCAAGACGCGGACAGTCGTATGAACAGGAAGGGAGATACAAAGACAGGGGTCCAATATAACTATCGAGGAATAAAGGATAAAATAGGGGAATTGCAGCAGTGCATATGTAATGCGGAAGACAAACCGGATATCCTTGCAGTACAAGAAACGAACTCGTTGCCGACACTCCCGTGGTACATCCCATACTCGGATCCCAATGAAAAAAGCATAGCTATCCTCGTTTAAAGCAGCGTAGCTGTGACGCAACACATGACCGGCAAGAGAGGGTGTGAACATGTTCTCTCGGAAATCTAAAGCACAAGAACAGGAAGCAAGGACAACATCTTTATACTCAACGCATTCTCCCCGCCCTGTAATAAGGACCTAGATATAGAGGGCACGTTACTCGACAAAAAGAGAGATGGGCAGCCTGCCTTTATTGATATTAGGAGATTTCAATGCGTCTCAGTCATTATGGGGCTACAAATTCTGCTCAAAAAGAGGCAGGATGCTTGGGAACCTCATGGATTACCACAACCTAGCCCTCCTCAACAAACCAGACACTCCTACTTGCTTGGGCACACGTACGTCCAAAGACACCACTCCAGACCTTACCCTGCTGAGTAGAACCTTGGACGTGTCGTGGCAGAACACGGTGGTAAACATGGGTTCGGACCTCGAAATACTAGACATCACGATCAGGGGGCCCATGTTCAGTGCAAGAATTGGAACAGCCAAGCTAACAGACTGAGACAAGCTTCGACAAAGGCAAGCAGCCGACGAAGATGAGAACATGAACAGCACCAGACTTTATGGGGAATGCGCCAAGGAGCAAATGGAGATGGTGGCGAATAAACCCAGAAAATAGCGACCACACTACCGACACCCTTTGTGGAGGCAAGGCTTGCCCCCACTTCTAGGAAGCACGACATAGCATCACCGGACGTTGGAAGAAACAACGACACAACAGGAAACTCCGCAGGCGCATCCATGAACTCAACAAGTAAGCTGCTGAATGCGCGACCCAGCTGTACAAAGAGAACTGGCTGAGCATGCGTGACGGTATGCAGGGCACCCTGTCTACCAGGAAGACGTGGCCTCTCCTCCGTGACCTGATCGACCCTCTCAGCAGCAAAAGCACCACTAATCGAAGCCTCACGCGCACCCTCAACAACTAAACTGGCAGTGTCGATGAACTCATCAACGACCTGAAGGCCAAGTACCTGAAAACTGAGAAGTTCGACATCATGCCTCAGGACTATGGCACTAGACAAACCATTTACCGACCCCGATTGGTAGCGGCAATCTCCGAGACCAATAAGGGCAGCGCGCCAGGACCCGATATCATTACCTACCGTTTACCCCACAACCTCTAGGACAAGGGTCGCAGAGAGCTGCTCGAGTACACTAACAAGGTCCGGGAGACTGGAAAACTCACAACTCAATGATAAGAGGCAGAAAAAACCGCTTCATACCCAAGCCTAGGAAGACACCTCACATAGACAACATGCGACCGATATCCCTCACGTCCTGCATGGGGAAGGTCATGGAACGTAAGGTACTCAAGAGGTTACAGCGAAATCTGGATGCCACCGACCACATACTGGAGACAATGTGTGGCTTCAGGCAACACCTAGGCCCCCAAGATTTTCTCGTACCATTTAACGAGCTAATAATCAAGCGGGCAACGAAGACGGCGCCGCGAGCGATAATAGCGCTTGATGTCAAAGGCGCCTTTGACCACCTCATGCATGAAATTGTCCTCCGCAACCTATAACAAGGGTTTCGGAGTAAGAGCGTACCACTATACCTGAGACTTTGTTAGCAACCGAACGGCATTGATCAGAATAGGAGAGAAGACATACCAACCGATTTTTTGGGGGGATAGAGGAATGCCGCAAGGTTCAGTTCTCTCCCCAATCCTGTTCAACATTGCTCTCCACTGTTGCCCAAGCTTATCGAGTCCATTCATGGCCTGGGACATGCATTGTATGCCGACGACATCACCCAGCGCGTGAGTGCGAGTGCCACTCGCGGCGAGCCCCGCTCACCACTCACGAGTGCGATTGCCAGTCGCGGTGAGCCCCACTCGCGAGTGCGAGTGCCACTCGCGGCGAACACCACTCTGATCTACCGAGTGCGAGTTCCATTCGCGGCGAGCGCCACTCACCACTCGCGAGTGCGGGTGCCACTCGCGGCGAGGGCCACTGGCCAGTGCGAGTTCTACTAGCGGCGAGCGCCACTCCCCACGCGCGAGTGCGATTTCCACTCGCGGCGAGCCCCGCTCACCACTCGCGGCGAGCGCCTCTCGCCACTCGCGAGTGCGAGTTCAACTCGCAGTGAGCCCCGCTCACCACTCACGAGTGCGAGTGCCACTCGCGGCGAGCGCCACTCCTCACTCGCGAATTCGAGTGCCACTCGCAGCGAGCCCCGCTCACCACTCACGAGTGCAAGTTCCACTCGCGGTGAGCACCACTCCCCACTCACGAGTGCGAGTGCACTCACTACTCGCAAGTTGTGACCCCGATCGCCACTCGCGAGTGGCGGGTGCACTGGCGCAATGTGCGGTGCTATGGTGCCGACTGCCCGGTTAATTCTAACGATACTAAATAAAGGTTTTTATAGTAGCGTCACTCTTTTCTCTGATTGTTGTGTGCCGCCAGCATTTTCATTGGTCGGTCGGCACCACGTGATATTTATTTACACATTGGCGCATCCATTTTGTTTCTGGGCGCCTCTCCTTTCTCTTTTACTCTACCGCGCGAACGCTACAGCGCCCGGTCGCACTCTGCCCGTCACAACCATCAGCGGTTTCGTTGGGAGAGGCGGCAGCAGGGCAGACAGACACAAAATGGCCCCCGACGCTTCCTGGTGCACGAAGTGTCAGTACTCTCAAGCGTAGCTTTTTTAGGCATGTTAGTGAATCCGTTCCTCCATCCCGTCCTTCCCCTTATTTCGCGGAAACTTTCCAAATGAACACGTGACGGCGTAGTTGAGGATCAAGCTGTGCTCCTGTGAGGCAGGCTGGCGCCGCTTGCGGATGGGAAAATGTGGGGGAAGGGAGAGGGTGACGGTTACCCAGCAGCTCGCCCCCATCGTCGCCATCATGACGTCGCCGCGACACGATGGCGCCGCCTGCCTGCTCCGCCTCTTCTGCCCAGCGGTCAAACAATGGTGCTCAAGGCAAAGCCCGCCTTGCTACACCTTGCTCCCATCTTTCTATCCTTTCGTGGCGGTGTTTTACCAGTTTTACTGGACATCCCCGCTGTGAGCCCTCTTCCAACTTGGATTGGTTTTTGGAATAAACTGTTTGGAGGGCTGTCTGGAACGAATTGATTGGGAAAATTGAGTGCCGCGGATAGCGCGCTAAGCGATAGGATTATTCGCACATGCTAGCCAGTGCTTTGAAAGATGGCAGCGGCTTTACTGAGTTTTCCTTCCGAACGAATCATTTTTTTATGTTTGCTACCACTGTCAGAATTTGCAGTGTTTCATTTGTTTTATAGAGCGTGAACGAACTAGGTTACATAAGTCCTGAAAAGCTTTGATTGATGGCTTGCGAAACATTTGCGAGAATTTGTTATTTTCATTGGCCAAAAGCGATGTTTTCCTCTTTGAAAGTGGCGTAATAAGACAGGTGGATATAATAACCGTATAGAGACCTAAGAAAACGCATGACCCCATTAATGATAAAGTTAAATTCTAGCTCAAATAGGTATGCATTCTATGCCCAGAAAACTCGTTCCGTAGACAGACAAAAAGGCAAATGCCGCTCATAAAAAAATCAATGCATTGATACTTGTGAAAATGGGGGAACCTAAAGGACGTCGACACAATCAAAATAAGAAAAATAAAATAAAAGCCTAATGCTCACCACGCCAGATAAGACGGGACAGAAGAGGCAGCTTTTATCGACGAAATACCTACACAAACCATGTGAGCTGCTACACCGGTGACGTAAATTAAGGCTGTCTTGGCCCTCTACGAATGTAATTAACATCTTTATCATTCACGACTACTCTGATTGTTCAGAGGAAGTCCACAGGAAAGAGGTAAAACCACGCGGACAAAACATAAGCGCGCGCACATATACTGTAATTTCTCGTTATAACGAAATCGCTTTACTCGAAATATCACTTTATTCGAAATTTCTTCTGGTCCCTACCCAAACGCATGCATTTTAGGCCGCATTACTCGAAGCGCACGAAGGGCTGGAGCCGCTTAGAAGGAAGTGGGGTGCGGAGGCGTCACCGGGCAGTGATGCCCAGCGGCGAGTCAGGCGGTGAATATGGCGAGTTGACAAGCTGATGTTTCCCCGGCGATACTCTTGAGCCCGTCATACTCGTTTTGCGCCATCCGATTTAAGACAAATGGTCGATATGCGTGTTAGGGTGATGGAATTTTGTTCCTAGACATTGGTCTATCGCGTAGACGCGACGGTGCGCGAACACTAACACTCCAAGCATATAGTCGGTATCGATTGAAAAGTTCAGCTGTAAATTTTTTCATTTGGCAACACTGAAATGGCCACGGACATGGCCAAAGCGCCACAAACATATCACCGGGGTCCGTCGTCTGGTCCGTTTCAACCAGATTCTCATCGGTGGGGCCAACAGAGTTGTTATTTATCGCACTCACATTTGAGTCGAGTCAATAATTTGCGTTCGGTTGGAAAGTCCAACCCAGTCGGTTGGAATGTCTAACCCATATCATGCACTTCGGACGGACACGGACGAGTACCGCAATCTCGCGGATCCCGACGTAACCAATGACTGCGCATTCACATGGTTGCCTGCGTGCGCGCCTCGCTATTGAATACCGGCAATATAGAATTGGAAGTATCGGCCAGAGCGGGGTGCCCAAAAACTCGTCTTGCAAACTTCACAGCTGCACACCCCGGGAGCAAATTGGCCCAGTAATCATGCAGAGCCCCTAAAACCGGTCAGTTTTCATGATTGTGCTGTGTACTCAAAATGAGCGGGTAATCGTTTTTTGAGCTCAACAAGCACAACTTCAGATTCCAGCTGTGGAATTTGCGGCGCTTTCCAGCGCGAAACTCTCGTAGCGTTCCTTGACGCCCCCGCCGCCCCGTAAAAACGGCCACAGCCTTTTCCTCTTCCTTCGCTCTGCAGTCTCCGAGGCGTGCGGACGCAATCCACTCTTTGATAACATTGGAGAAGGGGTTGCTCGCGACCAGCAAGAACATGAAACAGCCAAAGCTCACTGCCTTCCTTGCACCGGAATAAAGTTGTGTTTCAGAGAATACATTGTGCTTTGATTCCTCGCAGTTATGGCGCAAATAAAGCTCAACGAGTTTAGTTTTCTCGAGTGGTCGGTTATATCAAAATACCGCTTATAACGAAATTTTTCGCCGTCCCGCTCAGTTTCTTATAACAAGGGATTACTGTATATGCACACACAAACTTATCAGGAACGCATAGTTATTGCTCACAAAACCCGCGACTTTTATTTACTTTTTATTTTTTTACAATTCAATAAATTCCCTTGTGAAAGGGTATTTCTACATAACGGTAGTAACATGCGAAAACCCGCTCAAGTTACGCTAACAGCTTAATGCAGAATATTAACAAAAAATGGACCAGCTTCGCACTGTAGTTGCGCGAAGAGTGGACAAACAGCGAAACTGGCGGCCCCACCCGACCTATTCTCGGTTCGGTTAAGTTTATCCGCCGTTATGGTTGGAGGCTCGTCCAAGTTTTTTGCTTGGTTATGCTTCGAGACACGGTCAAGCTCTCTGCGTGGTGTCGTGGTTAGCCCCAAAAGAGCAATGAACACTCGGTCGTAATGTATGTACAATGCATGTGAGCTCGTAACTCCGGATCGGACGTTTCGCTGCTGCTTCACCGGCGCGATATTCGGGATTGTATCAAAGTCGTCTCCTCCGTTCTCGAGTAGCGGCGTAGCGGCTTTCGCGGCGCGCTTGCTCGTTTTTGGGAGTGGCGCGCTTCTTCTATTGCACCATCTCTCCCTTCATTACAGACCAGACTTTTGCATCTCACATGGATTTCCGAACTTGCCGCTGAAAGTTCTCCATGACTGGCAGGCTGGGACAGAGCGTTCTACAACGTCGAGTGGTGTCGGCGCGCGCGATGACGTCCTCGCTAGGCGAGGTTTTTCTGCGCAGGATCGCCGGCCCAACCACCAGCTTAAACAGCATTCGCTGTTGTAAAACTCAAATGCCATTTGTCTAAAGACAAATAAGGTTGAAAGGCGAAGCTTTTGAGGCGTGCATTTTGATCGTTGGGGGTTTCAATTTTGATCGCTGGGGTTCAAACTCCTTTCACTTCACCCGCTACCATCATCATCGTCAAAAAGTTGGCTTTCTTGCAGTGCGTTTTCGAAAACGGTCTCCATCAGCCAGGCAAAGAAAGCTTCGCTCAAAAACGAAAGGATTTATTTTTAAAAATGCAAATAAATGTAAAACCTAATGGCAAATTATATTGTTAATGCAAAAATAGTTGGTAGTAAAATGACAGTGTAAAGCAAAATATCAACCAAACCGTTCAATTTCAAACACGTACAGTATGGATGAAGAAGAAAAAAAGATACCACACAAGCAAATTCAGTTATGGCACAGATAAAACTTCAACTATTAACTACACGTTTTCTTAAGGAATACCAGACGGTAAAGGAATGGTTGCTTAAGAGGTAAAAAATAAGTTGTTGAATTCGGTAAAGAAACGGACAGCATAAAAAAGACACATTGAGAAAGTAAAATATTTGCAGCGGCCGCATAGTTGCTATTTATTTTCTTAAGATCTTTCTACTGAACATATATTAGAATTTTAAATGTTTATTTAATCCCAAGCACCGTGCAAAGTCAACTAACATTTTCTTGTTTTGCATATTTGCCACAGCTGCACGCTTAGAATTATCTGGCAGCTTCCTACACGCTTTTGTTATAACGATGTCATGCTGTACTATAATTTCTTTACAACGTCCAATTTAACAGTGAAGGAGTATTTTTAACATGGCTCAACTGATCAAAAGCACGGTACATTTCTGAGCAACGCGCATACTGCAATTATGTCCTAAGTTTTCCATTCTTCGCGTAACCGCGCTTCTAGGCCGTTGTGCTGTTGGTATCTGTCGTTGGGGTTCCCACCACCTCTTTCGCTCTACGAAGTTTTCTTTGTTTTACCTCTGCGGGGCCTACAAGCCAGCGCCTGCTTTCTCCCCACCCTTTGCCTTTTTTGTTTTCCTTTTCTCGTAGTCGCGACCCCGACGCATATTTGAAACAGCGCTTGTTCGCGCATACGGGCTGGCTGGCGCGCCGTGTATCCTCGCCTCCTCTCTCCCTCCTTCCTTCCTCCCCCCAAAATCCTTTGCAGTACTTTCCCCCCTGTCTAGACACACGGACGCCTTTGCCCGGGACTCTGTCGACGGTCGTCGAAGGTCTGCAGGTCAGCACAGTGCGCAGTCCTACACGATAAATTGTGCGCCCCCGCCCCCCTCCATACGAAAAGAGATGTTGTTGGCGGTATTTTGGCTGATGTTGGCGGTATTTGTTCGGAAGCCTACTTAAGTACGAGAGCCCTCGTAAGCTACAACCAGGCGCCCGGACGGCGCGTCAATCTGTTGCGCGGCAGAAACGAGAAAGTGCAGGTCGCTACCGCCACCGCCGCATCGCCGCCTCCGATCGCCAACACGACGTATGCCGCCGAAAAAAACCCGTGTTCGCTCTGTTCTATACAGCTTGTGCAAAATCCGCGAAGGCATCGTGGCACCAGCGAAACTCGCCCCGACTAGTAAGAAGCTCTGGGTCACATGAACAGTCGCTAATAACAAATAATTTTCGAAGCCTCACGAGGAGCTTTCCCGACAGTTGTTTACCCGGGCTTGCTGTAAACGCGCCAGTCGCCTGTCCTCTGTGGAGGTGAAAAGGTCGGGGTGACCGCCCCACTAGCGCCTGTTGGCGGTTAGAGAAGCACAACGGCGCATGCAAGAGCTCGCTCATACTGTGCTAGCCAATACTTCCTCCTCGGATTTCTGTACGGCCACACCCCTCCGTTCTAGCCGTCGATCGGAAATAAAAAGCGGTTTCATAGTGCGCTGCCTGCCACAAACATACTCGCGCCTGCGCCCAGCGGTTCGCCTACGCCTTATGTCCGCCAACACGACACACTGGAAACAATGTTTTTGAAATTCATTTCGAAGAAAATAAATAAGCTGCACCCTCATTATGGTCAGAGCCACCTACCGAAAACAGGACATGAAGAGTAGAAAAGACACAAGCGCTGTTTATTAACTGAAGGTTTGTTAGACCAACACCTTATTCAATCAAAATTGTCAGATCAAAAACCAAAACTACGAACAGACGGCCCCCAAACGTTACGTCACACAAACACATGACTTGTCCAGGAAGGGAACTTCATCATCGGTTGGCGCGTTCTGTGTCGTTTAGGACCATATTTATTGTAAATGCTTCACCGTACCTGAGCACGGACGTTTTTGAGAACTTGAAGACTTCTTGGTGGAATTCATAAACTAGCAACAAATGAAAATAATTGTCAAGACACTTGAAATTTAACTTACTTTGAATGTTCACGGCTCCAGCTTTAATTCCAGCAGGAGCGGGATAATCAGTTATGAAGCACAAGAAATGTTGGTGGTACGGCTGCGTGCCTCAAATAAAATGTATTCAACCAGGTACGTGGTGTCATGTCTTTTGCATCTGCGTGGTAAAATCGGCGTTCGTTTTTCTGGAATATCTTACGTAAACTAACGCGCGCGTGGCAATAGGTGGCGTGTTGATTCTTTCAATATGGTAATACACAAATGCGGCGCCATGGTTGCATACCGCCGGCACGGACGAAATGTTGTATGGCCGGTCGCCATTTCGGAGTTCAAAACTCCACGAGGAGAACAAGCAGCCGCGATTAATAAGGACACTTCTTGTTGCCACTTTTTCTAGTCATCCAAGACTGACGTACTTCTGCGGGCATGCAAGAAGTGGAAATATTCTCATAACATAAAATAGCCTGAAACAATGTGCGCGGCCCCAATATTTACATGCTGAATGTGCTCATTATCTTCTCGGCAACCTGCTCGTCGGCAAGCTGCAGCCCGCGGGGCAGGATAATTCGCTACCATGCACGCCATCAGAACCCCCACCCCTACCCCTGAATGATTGATTGATTGTAGGGTTTAACTCGCCGACGCAACACAGCCGATGAGGCGCGCCGTAGTGGAGGACTCCGGATTAATTTTGACCACCTGGGGACCTGGTACACTGAATTGATTTGTAAACATTGCGGGATTACTAGCGCAAATTGAAGTCCGGAGTCCATAGGCCATGTTTCGACCACTCTGATTGCGTTACGCGAATTTATTTAGTAGAAAAATCAATTCGAAAATGCGTCCTACTTCTTGCATCCTCGTCCGTTTTCTGTGGTATTTTCGTGTGCGTCTGGAGGAGATGACTTGGATTGAGTGAGCTAGTGCACGGCTCGCCGACCTTCCTGCAGAGTAAGTCGAACCAGCGTTTAGTCCGTCGGCTGCCGACGGGTCGTCGCAATTCGTTCGCTCATTCATTGATTGATTGTAGGGTTTAACGCGCTGACGCAACGCACGCGATGAGGCGCGCCTTAGTGGAGGGCTCAGGATTAATTTTGATCACCTGGGGATCTTTAATGTGCGCCGAAATCTAGTACACACGGGCGTTTTTGCTTTTCGCCTCCATCAGAACAGCGGCCGCCGCATCGTCGCGACCCGCGAGCTCGTGCTCAGTAGCGAATTCGTTGACTCGGTTGAGACGAAGACAGGACACGTTTGTGAATGAAAGAATGTGCCTTTCTTTTAACTTTCTTTGTACACTGTATCTATTTCTGAGTAAAGGTACCTCCACACAAGCGCTGCACAAGTGTACATGCGACGCTTGGCTGACTGGTACGCCTGTAGGAAAATCTAAGGCCACTTGAAGGCAGGAGAAGAGTCAGTGAAAAGAGTCAGCGGGAGCAGAATCCGCAAATCCAACGATACGAAACGGCCAGTCTCCCCAGTCCCTCACCAGGAGTCTCAACGACGGAGCAGGTCACGTACAAAAACTAACAAGGCTTTTCAACCGCAGTCTTCAGACGCCTGCTCACTACCAATAACGGAGCAGATGAACGCCCAACGTGATGCCGAAATCAAATTCGAGAATTCAAAAGAATGACAGAAAGCTTTTAATGGCATCAGTGAATTACAGGGACAGTTTAACTGCCTAAAAAATGACTTGCAGCAGATAGCCGAACAAATGCGCCAATTGCTCCAAATGGTCGACCCGGAGGTTGTTATTGCTAGAGGATGCAGACCCGCTAAATGACGCTTCCGTCGCTTCCCATTGCCAGTCGCTTGATCATACAATGGAATTGCCGCAGCATCACCCAAAATGGACCTCTGCTTCAGTATCAGATATCTATGACGCGGCCTCCTGCTTTGCTCTTACAAGAAACTAGGGGACCGGATAACATTCCTGACAACACTACCTTTTTGGACCCGAAAATTGCTCATGCTTCCAAAGATCCGGCAAAACCAAAAACCACCATTGGACAAGCTGTGGTACTGGTTCATAAGTCTTGCCAGGCCGTTCAACATGGGTGGGATGCCGCTAGAAACTGTAATTGGGAGGTTATCGTCGTTCGAATCCAACCTCCGGGGGGCAAACCCATGCTTGTCGTCTCCGTTTACTACAGGCCACAATGCGATTCTAAAACCACAGACACCCACGACTGGATAACTAACCTCTTTTCGCTGAAGTTTTGTGGTCCAATAATTATTTAAGGAGACTTAAATACAAAAAGTAGCCTATAGGGATAGTCTCACTCCGATCTACGAGAAAAACGCTTAGAACAAGCCCTCGAAATCAGCTCCCTCCAGCTAAGAAATGAACCATTTGTAACGACCAAAGTTGTGCTTCGCACTTCACAGCGGGACACCACACCGTACCTCAGTATATCTACATCTGGTATAATCAAGCAATGGCACACTCAAGACTCCACTTAGGGTAGTTACCATTTCCCCATTCTCCTTCATCTCAACAGTAAAAGGCTTCCCCCGAAACATACGTATAGGCCTCCTGCGCTGCCCAGGAGGCGCTGCGCAAGCTGTTTCCGGGAAGTACTTCCGGGTACTACTCTCTAAGAAATCGGGGGAGTAGTTGAAAAGTCCAACAGTCATTGTACTCTTGTAAGCGTTGGCGGTCTCCCTTCGAAAGCTGCGGGGAGCTGGATGCAATGTTCGCTCCCCTTGAGGAGGAGAGCAAAACTGACCGTGTGTTCTTCTCGTGCGCGCCGGAGTGCAGCCCCAGTTCTGCTCCCGCACCAGTGAAGATTATACCTGTGCATCGTCTTCCATCTCCAGTAAGAAGAGTAATATTGCAATTTCATTCTTGTCCAGTGCGGGAGTAAGCATGGAGATGCACTTCTGCCATCTACGCACACCAACTCATCAGCGATGTTTTATTTACATAGGAAGCTATTATATAAACCAGTTGTGTAAAAAGCGTGTGATTACTTCGGCCGCGCATTCTAAACGTGCAACAATATGAATTCACGTAACGATTGCTCGCAGCGTTCAGTGGCGGAGGGCGGCAAACCGAAGAAACAAATCTACGGGCCGCTGCAGACGGCCGCTTTGGAAGAGTTTCATAGACGTACGCTTGTCCCACGCCTAGTAGAGCTAAAAAAAACGGATTGTAAATCTGAGATCGATTGAGGAAAATGGTGCTGCAAGAAGTGAAGTCCGCGCTCTTCTGATTGCTCAAGCCGCAAGCGCAACACCAACCCGACCCAACAACCGTGGCAAGTGTGGCCGTGATAGGCATGTACACACGATAGATCTTTATTAGGTTAAATAAAAGATATCCGGCTACATGACTGGTATTACCAGCAATATGGGGCCCGTATGCATGATCGGAGTGTGAGGAACAGGCGATATCACGGCGAGGGCATCTCAAATACACCGTCTACGATGATAACTGTCTCGTCGGCCCAGGCAGCACAGGACTGTTCGGCCTAAAACAGGCCGGCGTACTTTGGCCGGTGATTTTCTGTCCGGCCGTTTTCCGGCAGCCATGTTCGGCCCATGTCCAAATGTGGGCCTTTTGGCCGTATACGGCCGTACTCCCATGGCTGTCCAACGGCCAGTGTCCGTCAGCCAGTGAACCGGCTTACGGTCATACGGCCACATTTCAGCCGTAGGGCTCCGGCCATTCCAAAGATACCCGTGTACGGCCGAAGTACGGCTGCCGGAGAACAGCCGAGATGCGGCCGTCGGACTCCAGTCGGACTAAACCTACCTGAAATACGGCCGTGCTACGGGCATTGGAGTTCAGCCACAGTACGTTAACTCTACTGTGGCCGGTCACTGCATGTCGCGCAAGCAGATGACTCATTCGCACAGTGCAGAAGCAGCACAAACCCAGCATTTTCGGTCCAATGCAGCCACATCAAAGTGAGCTCGCGCGCAACCACCAGCCGTCAAGCTTTCGGCGCAGCCTTGCCTAATTACCAGCCTGAGTTGACAGCAAAATTTATTTATTAAACAGTGCTCACAAATTAGAACATAGAAAATATTCAGTTCTTTGTAGAACTTAAATAGGTGTGTTGTCCAGGTCCTGATATCCTCTTTGGGGCGGCTTCCTGTAATAAACGCGGAAAGAGGAGGGGGGACGGAGGGCACCTACTTTAGTGGGTTGAATTTCGGAGAGATAAATTGCCCCGCTTTTAGCCAATTTCTTTTAGGGCAATATTCCGGAACACTTTCATGCTATGTCTACATAAAATATTTTTATAACAGTAGCTTGACGAATTTTGATGTATATAAATCCGGCGTGAATGACTTTACGAAGCGTTTTGGTTCTCAACAAAACACTCAGGAGCATTTAATTTAACTCCTTCACAAAAAAGTTTGTCGAGTTTTTGCCCATTTTTTTTTTGCAAAGACATTTTCTACTCGATCAACTTTTCTGATGATCTTGCGCAGGGCTGATCCTAAGAAGGAGCGAAGAGGTATTTTCATTTGCAATCTATTTTAATGTTGTTTTTATGAGTATACGTCCACACCACTTAATAGTCCAAAAGACCTTAGTTTTCTTCTTATGTCATACTACGTTCAAAAAAATCTAGACGCGTTGCGAATGACGCCCTGCTTCAGGTTGGTGCAGTTGTATCCCTCTGTGTTCACGCAAGGAAAGGCGTAAAATTAGAGTTACATAATTTGTTTCAATCCAATACCATAGCAATATTCGCATACATACAGGAAACCTTGCATGCTGCAACGAATAGGGCAATAAATATTTTATTGGTCAAGGTTGAATGCGTAGGGTTCTCAACCCGTCGGAGGCAAACTTGCGCCTCTGGAAGTTTCGTCATTTATTTCTTTATTTGATGCCTGCATGCATTACAGAAGGGAGATACATACATCTAAGCATTAAGTATGTGACAAAATAACAAAATAATTCTACAAAGCCCGCTGAAAATCGTCAATATAAACAGGTAATGCAATCATACGTGGAAGATAATTACACTGCAGTATTGCTGTAAAATAAAATGAATCCCTCAAGGCGTCACCTTTAAAGGAAAGTTAATAATTTGCTTTAAGCTAGCGGTCCCATTTTGCGATATGTAGAATGGCGCTTGGACATACTTCTCCCCGTCTACTCCAGTTTTCGAATGATAGATATTACGAAAAAATTCAACCTGTTGTTTCGTCTGTGATCTTTCACGTCCTGACATTTCAGTTTACTTTTACTTTCTCTCATGCTAAGTTGAGCGTGCCAATTACCTAATACGAATCGCACTGACATATTCTGTATGTTTTCGAGCGTATCAACCAGCTCTTTGGTGTAGGGATCCACGAAAACACATGCGTACTCCAATATTGAGCGCACATGAGTGAAATAGGGTTCTTCTTTTTAGTTAGATGAGGTTCACTGAAATTTCGTCTCAGAAAGCCAAAAATATAAGCAGCCGTAACTTTTATGGTGTTAACCAGCCTATTTAACCTCTAACCACTCCCTAAATAAACTCCTAGGTACTTATATTCCTCGGCCCTTGTCACAGCAGCATAATTTACGGTATACGTATTCAATTGGAATGAAGATTTTCTTGTAAAGTCGCCGTTAACACACTGTTTAACATCCAAAAACTTTTCTGAATCAGCACACCAGGATGTTATTAAATTCGAATACAGCTGCAGGTATATGGAATCACGTTCATTCGCTATAGTCCGGTAAACTACACAGTACTTTTGAAGAAAGCTATAGTGCCAATAGTAATAACAATGCAAAAACCGATTCATTCAGTTCATAAGATGAAATGTACTATGCAGAAGGTGATATGGAACACCATCGTTTGATTTTTTCAGTCCAAGAATATACAGTCAACCACTTTATGCTTATCTATTGCAAGAGCCAAAGCGTGCGTGAACTCAACAATCTGCGTTGAGCAAGAAAATCCTGACAAAATCCGTCTTTGCTAGGATGATGACAATTATGTTTAACCAAATGAGTCATATCCCAAGAGTAGCTAAGCTCACATTCCAACATCGGAACTAAATTAACAGCTAGGCTTTGTCAGTGACAAGGCTCTCTTGTTTTCGTAACTTTAAAATAATTTTTTTTTTTCTAAATAGGCAGTCGTAAAATCCCATGAGGTAACATATTGCAGGGCATGAAGGTGATCCTACCAATGCACGAGTGAGCCTCTTCTTCGTTTATCACCAGCAACATAGTGCAACAATGCTTGTCCCAGTTTAATTGTAAGCAGAATAACTTGCGCTTTTGCTCGCCCTTGCCTTTCTTTCGTGGGGAGTCCTTGACATGGTGGCGGTTTAGCTGCTGCGTGGTGGCCGCTTGCTCGACGCCCTTGAAGGCCAGTTATTTTGGTGAACCATCTCCAACTCGGACCGGACATCTCTGCCGGATCGATGTTTCCAAAGCTCTCCATTTCTTCAGGGGGCGAATAGCCTCGAGCTGATGCGTTGACGAAGCCGGCGGTGGAGGCGTGGTAGCGGTGATGACTGGCGAGGCTTAGCTCACCCGTCGGTGTGGTACAGTCTTCTTGCGGCAATAAGTGACATTTCGATGGCCTAAAAGGTTCCCTGCTAATGTCCAGTGAGTCCTTGCACCTTTCCCGTTCACCGAGAACACTCATTACTGTTTGACAAACGATGTTCGTTCATTTAAAACGTAAAAACACGGAGCGGATGAAAAACGCGTCCCCGTCGTTCGGCTCCCTAACGGCTTTTTCTCCTCCCAGAAAAAAACCGGTCGGTCTCCTTCCAAACACGTCCGTGTATAAATTATCGGCGCCCGGGCACGTGCCGTTGTACGGCTGTATGCCGTTTGCCGAAAAAATGGCGTATAACCCGATACCTTACGTAGGCCGGTCTCCTCTTGAATACCGGTTGCCAAATATTCTGTGGCCATTCGCTTGCCGTAATTCAGCCGAGGACAGCTAACCGAATGAAAAACGTATATTCTGGGGCGGGACGTCGGCCGGTATGCTTCATAACACTGGTTGCCCGAAGAAAACTTATATTCTACTGCCGGACGCGCAGTTCACCGTTGAAACAACGAATGCACGGCAGCCGCGCTCCAGACGGTGTCCGCCGCAAGAATACGCATATTCTGTGGCCGGTCGCTTGCCGTGCTTCGGGCGATTACCGCTTCCCGAAGAAAAAACGGATGCCCCAAGGCAGTACTTCGGCCGTTCTCTTTCTCAACATCGGCAGCAGTAAGAGAACTGAATATCTGGCAGCCGGTTAGCTGCCGTTGTGCGTCCGGACACGGGTGGACAGAAAAATACCGAACCGCTGGTTGCCGAATCTTGGCCGTTCAACGTATGATCAGTGGCTGCCAGAACCTGGATGCTGGCCGGACATGCCATAAAGCGGCCATAGACGGGCCGGTCTTGGGGCACACTTTCTGTGCCGCCTAGGGGCTGACTAGCGACGATAAAAGCGTACACACCGATCGGTTGCTGGAACTCAAGCGCCTTTATTAAGCAAAGATGCGTAACGCGTCACACATCCGGCGGGTCAGGTAACGCGAAACGCCCGAGCAAGCGTGAGAAAGGCACCTTCAGCGAGTGGCGAAGTGGGCGTGTTCTGCAAAAACCTACACAGGTGATGAACCCGCCAAGACCGTACGGGAGACTTACTGACCGCGCCAGACCGTGTTGTCAATGGGCAACGAACGAAGTGGGCTTTCAAGCAGACGCTTCGTGCAGTATGGGAAGTTGGACCTGCCCTTATATTCATACTTGCTTCGACACAGTACGACGCGTGTTGGCTAACTGCTGCACGCCTGTGCGTCAGCGCGACATCATGAACACGCGAGCAAGTCGTATATTTGTTCATTCGTGCGTGCGTGTGTGCGTGTGTGTGTGTGCGCATGGAATAAGTTTTTCTTTCGGACGAACATCACAGCGGCGGCAGCGCTGCGGCCGATTCCGGAACTATGTGCACTGTGTAGCGTTGCGCGTGCTATGGCCGGACTGTATTCGCGGCCGTCGCAGGCTTCGCGCCTTGTGCTTGGGATCTTCCGCAGCTATGACGACTTCGATTTATCTACCGGACGAAGAAATGCTGGCGGGAAGTAGAGGTAAGCCATTAGTTACCCTCGTATGTGTATTTAACGAAGCAGAGCTGCTCTTTAACTTCAGTCCGCAGAAGCGGTTAGTCCTAACGTTTCCGTGACTGATTTTCACCGTTGCCTAAATTTGAAGGCCGGCTTTTGTACCCCTGTGCAAACAGCGTCGATTCTTGAGCGTTTCAATCCCTTTGATTTGTGAAATGTTGGTATCCTTGCCGAATGTTTTCGCAGGTAAGAAGCACGATCGCGCGAGTAGCCGCAGCGCTACCCTGTACTCTTAGCTCGGCGGCTAGGGTTAGAGTGGCTGCCGTGCAGTAGCTGTGGCTATCTGCGCGGCTCCAAAGAATTGCGTACACTAGGTTGACTTATAGGAGCGCGTTTCGAGCGTGGCAGTCACTAAAATTACAATAATTTTAGTGACCGCCGCGCGTACAGCAGCAGACTGAAATGCTGTGCAGACAGGTTTTTCCCGTTTAGATTGGGGGCAGGGTGGACAGAAGTGGGACTGTTAAGGGGTAACTACATGCGTTTGAGGCGGTGACCGACGCAAGAAACCTCACTTAGTGTGTACGGCAAACAGGTATTGTGGGCGATACAGACAAGAGAAAATGTTTTACACAGGCCGCTGACGGCGGCGACTGCTGCAGGCGACGGGCCGTCGCCGTCGCCGGCTTATTCGCGGACAGAAGCAGCCCACCAGCGAGCGGCAGCAACGATGACGAAGGGCATTGGCAGCAATGCATTACTTTTTTTCGTTTGTCGCTGTCGGCCACGCTGTTTGTTGTACCCAATACATTAATTTTTTCGCGTCGGTTGTAGCCGTCGCTGCATGTGGTTCAATGTTCGAGCATTCTGATCGTTCAATAACGAGCCTATTGGTTCTCATCAACTGTTGCGATCTGCAGCGTGCATGCAACGAAGCGTACTCGAGGAGGAAGAAAGCAGTAGCTACATGACCCATTAGCAACTTTTCCGCGCTGGACTTATAAACGTATAAAGGGCCGTACGTTGCAGTCGGCTGCGGGCAAAATCCAATCCAAATTAATCAGGGATTATAACCTTACAAAAAGAGTTATCTTTCCTTGAATTTTGTGCAATGTTTTTATACTGGGAATGATAGCGGGGTTAACAATGGAAGCTACAGACACGTAAGCACTAATGGGTTTGGGGCGCAGTGCGTAGGCAGACAGCTGTAGGGCCCGCTGTGTGACATGACATTGGCCAAGTGGAACAATGAGCGTGGCTGCATCAAAGGTCACCACACATTCGCATCTAGACTGGTGACTGCGCCAAGCAGTATTGCATTCAAATACGGGTTCAGTGCGTGGTCTCGGCGCAAAAAATAATCTATCACCCAATAAAATTCATTTAACGTTGTCAAACTCGTTAATTTTTTTTCATTGTAGAAATTATCTTTGCTGTCCCCTCTTTCTGCCTATGTAGGAACCACAAGAAGACGCTACTTGCCCGAAGATTTTTTTTGTTTGAGAGAGAGAGAGAGAGATCTCCGAGGCGTTAGCAGAAGTGGCCGTCGCATTCACGACACTTCTCCTCACATCTTTGGATATCGTCGATGGGTTCCCATTGCTGCTGTCTGGGTTTTGGCGGTTCAGTGTGTATTACCGCTTCAAAGGCGAGCGCACCTTCTTGCTTCTGTAGACGTTACTTCGGCTCAAGCACGGTGCCATGGTCGCTACTGTTCTGAAGGCAACACCTCGTCAGCGGTGGCCTGATGCACCCGATAAGTTGTACGCTGCACGTGGTACTGCATGCGTGCTATCAGAGGCCACCACCAACATTATGGAGCAGTCAGCTCGAACGTGTTTGTTTTTAATACCAAGTTATGCCTTATTTAAATCTTACTAGCGAATCCTCATTTGAGGACCACCCACCTAAAAAACCCAGTGGGAATGTTACCTGCGGTTTCCCAATGTCCCACCAACATATATCCGTTGCAAAGTTACCGTGTCAGTTGCTTTGTATCTTGTGTTGATGGCACATTGTAATGCGTATATAGTAATTCACGCTGAACTGTTTTAGTACCAGATTTGTGTTGCGCAAAATTTATTTTTAATTTTTTTTGTGTCCTAAATAAGAGCTGGCTCTCCAGTCTATGTGAAGCACTCACTGAACTCACTGATGTACTAAGGCCATTTTGTTTTACGTTAAAATTATTAACTATTCTCCCACTACTGTATTTCTGCAGTCGCTTTTCGTGCTAATGCCTGTACCTTTTTATTTGGGGAAGTTATTATCAATTTTGTAGTCCCAATGTAATGTTTGTATTTCAGTGTTTTCAATTGCTTTCCTGCCTTTTCATTCGTGAATTTTTCTTGGATGTATCCTAAATAGGCGCTACTTCTCCCGTATGCATGTGGAGTAGGAACCGGTTATATGCTGTGATATTTTATTCGAGATAAATTGCTTTTTTCGTGCAATTGCAGAATGTACCGATTGTTTTGGTATTTTTTGAAAAATAAAGTCTGAGCTTGTTTTCTTTCTTTTCCATGTTTCAAACTAGCTTTTCCTGTTTTGTTTGCTTGTAACGAAGCAAAGGGGGGGGGGGTTGGGGCTAGTAGAAGGTGGAGCGAAAAGACGCTGCCTCGCGGGGAATAGCAGAAAGCTCTTGAGGCGTAACGAGATGCTTTCCAAGAGAGGGTAGTAGTACCCGTCTGCAGTATCAGGGATTGCCGCAGCCAATAGAGCTTATTCATGCCTAAAGGGAGTGACGGAAGGTTGGCTTGGAGATGGCATTGCAATCCCCACACAGGGTTCAAGTACTCCGCTTCGAAAGCAGCAAGTAAATTCCACGAGAAATGTTTCGCCTCTCGTTTGGCCGCCCCGCGCTACTCCTCGGAAGAGTAGGCGAATGCTTCCAAAGGGAGTGAAATATGGGACAAACGTTTTTACTCCTATACAGAGTGCCCGGCACTCCTCGATTTGTTAGAGTGTTAAGGTGGTCGGGCGAACTGAGGGGCCGCTCTCTTTTCTTGTTTGCTCTCACGTTACCTAATTACCCTCTTGCAATATATATTCCCAGGTCGCAGTTAATCGGCCAGAATAACGGTCAGCAACGTTTTGAATTGCAGGGCCGAGTTGCATGCTAGCCGACACGGCGGAGGGCTGGACGGCAAATCGGGTGGGAGGGAGAGGGGGTCTTTGAACGCAAAAAAAAAGAAATAGCGAATTCCTAATAATATTTTACAATAATCCGGTAAAGTGTGAAGATGGGGGACAACTCTACTAGAAGCGACCAATTCTCTGTTCTTGTCTCGCTGCCTAACTCCATTTGAGGACAAAACTGGCGTGTCGGCGTTCAGATTGTTATCGACGACCCCTGCACTAGAAGATAACCAACAGGGTCAGTGATGATCGTATGTAAATATTCCAGGATGCAAGCCGTGTATGCGGCTGTTATGTTAGGCAGATATAGAAGTACACATCTTTGCAGGCAGCGGGCGTGCGATTTGGTGCTTGTTTTGCGTCCTTTAGTAGCGCTTAATTTATTTATTTTACAGTATTGCCTCACCTACTCGCTAGTATACATGTACTCTGCCATTCGTAAATCGTACGGCGTAAAACGTTACGCAAGAATCATATATTTTGCGAAAATAAAAACAAAATTTCCTCTCGTTTTCAAGGTGGTGCCAGGCCAGCAGTTTTAGCTGAATCGGCTGCGCAATTCTTGCGTTAGCTTGCATGCTCCCGCCGAAGCAACCTTTCGCAGTTACCAGCAGCGTTCCCTGTTTATGCTACTCGTGAAATTTCCTTTGTCCACCGCACGCAAGGAGAAAGAACGGCAATGGTCATCAGGAAGTTAGACTACCCGACCTGGCTATATACTGTCCCACGCCGCGACGACCGCGACAGCTCGCTGAAAAAATCCGATATATCGGCTTGTGTTAGCGGATATTATATTTTAGCTTCTGCAACTAGTTTAAGGGGTATTTTATACATTATGCAGTCATTTAAACGCGCCACAAAGCGATTAAACTAAGCACAGCCAACTTTCACTCTGGCTTGTTATTGAATACACATGGAGGGCAGCGAGGGTCGTCTGCTTTTGTACAACCCAGAGGCTTCGGCAACTATGCATGTCGCCAAAACTCCAGCGCAGGAGGCCTATACCGTAAGAAACTGAAATCGCTTTCGAACCTCCTTTCAAATCAACTCCAGACAGGCCCTCCTTGAGTTCATACATAACATCTCCGATGCTCGTACTGGCAGGAGATTGCTCCGAACGGCTCAATGTCCCACCAGGTAGTATCAAGAACGTGGCATACGTCACCCTGATTTCATTAAACTGAAACGACTATACAAGAAAATCAACGATTGCCAAAAGACATTACAAAGTGAACACTGGCAAAATCTTTGCCATCGGCTCCGGCTAGAGAGAGAGGCCTTTCTCACTTATGATGGGGCATCTTTCGCAACCTTTGTGGTGAAACAAAGCTTCCTATCATTGACGAACTGAGACTGCAGTCTGACTATTACGACGTAGAAGAAACTATTATCAAGACTCTCTTTCCGCATTCTACGAAGGATAAAACGACACTAAAATATCTTCCCGACATAGACATACAACACCCTCTAGACGAACTCAACACTCCTTTTACCCTTGTAAAACTTCACGTTGCGCTCGCTCAAGGCAAATCTACATCCGCTCAGAACCATGATAAAATCACTTGGCAAGATCTCCGCAATCTGCCAATGCACGGTCATGAAGCCCTTCTGAGTGTTGTCAATGAATCAGGGGAAACGGGAAAAGTCCACGAGCACGTGAAGACGACCATCATTCATCCCATCACGAAGCCTAGTAAAGACGCCCGCAAAAACCCGAAAATCTGCGACCTATTAAACTAACTCCGATCACGTGCAAGGTCATCGAGAGATTAAGTAACAACCGACTTCAGTTCCATTTCGAGCGCACAGGTTGGTTTCATCCATCGCAAACCGGCTTCAGACCTAATCTTAGTACGCACGACTACCTTTGGGGGCTCCGAAGAGTCCTAAATCGCACATCTTGAAAACAGCTCACAGATTGCATTCTGGCAACATGTAAATAAATAATTTCCAACCTAATGCAATGCGTGTTAGTTGGCCAATCAATGCTTTCATAGAAAGAAATCACCCACCTCAATGTGGTTCAAGCCTTACATGACCTAGTGCAAGGTTCGCCATTTTTGAAATGAAGCATTCCATCCCTCACAGGTGGCGTCGGCCTCTGAGTAAAAAGCACCGCAGGAAAGAGAGCTTTATAGTGGGTTTCAAAAAGCAATGATGATGATAAGCGAAGGCAGATCAAGCGCATCAAGAAAAAACCCTTCCAATGGTGCGAATAGCGCTTGGGTCCCCTGCGATATATAGCCGACGTTATCCGATTGCGCCATTTCGACACTGGTGAATCCGTTTGGATTTTAAACTGACGATTTGACTCAGTTTGCACTTGTGAAAGCTTCGAGTTTTAATTCTCTTAAGAGAACCGTTTGATTTTTTGTCAGTTGAATCAAGTTTTTTGGAGTTGACGATTGTTATGGGGCACGCCCCATAGCCAATGTGAAGCTCTTAAAACACCGAATTTCCTTTTCGCTTCATGTAACGACATAATTGTGGTGTCGGTGTCAACATGGCCACATTTAAGGTCTCTACAAAATGTAACGATTCATGTGGTTTATAAACAAAGCGAAGTTAAAATAACTTCCCGTTCTGCAAAGTAACAAAGCGAGTTGTAATGCGAATTAGTGGCAGTTGAGAGTGGTCGTGAGTGAGCGTAAGCGGGCTATGGGAGTGGCGAGTGCGTGTGATTGGAGGAAGCGAGTGGAGAGTACGAGTGTGTGTGAGTGGCCATTGCGAGGGGTGAGTTCGAGTGCGAGGGAGTGTAATTAGGAAATGCGAGTCGTGAGCGTGAGCATTAGTGAGTGCGAGTGGTGAGGGTGGAGTGGTGACCGCGAGTGAGTGCGAGTGGTGACTACGAGTGGTGAGCCTGAGCGCGAGTGAGTGCGAGTGGTGAGGGCGGAGTGTTGAGCGTGAACGCGAGTGAGTACGAGTGGTGACGAGGAATAGTGAGCGTGAGCGCGAGGGAGTGTGAGTGATGGGGACGAGGGATGAGCGTGAGTGCGAGTGAGTGCGAGTGTTGTGGGTAGAGTGTTAAGCGTGAATGCGAGTCAGTACGAGTGGTGACGACGAATGGAGAGCGTGAGCGCGAGTGAGTGCGAGTGGTGAGGGTGGAGTGGTGAGCGTGAGCGCGAGTGAGTACGAGTGGTGACGACGAATGGTGAGCGTGAGCGCGAGTGAGTGTGAGTGGTGACGAAGAGTGGTGAGCGTGAGCGCGAGTGAGTGCGAATGGTAAGAGAGGAGTGGTGAGCGTGAGCGCGAGTGAGTGTGAGTGTTTGGGACGAGCGCCGAGTGTGAGCGCGAGTGAGTGCGAGTAGTGAGAGCGGAGGTGTGAGCGTGTGTGCGACTGAGTGTGAGCGGTGGAGACGAGTGGTGAGCGTGAGCATGAGTGAGTGCGAGTGGTGAGGGCGGAGGGGCGATCGTGAACGCGAGTGAGTACGAGTGGTGGGGACGAGTGGAGAGCGTGAGTGCGAGTGAGTGCGAGTACTTAGAGCGGAGGGGCGAGCGTGAGTGTGAGTGTGATCGAGTGGTGAAGGCGGAGGGCCGAGCGTGAGTGCGAGTGACTGTTTTAGTATAAATATATTTTTTTGAGTGAGTGTGAGTGAGTGGCATCCAGCTTTGCCCAGCTATGCACGTTATAGTAAAATATTACAGCGACGGTAGGAAGACATTCCCACCCCCCATCCCTCGACTAGAACAGAACAAGCGATATACAGGCAAATCCAGGCAGGCTCCTTTCCCCACCCCAGCTTCCAAAATAAACTGTATCTTAAAATATAAAAGATCAGATGCCCTCAGTGCAATGCACAAGGCACCGTTCAGCACGTCATAAGACATTGCAATTTCTCCAAAGACCGCCCCAAACTTATACCCATAAATAAATTCCCTACTACCTTCACTGTTGACGAGCGATGGGAGATCTTGCTATCCATCCCCGCCCTGGAAAACAAGCTCCGACTGATCCATAGGGGTCAGGCGGCCCTGGAAGCTTAATATAGAACCCGTGAAGAGGGAGCCACCCCATCGGGCGTTTAACGCGCTCTATCTGACAATAAAAGTTGTTTCCTCAGCCTGCTGATTCACCCATCATGTACTTTCGCGTCCGTTTCTCTGATTGCAGTTTCTGTCGGGACAATGGTGTCTGGCTGCTAGCGGTGTCGTGGCCCCCTCATGTTTTGAAGCGTTTCCACGCGGATTCACTGCACATGGGGCGTCTTTTCCTGCTCGGGGATTATATGTAGCTGAATCCTCGTACGAAGACAAAGCTTCAAGAGTCAAAGTTAGCAACTGTGTTTAATGCTGTACACAAGCTTTAGACCAGTAACACTAGACTTCTTGAAGGCGTTATTGATATCCTGTAGATTTATATTACACTGCATAACTATTTTGAGACTCCACCAAAACGTGTTCATGGACTTGAATACAAACGCAAGGTGACAGCAACACCTGGTCGTACCGCCTCCTTCGAACCTAACATGTCCAAAATGCAAGAAAATTTGACGACCTGGAAAAACGCTCACGCTGGTGTACATTACTTTTCTACGGGGTTAGCCACACCGAGTAATCGGAAGCGTGGGATGTCTCTTGGCGTCTCATTCGTAAATTTTACACTACAAACTTGACATAATAGTGTTCAACATAGCCACGGCTCACCATATAGGCCGCTTTTCTTCTGAAAAACCATGACCTTTCATAGCCAAGCTGTACAACGAAAAGGAAGTTCAATCGCTGATAGGCAACGGCTTTAAGAAAAAAAAACATTCAGCATCTCTCGCGACTACTCAGAGGGTTTCGCGATAGCCGGCGAGTCAAGGGGAGTTTTAAAAAAACTGTGAAGAAAGAGGGTGATCCTGTGCGCTTTAACTTACACACAAGCTTCTTAATACCAGCGACACTTATTATTGGGACACGGAGGCCGCTTGCGCTGTATGCTCTTTAGAGCCCATGGCGAACCCGTGTAATAGCGACAGCCACTGACGCTCAGCAGCCATTCGCCATATCGTTAAGCTAATCTGTCTTTATTCCAACGTGCACGACGTAATCCGGACAAGACCACTAGTTTCTTGCTTACCTATATGAGACGTGTGCGGCCCGAAAGTGTGTCTCTCTCCTCACTAATCGATTCATGTTCTTCGTCTGTCATCGCACTCACTAAAACATGGCTAATGACCGTGTTCCTGATGATTCAATCCTTGTTACTTATTCTATACCGCTGTGACCGTAAAAATGAGCGTGGTGGGGGTGCACTTCTTGCACTTAGAAAAGATTCTATTGCTATTCCCTTTCTTTTATATTCATATATCGAGGAGCTGCAGCGGAATCCGAGGGTAGCGCTTCCCTCGACACCTGCCTTCCTTTCTCATTGTTTCAAATATTCACTCAGCCCACTCTACGTTGCGAACCTAAGATAACATCCTGGACGTAATTTTAACAAAACACCGCTATCTTTGGTCAAATATATTCAGGGTGTCGAACCGGAACCGAACCAAACCGAAAACAGGACTGAACGGGTTGTTTTGCCGGAACTGAACCCCAGCCTGAACCGTTATTTTTGGAGCATGCTGAACCCGAAACGGAACTGAACCAAAAAAAGAAATAATGGTGACCGGTGCATGCAGGCACGCTTTAACGCTCCGTTGTTGATATTGCACAGTCAATGCAATTCAGGCCTTTTTTTTCTTTCACGTACCAAAAACTTCGTACCCGTTCGCGTACTTTCCCCTCCAGACAATTGAACACTATCACGCTCTATGGAACAACAGGGCAAATGAATGAGCACCAATGTAGCAATGGTCTGTTGCTCCTGGAAGCGTGAGTGTAGTGCAAGCTGGCCGAACGAGATGTCATTTTCTGTAGCTTGCAGGAGATATAAAACGACTTTGCCCTTCAATAGGTGCGAATTTAGTGAAGCAATAAGGCTGCAGGAGTGCTCCACTGCGCAACAGGGAAAGCCCACACTCGATGTGTCAAACTTTTTGCATTTCGTAATATGTTTAAAAGGTGCGACACCTGGAACTTGTTCATACTTGACAAGTATGACAGCAGGAACTGCTCAGTGGCTAATTTGTTTGCTCTTGATGCAGGTTTGTCTCTTTGAGATCTGTTTTTTAAGAAGGTACACTGGTACTGACCACCCAACTCGCTACATTACTTCTACTGCTACTCGTTCCGGAGAGAAGTACTGCTGTGGACGAATGAAAGAGCGTCTATCCAAAAATATCCCATTTCATGCTCCGCGCGTCAACCTTCCCTATTTTTGTAACACCATAATCTGTTTTAAGGTTCCGCAGTGTAGCACACGGAACAATGGCCGGGGGTCAGGCGGTACGATAACATAGTGATTATAATGCACACATCCCGTATAGGTATCGCAAAAGTTTTTGCAGTGGTCAGAGCAGTAATGCAGTGACTGAGCGATAACTAAAGCTTACTTTTATAACACATTCGATAAGTTGACAGCTAGCAAATTATTCAGGGTGAACAAATATATTAATTCATAGTTCTTTTATTAGCACTTTGAATTTTCTAAAAAAACTCAGAAAAATACAGTTTACACCAACAGTGCTGTATGAGCCTTTCTGTGGTTACTTAGGGGGTAATTTTGCTTGCTAACCGAAGTACTCAGCAGAGTAATTCCCATTTTTGCAGCGTTCGGTAAGCAATTGTTATTTCTATGCATACTCGGCATGTGATTTATTTAGCAAACACTAAACCTGTTCTTAGCTAGTTAGTAGTAAATATAATATAGTGTACAAAGGGAACCCCACCTTAGCTACCTGTACAAGATGCAAGAACACTGCTAAAAAACTGAGATTTTTTTAAAATACATCGAAACAAAAAAACAACAACGTTGAATCCTACATAGATAAACGATCAAATTGTCTTTCACGGTGGCAAATGACAACAAATAAGAACAACCAAATCTGTATATTCGAAACTAGTCCACATTTCTCATTTAGCCTAATCATATTCTTCAAATAACTGTATATAGCAGTTTTTAGAGTTGTTTGTGGCAAGTAACGAAACACGCCACGCCACAAATTTAGCCTGCTCATCATTACCAAAGTTACGGAGACAATTATATATATTTATCCCCATCATCGCCGTCATCATCACCATCAAACTATTCAGGCCATTCTCGGAACGAAGGCCTCTTCCTTTGACTTCCAACCACCCCTGTCCTACGCTGATCGAGTCCACCCTCCCGCACGGGGCACCTTGACTAATCTTTGTGGCGGTATTCGCGACACCGCGGACCCCGAGACCTAACATAAGCTTTATGCTACCATGGTGATGTATTTATTGGTGAATGGTAGAAACCTCTTACAGAGCCATCGGAGTGCCGGTCAAGCTCCGGCGAATGGGCTCCCTGTCTGTTTACCAGCCAGGAAGCTCCGGGACGTCTCTTGGTATCAGGGTAAGGCTGACAAAAAAAGAACGCCCGTCTCCCTGTTTTTATACTACGCCGTAAGGTAAATCACAACCCCCCGCCCCACCACCCCAAACATGATCGGCCCCTGAAAAAGCCGCCGCACCGAAGGTTCATTTCCGCCACTCCCAGCGCTCAGTTTTCAAAAGTTTGATAGCTACCCCCGCTTTTTGGTGTTTGAATCCACTGAACAAGAAAACCTCTTGCATCACAGTCCGTGTTCCTAATATCAAAAATTCTGGAGGGCATCAGTGCTGACAGATATAAGGCCAAAAAACAAAAAAAAAACAGGAAAAATCGCGGTTGAAGTAAACAACAAAAATCACGCCAGGATCCTCCTTAAACAAACTGGCATAGCTAACCTTGAAATAAGGGTGACACCCCACTAGAGCCTGAATAGTACTTAAGGTGTCATTTCGAAACTAGACCTCACGAATGAGACGCATGCTGACCTGCTGGAGGGCCTCAGAAATCAGGGCATGACAGCTGTGAGGAGTAAACTATTAGGAGGGATGACAAAGTTGTCTCGACCAAGCACATCGTAATTATTTCCGACTTTATCACACTCCCAGAGTACGTAAAGGCAGGTTTTGTATATTGTAATGTCCGGCCCTACATTTCAAACCACCGCTGCTGCTTTAAGTGCCAGCGGTTCGGGCACAGAACAGACTCCTGCCGTGGCCGTATGGCTTTTGCAAAGTGCGCACAGCGTGATGCAATTGTCCATCATCAACCATCATCATCACCATCCATCATCATCTGGCAATTGTCCATCATCAACCCTCACCTGCGCCACCTACCTGGGACCCCACGCCGCGCACTCTCGAAAATGTGAGAAGTTTAAGCAGGAGAAGTACATCAATAATGTGAAGATAACAGAAAACATCACCTTCCTAGAGGTGCGAAAGAGGTTCCCCTCTTTCCCCCTGGGGACTTAGCCGACGCAGCTTGCCGAGGGCGGAGCAGCGTCTGGTTTTGGCGGGGCCCCAGTTCGGCGAGTCTGACCTTAGACTGCATCAATCAGCCCGAGCCGTCACCACGCCGCTCGCTGAGGCAGCAGCGGTTGTGGTGGCAACCACGCCTGTTAGGGATGCCGCTGCATCCACTGCTTCCTCTCTACCGGCCCATAGCACACGTGAGGGAACGGAGAAGATGGAGACGGAGGTAGTCGCAGCGACCCTATCTCCCGCCGCACTGCATGTGCAATCTGTGGTGCGTCCCACTCCTGCGCCGCTGGCAGCGCAGGCAAAGAACACCTGAAAGGGAACAAAATTAAAGGGGCCTCGTATAGATAAAGGCCCGTGCAGTCCATCTTCCCAAAACAGGTTCAATAAAGCAAGCGCCTAATAGAAAACTTTTACAGATACATCCAAACTACACCCCCCATCTATTGGACATGGTGAAGAAGCTATCCAACTCCTCACGACGCACTCCTCGACGCCGACGAAAAGTCCATTCCCACCGCCTCTTGTGCCCCGCACCACCAGATGAGGCCATGGTGTAATGAGGTCTGTAGGCGGGCGTGGGAGGCCCAGAACAAGGCGTGGGGTATCCTTCGTCGGCACCATAGGTAGGGTTAGCTCATTTCGTGTGCGCAGTGTTGCAAAACGAGAGAGTTGGCACACCTTCTTGACATCCCTTATTCATACACGGACACACACAAAGTGTGGACACATATACGTAGGCTCAAATGAGAACAGACACACAGCCTGCCATTGGTTAGCACAACAGGGGACACACTTGAAGACCAAGCTAACACTCTTGCACAACACTTTGAACTCGTGTCCAGTTTAGCACACTACACACTTTCACGTAATACAAAACGTCCACGGAAAACAAGTCTCCGCGTGACAGGAAGAAGTCGCAGACTTTCTACCATTATCCTTTTTCAATTCCTGAGCTGTAGGCAGCCCTGACCACATGTAAGCCTACACGTCATGATTTGAAAAAGGAGAATAAGAGGAAGTGTGGGACTTCTTGCTATCCCGCAGGGACTTGTGTTCCGCAGTCGTTTGTAAGCCTTCAGCTCCAGGGGTAGACACAATCACATAGAGCATCATAAAACACCTACACTCAGACACCCTTGAAACACTTCTACTTCTATACAATGAAATATGGCTTGCGGGGCACATTCCACACTCTTAGAGGGAAGCAATAGTAGTGGCTTTCCTTAAAAGAATGGAGGGACCCATGCTCTTCTGCCAGTTACGGGCACAGTGCTTTCACAATCTGCCTTGGCAACCTTCTCGAACGGATGATAAATAGGAGGCTCGTCTCCTTTCGTGAGTACAATGGTCTTCTCTGGAGCTGCCAGGCAGGCTTCAAGGCAGGGCGATCCACTGATGATAAACTTGTTGCCCTCGATTCTTATATAAAGGATGTGTTTATTCAAAAACTGATTTGCGCCACAATGTTTTTTTACCTTCAGAAGGCCTATGACACCGCCTGGCGCTACGGGATCCACAGTGACCTGAAGTCAATTGGCGTCTCAGGCGACATGATAAACACTCTTGCTAGTTATTTGTCCAAAAGAACATTTTGTGTGAGATTCGTTACGTACCCTCAAGGGTTCATGTGCAAGAAAACGGCTTTCCGCAAGGTAGAGTTCTAAGCTGCACTCTGTTCATAGATTAGATAAACTCCCTTGGGATGGCATTTTCACCTATAATTTCTTATTCAATGTATGTAGACGATGTCTACGTATCTTTTAAATCACACAATATATCCATTTGTGAGCATCAAGTCCAGCTCGGTGTCAAAATCTTGCCAGCTGTACAGACAAGAACGGTTTTGAAATCAACCCATAAAAAAGCACCTGTATTGTCTTCTCCATGAATCGTGGGATCCATCCGGACGGCCCAGACATTACACTTAATGGCGTTTCGATTCCTCTGAGAAAAATAGACATGTTGTAAGGTCTCGTATTGAATGTAAAACTTACGTTCATCCCTCACAATTAATAATTGAAACACAAATGTCTGAAGGCTCTCAACATTCTTAAAATCTTGTCACACAAGTCCTATCGAACCCACAAGCAACTCCTCTTACGTATTTTTACAAGCCTAGTGGGGTCTCAATTGGACTATGGAAGCGTCGTTTATGGGTCTTCAAAAAAAAGGGCACAGAAAACACTCAATCCAGAGCTGCGTCTGGGGCTTCGCCTTGAGTGTGGTGCTTTTCGAACTAGCCCAGTTGGGAGCCTCTACGCCGAGTGTGATAAATGGTCCTTATATCACTAGTCTATTTATATAGTAATGTACTAGGCCTCGAAAATCATGGCCCTGACTAACCCCCCTTTTAATTCCACCATTATAAATATCCTCACAACTGTTTTAAATAGTCCTTCCATCTCTACGCCTTGTTTACTTAGGGTAAGATAGAAAGCCTCTAAGCACAAGGTCCCCTTTTTAGCATTCAAAAGGCACCCATCACTGATTTTATACCAGCATGGAATCTGGCCCCTGTGCTGTTACCTACCTTTTAAGCAGCTAAATAATAACACGGCACCAACAATGGCGATTCAGCAGCATGTCATGTATAAGCAGGACAAATACAGGGCAGCAAAGTTTTTCAGTGATGCTGCCAAAACGTTCACTGCGGTGTCTTGAGCTGCTGATGGACCCAATTTTCAAGCAGGTAGAACCATGAGTACAAAGACTAATTTTTTTTTGACAGAAGAATAAGCATCTTTCTGGTTGTGAGTCACATAGCTGAACATAATAATCCTAAATCCACTATCTATAAAAATTTGCTGAGCATTGTCGGAGCATTGGTATGAGGAAAATGTTAATAATCTTGTCTTCAATTCAATTATGCTAGCTTATTCTTCAAAGAGTTGGGGTGACTTTGTGTTGGGCGCCAGGCCACTGTGACATTGTCGTAAATGAACTGGCGGCTGAAATGGATGCCAGTGCTGCACTCCGAAAAACAGCAGACATAACAACACTACCTTACAGAGACCTCAAGCCACACATAAGAGAATTCCGTAAAACTTGGCAAGCAGACTGAAGTGAATAGACACACAATAAACTACAGGTTATAAAACCTAATCTGAGACAATACACTACTAACTCCCAAAACATCCCCGCACGGGGCACCTTGAGTAATCTTGGTGACGGTGAGTGGCGACACCGCGTACCCCGAGCCCCCCATACTTAAGCTGTCACCTTCCGTGGCTAGAAGTTGAAAGGTGAAGGGATAGAAGCCGCGAACGGTGGCCGTCGGAGCCTTGGTCAAGCTCCGGCCGATGGGCTCCCTGCCTGTCTACCAAGCAGGGAGCTCCGCGACCTCTTTGACTACCACGGTAAGGTCAAAGGAGAAAGTACCCCCGTGTCCCTGCTTTCCAATGTAACATATGGCATTTTCCAAACCCCCCCCCAAACGTGATCGGCCTCCGAAAAGGGGCCGCACCGAAGCTTCATTTCCACCTCTTCCAACAACTGCCTTTCCAACAACCATGAACAACTATTCCCGTTTTCTTGTAATTGAGTCAACTGACACGGAAAGATCTGTCGCTTCATTGTCTGTCTTCTTGGTATCGAAGTTCCTGACAAGTATAATTGGTGAGGCGTACAAAGCCAAGAAACAAAGAACTGGGCAATTGCTGGTCGAAGTCACCAAGCAGCAGCAGGCAGTAAAACTCTTGAGCCAGACCCGAATCAGTGATTTTGACATCAGGGTCACGCCCCACCGCAGCTTAAACAGCTCCCAGGGCGTGATCTCCGACCCCGATCTACTGAACGAAACTGAAGCCGACCTGCTGGAGGGCCTTCGAGGTCAGGGCGTATCAGGGGTCAGGCGCATAAACATACCTAGAGAGGACAAACAAATACCTACAAAACATCTAATCTTAACTTTTGACAGGTCGAGCCTTCCATAATACATCAATGCAGGTTTTGTTCGATGTCCGGTGCGGCCTTACATCTCTAACCCGCGGCGCTGTTTTAAGTGCCAACGGTTTGGGCATGGCACCAACTCCTGCCGCGACCGCCTTACCAGTGCAAAATGCGGCCAACATGACCACCCATCCGAAAACTGCAACACCCAGAGTTTTACCTGTGCCAACTGCCAGGGGCCCCACGCAGCGTGGTCCCGACCCTGTGAGAAATTTAAGCAGGAAAAACAAATCATCAATGTAAAGGTCACTGATAACATCATCTTTCAAGAGGCGAGAAAGAGGTTCGCCTCTTTCCTTCTGGGGAGGTACACCGACGCAGCTCGCCGGGGGGCGGAGCGGCGTCTGGTGTCCACAGGGACCCAGTTCAGCGAGTCTGACCTGGTCCCCCTCCGCCCCCCCTGGGATGCCCCTGGCAGCCCAACCAGCCTCCGCACCGCTCGCTCACCCAGCACCGGCTGTGGTGGTAACCACGTCTGTTGGGGATGCCGCTGCATCCACTGCTTCCTCTCCACCGCCCCAAAGCACACGCAAGGGCACGGAGATGGAGACGGAGGAAGTCGCAGCGACCACCCCCCCACGCCTCACTGCCTGTGCCACCTGTGGTGCTTCCCACGCCTTCGGCACTGGCAGCGCAGGCAAAGAACACCCGAAAGGGTAGCACGTCAAGGGGGCCCAGTCCGCTGGGCAACCCCTTGCGTTCAGATGACGACTGGACGTCGAGCCCTTCCGGCTTTCATCGCAGCAGAAGGAACGGGCTGCGACGTCTGGTCAGTAGAGAAGGCCAGAAAGCCCTTTCTAAGAGTCCAAGCCCCGAAAGACCTTACATAAATAATCACACTCCAGTAGCTCTAACACATCATAATGGGAAGAGAAAACATAATTCAATGAAACTGCAGAGGCCTTCTGAATAATCTTGACGACATGTATGAGATTCTGCATGCCAATCAGCCAAGTTTATTGTGCGTCCAGGAAACACATGTGAATTCCAAACACACAAATTTCTTGAATTGCTACCTGGTATACCGGAAGGACAGGGATGGCTGCACACACTCTTCTGGCGGTGTGGCCATAATCGCCCGCAAATCCTTAGAATGCCTCCTGTCACCTTGAACACTGTCCTTGAGGCTGTAGCAATTCGAACCATAATATTTAATTGGTTGATTACGGTATGCTCCGTATACATTCCTCCTGATCTTGCATTTTCGAGCTCTGACTTCGAGGCGTTGGTTGACCAGCTGCCCGAACCATACATCTTAACAGGCAACCTTTATGCACACAATTGTCTTTGGGGCTCTACTCGTACGGATGCCTGAGGTCGCCTGATAGAGAAATTCCTTACATCTTCAGGAGCATGCCTTTTCAACAATAAACAGCCTACATACCATAACATAGGACACAACACATACTCATGTCTTGACTTGGCGATTGGCTCCGCAGTTCTCTTTCCTCTTGTCGAGTGGGGTGTGGGCACCCATACGGTAGTGACCACTTCCCCACCTCACTCACATACATAGGTAAAGGCCCATGCAGTCCATCTTCCCAAAACAGGTTCAATGAAGCAAGAGCTCACTGGAATACATTTACAGAGACATCCAAACTACACGACACATCCATAGGACACCTACAGGTTGAAGAAGCTTCCGAACTGCTCACGGCGCACATCCTCGACGCCGCCGAAAAGTCCATTCCCCATGCCTCTGGTGCCCCGCGCAACCAGCGGAGGCCGTGGTGGAATGAGAACTGTAGGCGGGCGCGAGAGGCCCAGAACAAGGCGTGGGGTGTCCTTAGTCAGTACCCCACGTCGGGTAACCTCATTTTGTTCAAACGGGCCAAGGCGTTAGGAAAACGTGTGCGCCGTGGGGCAAAACGAGAGAGTTGGCGTTCCATCATAACTTCCATAAACTGTACACAGACACACGGAAAGTATGGACGAGAATACGCAAACTCAAAGGACAACAAACACACAGCCTGCCTCTGGTCAGCACTACTTGGGAAACACTCGAAGACCAGGCTGACACACTCGCACAACACTTCCAACACATGTCCAGTTCGGCACACTACAGAAACACTTTCATGAAACACAAACAAACGGCCGAAAAGGAGCCTATACTAGATAACAATAGGTCAACATCTTCTTATAACTCAGAATTTTCACTGCATGAGCTGAGGGCTGCTCTGAGCACGTGTAAACCCTCAGCTCCAGGCCCAGACAACATCACATATACAATGATACAATACCTGCACGCAGACATTCTTCTAACACTCGTACACCTGTATAACAAGATATGGCTTTCGGGGCGCATTCCAAACTCTAGGAAGGACGCTATAGTTGTAGCTTTCCTGAAGGAGGGAAAGGACCCGTCGTCCCCCTCAAGTTACCGTCGTATTGCCCTGACGAGCTGCCTGTGCAAGCTTCTCGAGAAGATGATAAATCGCAGGCTCGTGTACATCCTTGAGTACAACGGTCTTCTCGAGAGCTGCCAGTCAGGCTTCGGGGTGGGGCGATCCACGAACGATCAACTCGTATCTCTTGAATCGTATATAAAGGATGCCTTCATTCATAAACAGCATTGTGTACTGTGTTTTTCGACCTCGAGAAGGCCTACGACACCACTTGGCGGTACGGGATCATCAGTGACCTAAAGTCATTCGGTGTCTCAGGTAACATGTTAAACACTCTTGTCAGTTACCTGTCAGAAAGAACGTTTCGAGTGAGAGTCGGTGGTGCACTCTCAATGGTTCACGTGCAAGAAAATGGCGTGCCACAAGGTGGTGTGTTAAGCTGCACTCTCTTCATAGTAAAAATGAACTCTCTTGGTAAGGCACTGCCACCCACAATCTCTTATTTCATGTAGGTAGATGACGTCCAGATATACTATAAATCATGCAATATGTCAATCTGCGAACGTCAAGTCCAGCTTGGTGTCAAGAAACTTGCCGGCTGGGCAGACAAGAATGGTTTTAAATTGAACCCTGCAAAAAGTTGCTGTGTTGTGTTCTCCAGGAAGTGTGGGGTCCATCCGGACCCAGACATTCATCTAATGGCGTGTCGCTTCCTGTGAACAAGGAGCACAAGTTCTTAGGTGTGGTGTTTGATTACAAACTCACATTCATTCCCCACATCAAGGAACTTAAAAATAAATGTCTCAAACAATTTATATACTTAAGGTTCTCTCCCACCAATCCTATGGTTCCGACAAAGAACTCTTGCTTCGCTTGTATACTGATTTGGTTGGGTCTCGTTTGGACTATGGCAGTGTGGTGTATGGGTCGGCGACTAAGACAGCCTTGCGAATTCTTGACCCAGTGCTACACTTGGGCCTTCGTCTTTCGTCGGGTGCTTTTCGCACTAGCCCTGCTGAGAGTCTTTATGTTGAGTGTAATAAGTGGAGCCTTGAGAACCAACGAACATACATGGACTTGCTTTATGCTTTTAAAATTTCATCGTTGAATAATCATCCTTTTTATCCTGTCTTTAACGATACATCAACATCTCAGCTCTTTGTAAATCGCCCATCCGTTCCTCTGCCCTTTTCACTTAGAGTGAAAGAGCGAGCCTCAGATCTCAGTGCTTCGTTTTTAGATGTGTACAGGTCATCCTTTTCAAACAGTTTACCGCCTTGGCAAGTTCGCCCTGTGTCATGCGACCTTTCTTTTATTACACTTGACAAAAATCGGGTACCACGAGCTGCAATACTGCAGCACTTTCTGTCTTTGCAGTTTAAATACACATGCGCAGAATTCTATAGTGACGCTTCTAAAACCTCCACTATGGTGTCATGCGCTGCTCATGGTCCAAATTTTAATGCAGCCAGAACCATGAGCGTGCACACAACAATTTTTTCAGCAGAAGCGTATGAAATTTTACTGATTGTACGACACATTTTTGAAACTCAAATTCCCAATTCCATCATCTATACAGATTCTTTCAGTGTTGTTCGGACACTGTCATCACACAAGCCCCCTTAAAACCACATAGTCAATCTTGTATTCAACACCATCATGTCCGTGTATGCACAAAAGCATGAGCTGGTCCTCTGCTGGGTCCCAGGACACGCAGTGATCGCTGGGTACGAGTTGGCAGACAAGAGGGCCGCTGCTGCTGTACTCAGGAGCACTGTGGACATTACCACGATACTCTACACGGACCTCAAGCCTCCCATAAGACAACACATGCGCAGAACATGACAACCACACCGGGACGAACAGACAGACAACAAACTACATGTAATAAAGCCACACTTGGGACAGTACACAGCTGACTCACACAACAGACACACGGAAGTCGCCTTGGATAGGCTGCGGATAGGGCACACTCATGCGATGCACTCGTATCTGCTGACGGGATCTTCTAGACCCCAGTGCAGCAGGTGCGGAGAGGCCCTATCCGTAGTGCACATACTAATCACATGCAAGGCAATTCACACAACACGACACAAACACTTAAAAGAACTCTACAGACAACATATTCCCCTACATCCATCTCTGTTTCTGAGTGACGATGCCATGTTTTCCGTTAAGCGTGTGTTTGAGTACTTGTCAGATGTGAATTTTTTGAACCCCATTTCCTATCACGCATAATCAAATCTGGCCCTATACACCAGCCATCACAATTGCCGTTAATTGATTTTATTGTTTTTTTTTCTTTAGTAGCCACTATTTTATTTTAGATACTTTTGTTTGGCGCTCTTTGCCCCAGCTGGCCTCGCGCCAAAAAACTTTAACCGTCATCATCAACTCCCAAAACAGGCACATTGAAGTTACCATACGTAGTTTACGAATAGACGATAAACATGTAACGCACGTGCACCTGCTCACGGGATCTCCAAAACCCCTGTGTAGCAGGTGTGGGGAGGGCCTATCCGAGATCCACATCCTCATTCAATGCACCGACATTACACGACGCAAACACTTCTGAGAACTCTACAGACAACATATTCTATTACATCCCTCATAGTTGTAGGAGACGATGCCATGTTTTCTGTCCAGTGCGCATTCAAGTCTCTTTGAGAAGTTCACTTCTCACAGCTCATCTCATACCACCCATAGTTTTACCCCTGGTCCTATACAGCAGCCACGTTATTTATTTTTTCACCAATCTTGGTCCTCATACTGGCGCTTTTTTATTTATTTATTTATTTATTTATTTATTTATTTATTTATTTATTTATTTATTTACTTATTTATTTATTTATTTATTTATTTATTTATTTATTTATTTATTTATTTATTTATTTTGTTACGTGGTGGCAAGACAAAGGACGTGAACCGTGAGATGGGCGAACAATGTATTCTCACTATTTACAAGATGTCGGCCATTACACCGACCAGCGCTGGCTGCGCGCCTGCCCTACTTCTTCTTCCTTGTTCTCATCCTCGTCGTCGTCTTGTAACAATTTATTTATTTATTTATTTATTTATTTGAAAAAAAAAGCCGCTAGGGGGGCACGGAGTTCAGGCGTGCTTCAGATGGGCTCTTGCTACTCAGTGCAGTTATCCCTGTTAGCTGCGACGCACCTCTGTCTGTGAGCAATCATCGGACTCGCCAAGTGACAAAGAACACGCGGACATCAAACACTGACTGGTACGTGGACTGTAACCACAATAACTGATCACCCGAGTGCGCGACGGTTTTCTAAGCCCCAGCTCACCAGGCAGCAGCTCCACGGTGCACGTGGCGCTCGTTGCCGGGCGCGCCACTCACCGGTGAGCTGGTGGCCGCCTCTTACTGCTCCAGCATGCAATCGCCGGAGGGAGGAATGACCCAAGAATAAGAGGAGGAGATGCAGGACGAAACGCCAGAAACCGAAGACCAAGGCGAAAACAACGCCGTAAAAGTAAGTTTCGATGCAGACAGCGGAAGAACAGTATACCAAACGCTATGGATGAAACAAGTCCACAGACACTGCGCCGCCAAGAAGAAAAAAGAAGAGGAGGGAGAGTCCGAAACCGCTGAAGGGATCAACAGCCTATCGAAAGTTGCCAGCGACCCCAGTACCAGTATTGGCAAACCACCCAGAAAAACGGGGAAATCCACGGGCAACAGGTCACCACCTTTTCCGGAGACCGACTACAAAATAGTCTTCAGACCAACTCCCGGGCTTCACCTCGCTAAATGGAAGGACTCCGACGCTGCCCTTGCAATGGCAAGAGCCGTAGACATGCCGCTTCGAGACTTTGTAAACAAAGTGACTACTCAAGTTCAGCGGGCCCAAAATCTACTCGTGGCAAGCACAGCGCACGAGGATATGATCGACTGCCTCACAGCCATCAGACAACTCCAGGTAGGCCCAAACCTGTGCACCTTCACTGCCTATCTCAAACCACTGCCCAACACGAGTGCGGGCGTAGTTGTAAGAAAAACAGATTGGGTAACCAATGGCAACATAATGGACTACATACCGGCAGAAAGCCATGAAATTTTATCAGCCAGACGACTGGGAAACTCGTCAGCGGCCATAATACACTTCGAGGGACCACATGTCCCTTTTTACATAAAGGTTCTAGGAACAATAGCCAGATGCCGCACCTACCGTAAATCTGTGCAATACTGCAAGGCATGCGGAGATATTGGACATAGGCAGGATGTTTGCCCTTCGCCAAAACCAGAACTCTGCTCCAAGTGTGGAAAGAAACCCGAAAACGAGGAACCCGACTGCAACCCGACGTGCAAGCTCTGCAACTTACCGCATGAGACCGCCGGTAAAGAGTGCAAGCGCCGGTTAAAACCACCCCCACCCCCGCTTCGCACCAGAAAGGCATGGGACCAAACAAGCAGAAAAGCAGCCTGGTCAACGGCTCCCTCAGAGACCAACTGCAACTCATTTACCCTAAAAAGTGCCATAGCCGCAACAAGGGTGCCCTCGGGCACCCTGAAAGAAGCAGTAGCGAGTCGTCCCCTTCCACCAATTCGAGATCCAGATCACACTCTCGCTCAAGTCAAAGGATCCGTAAAGAGTCGCGATCCCCATCACGATCGCTTTCCAGGCGCGCACAAGGAGACGTGCACAAAGTAGTGTTCTAAGACGAACACTTCCCTCCCCTTGCACAAGTCTCCTGTCCTTCTAGTAACTGCACTAGTAAACAAGGACGAGATGCACCCGACTGGGCAGCGGCCTTCGAAGCACTCAGGCGTAACGCTGAAGAGAACACGCGAATTACCAGAATTACCAAAGATTTGATGAAAGAACATGCGCTTACGACATCGTACATGGAAGAAATGCCGAAAGAAATAAAGCAAATGAAATTGCACCAAGCTGGACAAGACAAAGAAGTCAACGAGATGAAGCAGGATCAGGGCATGTTCCTGCAGATGGCTATACAAACGTTCGAGCAAATACAAGCACAAATTCAGAATATTAACACCGACCTCAAAGAAAACCTGGAAACCCAAAGAAAAATTCACGACACATTGGCCACTCTCATAAATGAAAAGACCGAACTAGATCGAAGAGTTACCACCATAGAAGAAAAGAACAAAGCTCGTAAAAAGCCCAAAAGCTACCCGGGAAGAAAAGCAAGAATGCAGGAGACGTTAGACGATGACGACGTATAGCCCCTCTGAACACTTCGACGACAAGAGCGCGGATCGACGACTCAAAATTTGGCTATGAAACTGTAGAACAATTAAGTTAAAGAGACATAATCTCTCACAACTAACTGAAAAGGACAAACCGGACATCCTGGCCCTTCAAGAGACAGGGAGAGATTCATTAATATTGCGGGGATACGAAACGCACATAGCAGAAGGCAGGACCCGCACAGCCATCCTAACTTCGAAATATCTAACGACGCAGCAGCATTCAGTCCAACATAGGATTGAAAACACCGTTGTTGAAATTTCGCCTCTAAAGAAGAATCAGGAGAGCCTGTTTATATTGAATATATACAGCCCGCCCTCGGACAAACTAGGGGACCTTGACAAACTAATTCGATCCGTCTTGAAAGTGACAAAATGCCATAAACTTATAATGGTTTGGGACTTCAATGCACCCCACGTAGCATGGGGATATACCCGAACTCTAAAGAAAGGGGCTGAAGTCCACAATGTGGCCCAGCAATACCGCCTCACCCTATGAAACGAAACACAACACCCCACCAGGATCGGCAATAGCGTGTCGAAAGACACCAGTCCTGGTCTCGCCTTCTCCAGGGCAATACCACATGTAGAATGGGAAAGGCTAGATGAAACATTCGGCAGTGACCACCACATAGTCCAACTGAGCCTCAACCATCACCACAACCGAACACCCACCAGAGTGGGCAAAGCAAGAATGACGGATTGGAAGGCCTTGAGAGAGGAAGAAGATGACGAGGAAAACTCTTTGGATGACCTAGAAAAGTGGACAAAAAGCCTGGTGGAAAGGGCCAACAAATACACAAAAGAAATTCAACAGACACTAGATAATCCAGCAGAGGACCCTCACCTTCTGCTGCTCGGGGATTATATGTAGCTGAATCCTCGTACGAAGACAAAGCTTCAAGAGTCAAAGTTAGCAACTGTGTTTAATGCTGTACACAAGCTTTAGACCAGTAACACTAGACTTCTTGAAGGCGTTATTGATATTCTGTAGATTTATATTACACTGCATAACTATTTTGAGACTCCACCAAAACGTGTTCATGGACTTGAATACAAACGCAAGGTGACAGCAACACCTGGTCGTACCGCCTCCTTCGAACCTAACATGTCCAAAATGCAAGAAAATTTGACGACCTGGAAAAACGCTCACGCTGGTGTACATTACTTTTCTACGGGGTTAGCCACACCGGGTAATCGGAAGCGTGGGATGTCTCTTGGCGTCTCATTCGTAAATTTTACACTACAAACTTGACATAATAGCCACGGCTCACCATATAGGCCGCTTTTCTTCTGAAAAACCATGACCTTTCATAGCCAAGCTGTACAACGAAAAGGAAGTTCAATCGCTGATAGGCAACGGCTTTAAGAAAAAAAAACATTTAGCATCTCTCGGGACTACTCAGAGGGTTTCGCGATAGCCGGCGAGTCAAGGGAAGTTTTAAAAAAACTGTGAAGAAAGAGGGTGATCCTGTGCGCTTTAACTTACACACAAGCTTCTTAATACCAGCGACACTTATTATTGGGACACGGAGGCCGCTTGCGCTGTATGCTCTTTAGAGCCCATGGCGAACCCGTGTAATAGCGACAGCCACTGACGCTCAGCAGCCATTCGCCATATCGTTAAGCTAATCTGTCTTTATTCCAACGTGCACGACGTAATCCGGACAAGACCACTAGTTTCTTGCTTACCTATATGAGACGTGTGCTGCCCGAAAGTGTGTCTCTCTCCTCACTAATCGATTCATGTTCTTCGTCTGTCATCGCACTCACTAAAACATGGCTAATGACCGTGTTCCTGATGATTCAATCCTTGTTACTTATTCTATACCGCTGTGACCGTAAAAATGAGCGTGGTGGGGGTGCACTTCTTGCACTTAGAAAAGATTCTATTGCTATTCCCTTTCTTTTATATTCATATATCGAGGAGCTGCAGCGGAATCCGAGGGTAGCGCTTCCCTCGAAACCTGCCTTCCTTTCTCATTGTTTCAAATATTCACTCAGCCCACCCTACGTTGCGAACCTAAGATAACATCCTGGACGTAATTTTAACAAAACACCTCTATCTTTGGTCAAATATATTCAGGGTGTCGAACCGGAACCGAACCAAACCTAAAACAGGACTGAACGGGTTGTTTTGCCGGAACTGAACCCCAGCCTGAACCGTTATTTTTGGAGCATGCTGAACCCGAAACGGAACTGAACCAAAAAAAGAAATAATGGTTACCGGTGCATGCAGGAACGCTTTAACGCTCCGTTGTTGATATTGCACAGTCAATGCAATTCAGGCCTTTTTTTTTCTTTCACGTACCAAAAACTTCGTACCCGTTCGCGTACTTTCCCCTCCAGACAATTGAACACTATCACGCTCTATGGAACAACAGGGGAAATGAATGAGCACCAATGTAGCAATGGTCTGTTGCTCCTGGAATCGTGAGTGTAGTGCAAGCTGGCCGAACGAGATGTCATTTTCTGTAGCTTGCAGGAGATATAAAACGACTTTGCCCTTCAATAGGTGCGAATTTAGTGAAGCAATAAGGCTGCAGGAGTGCTCCACTGCGCAACAGGAAAAGCCCACACTCGATGTGTCAAACTTTTTGCATTTCGTAATATGTTTAAAAGGTGCGACACCTGGAACTTGTTCATACTTGACAAGTATGACAGCAGGAACTGCTCAGTGGCTAATTTGTTTGCTCTTGATGCAGGTTTGTCTCTTTGAGATCTGTTTTTTAAGAAGGTACACTGGTACTGACCACCCAACTCGCTACATTACTTCTACTGCTACTCGTTCCGGAGAGAAGTACTGCTGTGGACGAATGAAAGAGCGTCTATCCAAAAATATCCCATTTCATGCTCCGCGCGTCAACCTTCCCTATTTTTGTAACACCATAATCTGTTTTAAGGTTCCGCAGTGTAGCACACGGAACAATGGCCGGGGGTCAGGCGGTACGATAACATAGTGATTATAATGCACACATCCCGTATAGGTATCGCAAAAGTTTTTGCAGTGGTCAGAGCAGTAATGCAGTGACTGAGCGATAACTAAAGCTTACTTTTATAACACATTCGATAAGTTGACAGCTAGCAAATTATTCAGGGTGACCAAATATATTAATTCATAGTTCTTTTATTAGCACTTTGAATTTTTTAAAAAAACTCAGAAAAATACAGTTTACACCAACAGTGCTGTATGAGCCTTTCTGTGGTTACTTAGGGGGTAATTTTGCTTGCTAACCGAAGTACTCAGCAGAGTAATTCCCATTTTTGCAGCGTTCGGTAAGCAATTGTTATTTCTATGCATACTCGGCATGTGATTTATTTAGCAAACACTAAACCTGTTCTTAGCTAGTTAGTAGTAAATATAATATAGTGTACAAAGGGAACCCCACCTTAGCTACCTGTACAAGATGCAAGAACACTGCTAAAAAACTGAGATTTTTTTAAAATACATCGAAACAAAAAAACAACAACGTTGAATCCTACATAGATAAACGATCAAATTGACTTTCACGGTGGCAAATGACAACAAATAAGAACAACCAAATCTGTGTATTCGAAACTTGTCCACATTTCTCATTTAGCCTAATCATATTCTTCAAATAACTGTATATAGCAGTTTTTAGAGTTGTTTGTGGCAAGTAACGAAACACGCCACGCCACAAATTTAGCCTGCTCATCATTACCAAAGTTACGGAGACAATTATATATATTTATCCCCATCATCGCCGTCATCATCACCATCAAACTATTCAGGCCATTCTCGGAACGAAGGCCTCTTCCTTTGACTTCCAACCACCCCTTTCCTACGCTGATCGAGTCCACCCTCCCGCACGGGGCACCTTGACTAATCTTTGTGGCGGTATTCGCGACACCGCGGACCCCGAGACCTAACATAAGCTTTATGCTACCGTGGTGATGTATTTATTGGTGAATGGTAGAAACCTCATACAGAGCCATCGGAGTGCCGGTCAAGCTCCGGCGAATGGGCTCCCTGTCTGTTTACCAGCCAGGAAGCTCCGGGACGTCTCTTGGTATCAGGGTAAGGCTGACAAAAAAAGAACGCCCGTCTCCCTGTTTTTATACTACGCCGTAAGGTAAATCACAACCCCCCGCCCCACCACCCCAAACATGATCGGCCCCTGAAAAAGGCGCCGCACCGAAGGTTCATTTCCGCCACTCCCAGCGCTCAGTTTTCAAAAGTTTGATAGCTACCCCCGCTTTTTGGTGTTTCAATCCACTGAACAAGAAAACCTCTTGCATCACAGTCCGTGTTCCTAATATCAAAAATTCTGGAGGGCATCAGTGCTGACAGATATAAGGCCAAAAAACAAAAAAAAACAGGAAAAATCGCGGTTGAAGTAAACAACAAAAATCACGCCAGGATCCTCCTTAAACAAACTGGCATAGCTAACCTTGAAATAAGGGTGACACCCCACTAGAGCCTGAATAGTACTTAAGGTGTCATTTCGAAACTAGACCTCACGAATGAGACGCATGCTGACCTGCTGGAGGGCCTCAGAAATCAGGGCATGGCAGCTGTGAGGAGTAAACTATGAGGAGGGATGACAAAGTTGTCTCGACCAAGCACATCGTAATTATTTCCGACTTTATCACACTCCCAGAGTACGTAAAGGCAGGTTTTGTATATTGTAATATCCGGCCCTACATTTCAAACCACCGCTGCTGCTTTAAGTGCCAGCGGTTCGGGCACAGAACAGACTCCTGCCGTGGCCGTATGGCTTTTGCAAAGTGCGCACAGCGTGATGCAATTGTCCATCATCAACCATCATCATCACCATCCATCATCATCTGGCAATTGTCCATCATCAATCCTCACCTGCGCCACCTACCTGGGACCCCACGCCGCGCACTCTCGAAAATGTGAGAAGTTTAAGCAGGAGAAGTACATCAATAATGTGAAGGTAACAGAAAACATCACCTTCCTAGAGGTGCGAAAGTGGTTCCCCTCTTTCCCCCTGGGGACTTACGCCGACGCAGCTTGCCGAGGGCGGAGCAGCGTCTGGTTTTGGCGGGGCCCCAGTTCGGAGAGTCTGACCTTAGACTGCATCAATCAGCCCGAGCCGTCACCACGCCGCTCGCTGAGGCAGCAGCGGTTGTGGTGGCAACCACGCCTGTTAGGGATGCCGCTGCATCCACTGCTTCCTCTCTACCGGCCCAAAGCACACGTGAGGGAACGGAGAAGATGGAGACGGAGGTAGTCGCAGCGACCCTATCTCCCGCCGCACTACATGTGCAATCTGTGGTGCGTCCCACTCCTGCGCCGCTGGCAGCGCAGGCAAAGAACACCTGAAAGGGTACAAAATTAAAGGGGCCTCGTATAGATAAAGGCAACGTGCAGTCCATCTTCCCAAAACAGGTTCAATAAAGCAAGCGCCTAATAGAAAACTTTTACAGATACATCCAAACTACACCCCCCATCTATTGGACACGGTGAAGAAGCTATCCAACTCCTCACGACGCACTCCTCGACGCCGACGAAAAGTCCATTCCCACCGCCTCTTGTGCCCCGCACCACCAGATGAGGCCATGGTGTAATGAGGTCTGTAGGCGGGCGTGGGAGGCCCAGAACAAGGCGTGGGGTATCCTTCGTCGGCACCATAGGTAGGGTTAGCTCATTTCGTTCAAACGATCCAAGGCGTTCATAAAACGTGTGCGCAGTGTTGCAAAACGAGAGAGTTGGCACACCTTCTTGACATCCCTTATTCATACACGGACACACACAAAGTGTGGACACATATACGTAGGCTCAAATGAGAACAGACACACAGCCTGCCATTGGTTAGCACAACAGGGGACACACTTGAAGACCAAGCTAACACTCTTGCACAACACTTTGAACTCGTGTCCAGTTTAGCACACTACACACTTTCACGTAATACAAAACGTCCACGGAAAACAAGTCTCCGCGTGACAGGAAGAAGTCGCAGACTTTCTACCATTATCCTTTTTCAATTCCTGAGCTGTAGGCAGCCCTGACCACATGTAAGCCTACACGTCATGATTTGAAAAAGGAGAATAGGAGGAAGTGTGGGACTTCTTGCTATCCCGCAGGGACTTGTTTTCCGCAGTCGTTTGTAAGCCTTCAGCTCCAGGGGCAGACACAATCACGTAGAGCATCATAAAACACCTACACTCAGACACCCTTGAAACACTTCTACTTCTATACAATGAAATATGGCTTGCGGGGCACATTCCACACTCTTAGAGGGAAGCAATAGTAGTGGCTTTCCTTAAAAGAATGGAGGGACCCATGCTCTTCTGCCAGTTACGGGCACAGTGCTTTCACAATCTGCCTTGGCAACCTCCTCGAACGGATGATAAATAGGAGGCTCGTCTCCTTTCGTGAGTACAATGGTCTTCTCTGGAGCTGCCAGGCAGGCTTCAAGGCAGGGCGATCCACTGATGATAAACTTGTTGCCCTCGATTCTTATATAAAGGATGTGTTTATTCAAAAACTGATTTGCGCCACAATGTTTTTTTACCTTCAGAAGGCCTATGACACCGCCTGGCGCTACGGGATCCACAGTGACCTGAAGTCAATTGGCGTCTCAGGCGACATGATAAACACTCTTGCTAGTTATTTGTCCAAAAGAACATTTTGTGTGAGATTCGTTACGTACCCTCAAGGGTTCATGTGCAAGAAAACGGCTTTCCGCAAGGTAGAGTTCTAAGCTGCACTCTGTTCATAGATTAGATAAACTCCCTTGGGATGGCATTTTCACCTATAATTTCTTATTCAATGTATGTAGACGATGTCTACGTATCTTTTAAATCACACAATATATCCATTTGTGAGCATCAAGTCCAGCTCGGTGTCAAAATCTTGCCAGCTGTACAGACAAGAACGGTTTTGAAATCAACCCATAAAAAAGCACCTGTATTGTCTTCTCCATGAATCGTGGGATCCATCCGGACGGCCCAGACATTACACTTAATGGCGTTTCGATTCCTCTGAGAAAAATAGACATGTTGTAAGGTCTCGTATTGAATGTAAAACTTACGTTCATCCCTCACAATTAATAATTGAAACACAAATGTCTGAAAGCTCTCAACATTCTTAAAATCTTGTCACACAAGTCCTATCGAACCCACAAGCAACTCCTCTTACGTATTTTTACAAGCCTAGTGGGGTCTCAATTGGACTATGGAAGCGTCGTTTATGGGTCTTCAAAAAAAAGGGCACAGAAAACACTCAATCCAGTGCTGCGTCTGGGGCTTCGCCTTGTGTGTGGTGCTTTTCGAACTAGCCCAGTTGGGAGCCTCTACGCCGAGTGTGATAAATGGTCCTTATATCACTAGTCTATTTATATAGTCATGTACTAGGCCTCGAAAATCATGGCCCTGACTAACCCCCCTTTTAATTCTACCATTATAAATATCCTCACAACTGTTTTAAATAGTCCTTCCATCTCTACGCCTTGTTTACTTAGGGTAAGATAGAAAGCCTCTAAGCACAAGGTCCCCTTTTTAGCATTCAAAAGGCACCCATCACTGATTTTATACCAGCATGGAATCTGGCCCCTGTGCTGTTACCTACCTTTTAAGCAGCTAAATAATAACACGGCACCAACAATGGCGATTCAGCAGCATTTCATGTATAAGCAGGACAAATACAGGGCAGCAAAGTTTTTCAGTGATGCTTCCAAAACGTTCACTGCGGTGTCTTGAGCTGCTGATGGACCCAATTTTCAAGCAGGTAGAACCATGAGTACAAAGACTAATTTTTTTTCGACAGAAGAATAAGCATCTTTCTGGTTGTGAGTCACATAGCTGAACATAATAATCCTAAATCCACTATCTATAAAAATTTGCTGAGCATTGTCGGAGCATTGGTATGAGGAAAATGTTAATAATCTTGTCTTCAATTCAATTATGCTAGCTTATTCTTCAAAGAGTTGGGGTGACTTTGTGTTGGGCGCCAGGCCACTGTGACATTGTCGTAAATGAACTGGCGGCTGAAATGGATGCCAGTGCTGCACTCCGAAAAACAGCAGACATAACAACACTACCTTACAGAGACCTCAAGCCACACATAAGACAATTCCGTAAAACTTGGCAAGCAGACTGAAGTGAATAGACACACAATAAACTACAGGTTATAAAACCTAATCTGAGACAATACACTACTAACTCCCAAAACATCCCCGCACGGGGCACCTTGAGTAATCTTGGTGACGGTGAGTGGCGACACCGCGTACCCCGAGCCCCCCATACTTAAGCTGTCACCTACCGTGGCTAGAAGTTGAAAGGTGAAGGGATAGAAGCCGCGAACGGTGGCCGTCGGAGCCTTGGTCAAGCTCCGGCCGATGGGCTCCCTGCCTGTCTACCAAGCAGGGAGCTCCGGGACCTCTTTGACTACCACGGTAAGGTCAAAGGAGAAAGTACCCCCGTCTCCCTGCTTTCCAATGTAACATATGGCATTTTCCAAACCCCCCCCAAACGTGATCGGCCTCCGAAAAGGGGCCGCACCGAAGCTTCATTTCCACCTCTTCCAACAACTGTCTTTCTAACAACCATGAACAACTATTCCCGTTTTCTTGTAATTGAGTCAACTGACACGGAAAGATCTGTCGCTTCATTGTCTGTCTTCTTGGTATCGAAGTTCCTGACAAGTATAATTGGTGAGGCGTACAAAGCCAAGAAACAAAGAACTGGGCAATTGCTGGTTGAAGTCACCAAGCAGCAGCAGGCAGTAAAACTGTTGAGCCAGACCCGAATCAGTGATTTTGACATCAGGGTCACGCCCCACCGCAGCTTAAACAGCTCCCAGGGCGTGATCTCCGACCCCGATCTACTGAACGAAACTGAAGCCGACCTGCTGGAGGGCCTTCGAGGTCAGGGCGTATCAGGGGTCAGGCGCATAAACATACCTAGAGAGGACAAACAAATACCTACAAAACACCTAATCTTAACTTTTGACAGGTCGAGCCTTCCAGAATACATCAATGCAGGTTTTGTTCGATGTCCGGTCCGGCCTTACATCTCTAACCCGCGGTGCTGTTTTAAGTGCCAACGGTTTGGGCATGGCACCAACTCCTGCCGCGACCGCCTTACCAGTGCAAAATGCGGCCAACATGACCACCCATCCGAAAACTGCAACACCCAGAGTTTTACCTGTGCCAACTGCCAGGGGCCCCACGCAGCGTGGTCCCGAACCTGTGAGAAATTTAAGCAGGAAAAACAAATCATCAATGTAAAGGTCACTGAGAACATCACCTTTCAAGAGGCGAGAAAGAGGTTCGCCTCTTTCCTTCTGGGGAGGTACGCCGACGCAGCTCGCCGGGGGGCGGAGCGGCGTCTGGTGTCCACAGGGACCCAGTTCAGCGAGTCTGACCTGGTCCCACCGCCCCCCCTGGGTTGCCCCTGGCAGCCCAACCAGCCTCCGCACCGCTCGCTCACCCAGCACCGGCTGTGGTGGTAACCACGTCTGTTGGGGATGCCGCTGCATCCACTGCTTCCTCTCCACCGCCCCAAAGCACACGCAAGGGCACGGAGATGGAGACGGAGGCAGTCGCAGCGACCACCCCCCCCCTGCCTCACTGCCTGTGCCACCTGTGGTGCTTCCCACGCCTTCGGCACTGGCAGCGCAGGCAAAGAACACCCGAAAGGGTAGCACGTCAAGGGGGCCCAGTCCGCTGGGCACCCCCTTGCGTTCAGATGACGACTGGACGTCGAGCCCTTCCGGCTTTCATCGCAGCAGAAGGAACGGGCTGCGACGTCCAGGTCAGTAGAGAAGGCCAGAAAGCCCTTTCTAAGAGTCCAACCCCCGAAAGACCCTACATAAATAATCACACTCCAGTAGCTCTAACACATCATAATGGGAAGAGAAAACATAATTCAATGAAACTGCAGAGGCCTTCTGAATAATCTTGACGACATGTATGAGATTCTGCATGCCAATCAGCCAAGTTTATTGTGCGTCCAGGAAACACATGTGAATTCCAAACACACAAATTTCTTGAATAGCTACCTAGTATACCGGAAGGACAGGGATGGCTGCACACACTCTTCTGGCGGTGTGGCCATAATCGCCCGCAAATCCTTAGAATGCCACCTGTCACCTTGAACACTGTCCTTGAGGCTGTAGCAATTCGAACCATAATATTTAATTGGTTGATTACGGTATGCTCCGTATACATTCCTCCTGATCTTGCATTTTCGAGCTCTGACTTTGAGGCGTTGGTTGACCAGCTGCCCGAACCATACATCTTAACAGGCAACCTTTATGCACACAATTGTCTTTGGGGCTCTACTCGTACGGATGCCTGAGGTCGCCTGATAGAGAAATTCCTTACATCTTCAGGAGCATGCCTTTTCAACAATAAACAGCCTACATACCATAACATCGGACACAACACATACTCATGTCTTGACTTGGCGATTGGCTCCACAGTTCTCTTTCCTCTTGTCGAGTGGGGTGTGGGCACTGACCCATACGGTAGTGACCACTTCCCCACCTCACTCACATACATAGGTAAAGGCCCATGCAGTCCATCTTCCCAAAACAGTTTCAATGAAGCAAGAGCTCACTGGAATACATTTACAGAGACATCCAAACTACACGACACATCCATAGGACACCTACAGGTTGAAGAAGCTTCCGAACTGCTCACGGCGCACATCCTCGACGCCGCCGAAAAGTCCATTCCCCATGCCTCTGGTGCCCCGCGCAACCAGCGGAGGCCGTGGTGGAATGAGAACTGTAGGCGGGCGCGAGAGGCCCAGAACAAGGCGTGGGGTGTCCTTAGTCAGTACCCCACGTCGGGTAACCTCATTTTGTTCAAACGGGCCAAGGCGTTAGGAAAACGTGTGCGCCGTGAGGCAAAACGAGAGAGTTGGCGTTCCATCATAACTTCCATAAACTCGTACACAGACACACGGAGAGTATGGACGAGAATACGCAAACTCAAAGGACAACAAACACACAGCCTGCCTCTGGTCAGCACTACAGGGGAAACACTCGAAGACCAGGCTGACACACTCGCACAACACTTCCAACACATGTCCAGTTCGGCACACTATAGAAACACTTTCATGAAACACAAACAAACGGCCGAAAAGAAGCCTATACTAGATAACAATAGGTCAACATCTTCTTATAACTCAGAATTTTCACTGCATGAGCTGAGGGCTGCTCTGAGCACGTGTAAACCCCCAGCTCCAGGCCCAGACAACATCACATATACAATGATACAATACCTGCACGCAGACACTCTTCTAACACTCGTACACCTGTATAACAAGATATGGCTTTCGGGGCGCATTCCAAACTCTAGGAAGGACGCTATAGTTGTAGCTTTCCTGAAGGAGGGAAAGGACCCGTCGTCCCCCTCAAGTTACCGTCGTATTGCCCTGACGAGCTGCCTGTGCAAGCTTCTCGAGAAGATGATAAATCACAGGCTCGTGTACATCCTTGAGTACAACGGTCTTCTCGAGAGCTGCCAGTCAGGCTTCGGGGTGGGGCGATCCACGAACGATCAACTCGTATCTCTTGAATCGTATATAAAGGATGCCTTCATTCATAAACAGCATTGTGTACTGTGTTTTTCGACCTCGAGAAGGCCTACGACACCACTTGGCGGTACGGGATCCTCAGTGACCTAAAGTCATTCGGTGTCTCAGGTAACATGTTAAACACTCTTGTCAGTTACCTGTCAGAAAGAACGTTTCGAGTGAGAGTCGGTGGTGCACTCTCAAGGGTTCACGTGCAAGAAAATGGCGTGCCACAAGGTGGTGTGTTAAGCTGCACTCTGTTCATAGTAAAAATGAACTCTCTTGGTAAGGCACTGCCACCCACAATCTCTTATTTCATGTAGGTAGATGACGTCCAGATATCCTATAAATCATGTAATATGTCAATCTGCGAACGTCAAGTCCAGCTTGGTGTCAAGAAACTTGCCGGCTGGGCAGACAAGAATGGTTTTAAATTGAACCCTGCAAAAAGTTGCTGTGTTGTGTTCTCCAGGCAGTGTGGGGTCCATCCGGACCCAGACATTCATCTAATGGCGTGTCGCTTCCTGTGAACAAGGAGCACAAGTTCTTAGGTGTGGTGTTTGATTACAAACTCACATTCATTCCCCACATCAAGGAACTTAAAAATAAATGTCTCAAACAATGAATATACTTAAGGTTCTCTCCCACCAATCCTATGGTTCCGACAAAGAACTCTTGCTTCGCTTGTATACTGATTTGGTTGGGTCTCGTTTGGACTATGGCAGTGCGGTGTATGGGTCGGCGACTAAGACAGCCTTGCGAATTCTTGACCCAGTGCTACACTTGGGCCTTCGTCTTTCGTCGGGTGCTTTTCGCACTAGCCCTGCTGAGAGTCTTTATGTTGAGTGTAATAAGTGGAGCCTTGAGAACCAACGAACATACATGGACTTGCTTTATGCTTTTAAAATTTCATCGTTGAATAATCATCCTTTTTATCCTGTCTTTAACGATACATCAACATCTCAGCTCTTTGTAAATCGCCCATCCGTTCCTCTGCCCTTTTCACTTAGAGTGAAAGAGCGAGCCTCGGATCTCAGTGCTTCGTTTTTAGATGTGTACAGGTCATCCTTTTCAAACAGTTTACCGCCTTGGCAAGTTCGCCCTGTGTCATGCGACCTTTCTTTTATTACACTTGACAAAAATCGGGTACCACGAGCTGCAATACTGCAGCACTTTCTGTCTTTGCAGTTTAAATACACATGCGCAGAATTCTATAGTGACGCTTCTAAAACCTCCACTATGGTGTCATGCGCTGCTCATGGTCCAAATTTTAATGCAGCCAGAACCATGAGCGTGCACACAACAATTTTTTCAGCAGAAGCGTATGAAATTTTACTGATTGTACGACACATTTTTGAAACTCAAATTCCCAATTCCATCATCTATACAGATTCTTTCAGTGTTGTTCGGACACTGTCATCACACAAGCCCCCTTAAAACCACATAGTCAATCTTGTATTCAACACTATCATGTCCGTGTATGCACAAAAGCATGAGCTGGTCCTCTGCTGGGTCCCAGGACACGCAGTGATCGCTGGGTACGAGTTGGCAGACAAGAGGGCCGCTGCTGCTGTACTCAGGAGCACTGTGGACATTACAACGATACTCTACACGGACCTCAAGCCTCCCATAAGACAACACATGCGCAGAACATGACAACCACACCGGGACGAACAGACAGACAACAAACTACATGTAAGAAAGCCACACTTGGGACAGTACACAGCTGACTCACACAACAGACACACGGAAGTCGCCTTGGGTAGGCTGCGGATAGGGCACACTCATGCGATGCACTCGTATCTGCTGACGGGATCTTCTAGACCCCAGTGCAGCAGGTGCGGAGAGGCCCTATCCGTAGTGCACATACTAATCACATGCAAGGCAATTCACACAACACGACACAAACACTTAAAAGAACTCTACAGACAACATATTCCCCTACATCCATCTCTGTTTCTGAGTGACGATGCCATGTTTTCCGTTAAGCGTGTGTTTGAGTACTTGTCAGATGTGAATTTTTTGAACCCCATTTCCTATCACGCATAATCAAATCTGGCCCTATACACCAGCCATCACAATTGCCGTTAATTGATTTTATTGTTTTTTTTTCCTTTAGTAGCCACTATTTTATTTTAGATACTTTTGTTTGGCGCTCTTTGCCCCAGCTGGCCTCGCGCCAAAAAACTCTAACCGTCATCATCAACTCCCAAAACAGGCACATTGAAGTTACCTTACGTAGTTTACGAATAGACGATAAACATGTAACGCACGTGCACCTGCTCACGGGATCTCCAAAACCCCTGTGTAGCAGGTGTGGGGAGGGCCTATCCGAGATCCACATCCTCATTCAATGCACCGACATTACACGACGCAAACACTTCTGAGAACTCTACAGACAACATATTCTTTTACATCCCTCATAGTTGTAGGAGACGATGCCATGTTTTCTGTCCAGTGCACATTCAAGTCTCTTTGAGAAGTTCACTTCTCACAGCTCATCTCATACCACCCATAGTTTTACCCCTGGTCCTATACAGCAGCCACGTTATTTATTTTTTCACCAATCTTGGTCCTCATACTGGCGCTTTTTTATTTATTTATTTATTTATTTATTTATTTATTTATTTATTTATTTATTTATTTATTTATTTATTTTGTTACGTGGTGGCAAGACAAAGGACGTGAACCGTGAGATGGGCGAACAATGTATTCTCACTATTTACAAGATGTCGGCCATTACACCGACCAGCGCTGGCTGCGCGCCTGCCCTACTTCTTCTTCCTTGTTCTCATCCTCGTCGTCGTCTTGTAACAATTTATTTATTTATTTATTTATTTATTTGAAAAAAAAAGCCGCTAGGGGGCCACGGAGTTCAGGCGTGCTTCAGATGGGCTCTTGCTACTCAGTGCAGTTATCCCTGTTAGCTGCGACGCACCTCTGTCTGTGAGCAATCATCGGACTCGCCAAGTGACAAAGAACACACGGACATCAAACACTGACTGGTACGTGGACTGTAACCACAATAACTGATCACCCGAGTGCGCGACGGTTTTCTAAGCCCCAGCTCACCAGGCAGCAGCTCCACGGTGCACGTGGCGCTCGTTGCCGGGCGCGCCACTCACCGGTGAGCTGGTGGCCACCTCTTACTGCTCCAGCATGCAATCGCCGGAGGGAGGAATGACCCAAGAATAAGAGGAGGAGATGCAGGACGAAACGCCAGAAACCGCAGACCAAGGCGAAAACAACGCCGTAAAAGTAAGTTTCGATGCAGACAGCGGAAGAACAGTATACCAAACGGTATGGATGAAACAAGTCCACAGACACTGCGCCGCCAAGAAGAAAAAAGAAGAGGAGGGAGAGTCCGAAACCGCTGAAGGGATCAACAGCCTATCGAAAGTTGCCAGCGACCCCAGTACCAGTATTGGCAAACCACCCAGAAAAACGGGGAAATCCACGGGCAACAGGTCACCACCTTTTCCGGAGACCGACTACAAAATAGTCTTCAGACCAACTCCCGGGCTTCACCTCGCTAAATGGAAGGACTCCGACGCTGCCCTTGCAATGGCAAGAGCCGTAGACATGCCGCTTCGAGACTTTGTAAACAAAGTGACTACTCAAGTTCAGCGGGCCCAAAATCTACTCGTGGCAAGCACAGCGCACGAGGATATGATCGACTGCCTCACAGCCATCAGACAACTCCAGGTAGGCCCAAACCTGTGCACCTTCACTGCCTATCTCAAACCACTGCCCAACACGAGTGCGGGCGTAGTTGTAAGAAAAACAGATTGGGTAACCAATGGCAACATAATGGACTACATACCGGCAGAAAGCCATAAAATTTTATCAGCCAGACGACTGGGAAACTCGTCAGCGGCCATAATACACTTCGAGGGACCACATGTCCCTTTTTACATAAAGGTTCTAGGAACAATAGCCAGATGCCGCACCTACCGTAAATCTGTGCAATACTGCAAGGCATGCGAAGATATTGGACATAGGCAGGATGTTTGCCCTTCGCCAAAACCAGAACTCTGCTCCAAGTGTGGAAAGAAACCCGAAAACGAGGAACCCGACTGCAACCCGTCGTGCAAGCTCTGCAACTTATTGCATGAGACCGCCGGTAAAGAGTGCAAGCGCCGGTTAAAAGCACCCCCACCCCCGCTTCGCACCAGAAAGGCATGGGACCAAACAAGCAGAAAAGCAGCCTGGTCAACGGCTCCCTAAGAGACCAACTGCAACTCATTTACCCTAAAAAGTGCCATAGCCGCAACAAGGGTGCCCTCGGGCACCCTGAAAGAAGCAGTAGCGAGTCGTCCCCTTCCACCAATTCGAGATCCAGATCACACTCTCGCTCAAGTCAAAGGATCCGTAAAGAGTCGCGATCCCCATCACGATCGCTTTCCAGGCGCGCACAAGGAGACGTGCACAAAGTAGTGTTCTAAGACGAACACTTCCCTCCCCTTGCACAAGTCTCCTGTCCTTCTAGTAACTGCACTAGTAAACAAGGACGAGATGCACCCGACTGGGCAGCGGCCTTCGAAGCACTCAGGCGTAACGCTGAAGAGAACACGCGAATTACCAGAATTACCAAAGATTTGATGAAAGAACATGCGCTTACGACATCGTACATGGAAGAAATGCCGAAAGAAATAAAGCAAATGAAATTGCACCAAGCTGGACAAGACAAAGAAGTCAACGAGATGAAGCAGGATCAGGGCATGTTCCGGCAGATGGCTATACAAACGTTCGAGCAAATACAAGCACAAATTCAGAATATTAATACCGACCTCAAAGAAAACCTGGAAACCCAAAGAAAAATTCACGACACATTGGCCACTCTCATAAATGAAAAGACCGAACTAGATCGAAGAGTTACCACCATAGAAGAAAAGAACAAAGCTCGTAAAAAGCCCAAAAGCTACCCGGGAAGAAAAGCAAGAATGCAGGAGACGTTAGACGATGACGACGTATAGCCCCTCTGAACACTTCGACGACAAGAGCGCGGATCGACGACTCAAAATTTGGCTATGAAACTGTAGAACAATTAGGTTAAAGAGACATAATCTCTCACAACTATCTGAAAAGGACAAACCGGACATCCTGGCCCTTCAAGAGACAGGGAGAGATTCATTAACATTGCGGGGATACGAAACGCACATAGCAGAAGGCAGGACCCGCACAGCCATCCTAACTTCGAAATATCTAACGACGCAGCAGCATTCAGTCCAACATAGGATTGAAAACACCGTTGTTGAAATTTCGCCTCTAAAGAAGAATCAGGAGAGCCTGTTTATATTGAATATATACAGCCCGCCCTCGGACAAACTAGGGGACCTTGACAAACTAATTCGATCCGTCTTGAAAGTGACAAAATGCCATAAACTTATAATGGTTTGGGACTTCAATGCACCCCACGTAGCATGGGGATATACCCGAACTCTAAAGAAAGGGGCTGAAGTCCACAATGTGGCCCAGCAATACCGCCTCACCCTATGAAACGAAACACAACACCCCACCAGGATCGGCAATAGCGTGTCGAAAGACACCAGTCCTGGTCTCGCTTTCTCCAGGGCAATACCACATGTAGAATGGGAGAGGCTAGATGAAACATTCGGCAGTGACCACCACATAGTCCAACTGAGCCTCAACCATCACCACAACCGAACACCCACCAGAGTGGGCAAAGCAAGAATGACGGATTGGAAGGCCTTGAGAGAGGAAGAAGATGACGAGGAAAACTCTTTGGATGACCTAGAAAAGTGGGCAAAAAGCCTGGTGGAAAGGGCCAACAAATACACAAAAGAAATTCAACAGACACTAGATAATCCAGCAGAGGGTCCTCACCTTCTGCACATCTGGGAGGCGCGCCCCAGCCTCAGCCGGAGGTGGAAGAAACAAAAGTGCAATAGGAAGCTAAAACTCTGTATTGCAAATCTAACAAAGCAAGCGGAAGAATACGGAAATCAACTGACTCGACAGAATTGGAATCAACTATGTGACAGGCTACAGGAGACTCTTAGTACAAGGGGCACTTGGAATATCCTGAGATCCCTCATGCCTCAAAATAATGAATCCATATCATCTACCAGAAAACACGTCGCACGCCCAGGGACAGAAAAGGACGTCCTCCAAGCGACGAAAGATAAGTTCCTTGGAAATAATAGCACCACGTCCGCGCCACCTGACGTTACCAATCTGGACTACAGAGGGACCCCCAACCCCGAGTTAGACCGACCATTCGCCAGGTGTGAGCTGGACTTCGCTCTGGCCAAACTCACAAGAAACACCACCCCTGGAAGTGATAAGGTGACGAACAAATTACTGCGTAATACAAACGATGATATGCCGAACAAAATACTAAAAAAAATCAATGATGTATGGGAGCAAGGCAGGCTACCGGCCAGTTGGAAACATGCCGACGTCACAATGATTCCGAAACCAAACAAACCTGTCGAAATACCTAACCTCAGACCAATATCACTGACGTCGTTCTTGGGTAAACTAATGGAGCACATGGTTCTCAGTAGACTCACCTGCCATATCGAAGAATCACCAGAAGACAGAGGGGGATTTCCGGACACCATATATGGCTTTCGCCCCCACTTGTCAACTCAGCATATCCTTTTACAAATTAAAGAAGAACTGATTGACAACCTGAGTACCACGCAAAAAAGCACCATTCTTACCCTAGACGTCAAGGGAGCGTTTGACAATGTGTCGCATGCCGCCATACTCGAAAATCTCCAGGAAACTCAATGTGGAGAGAAAGCCTATAACTATGTAAGGAACTTTCTATCCTCACAGATGGCAACTGTAAGCCTAGGAACCCTACAAAGCGAAAAATTCGACGTACCAGCAAAAGGAACACCCCAAGGCTCAGTGATCTCGCCTCTATTATTCAACCTCGCAATGATCAAATTACCAGAATCACTAAAAACTATCCCAGGGCTTCGATACGCTATCAACGCGGATGATATTACTTTGTGGATGACGACAGGGTCAACCGGCACACAACAGGATGCACTACAGGAAGCAGTAAACCACACGGAACAATACCTCAGGAATTGTGGCCTTTCCATAGCTCCGGAGAAATCAGCACTTTTAATACTAAAGAAACGGACAAGAGGACGACCACCACCGGAGTCCCTCGACCACGAAGTGACGCTTCATGGGGTCGTCATCCCAAAGGTGGACACGCTGAGAGTCTTGGGACTGGTCTTCCAAAAGGACGGCGCGCGATCAGCCACTCTCCAAAAATTACAGTCTACCCTCTTCCACGTCACCCACCTGATCAAAAGAGTGACCAGCAAAAAGCACGGGCTAAAAGAAGAAGACACGATAAGAATGATCCAGGCATTAATCATAAGTCGAATAACCTACGGAACCCCTAACCTAGGACTGAAAACAGCAGAAAAAGAAAAATTAAACGTTTTAATTCGACAAACATACAAGATGGCGTTTGGATTACCGGCCAAAACCTCAACCGAAAAACTCCTGCAACTAGGGGTGCATAATACGTGGGACGAACTGACAGAAGCGCACCGGGCAAGCCAACTAGAACGGCTCAAGCTTACAAAAACGGGCACAGCTACCTTGTGCCGCCAGAACTATCAGGGCTGAATAGAAACAGAAAACCAAAAGCAACGCATCCCCCTCGATTAAAGGACGCACATCGAAGTAGCAGCGCTCCACGAAACATGCACCCCGTCTACCACAAGAAGCGTCGCGAAACCAGAACGAAAGCACTCCACAGATCCTACAGAAATGATCAAAACTCTAGATACGTTGATACGGCAGTATATCCAAGCCAAATAAATAAACGAGCTCATACAATAGGCGTTGTAGACTTCAAAGGTTCCCACCTATCATCGGCAACAATCAAGACGGGAGGCACGGACTCGCCGGAGGAGGCAGCGGTTGCGCTTGCCGTCACTACAGCGCCGGAAATCAAAGAGCGAATCACAGTGCCCACGGACTCGCAAGCAGCCTGGAGGAATTACCAAAAAGGACGAATTTCTAAAATGGCGCTTGGAATATTATCCAAGACTTTTCAAGCACGCCGAAACCCAATAGACATATACATCGTGTGGACACCGAGGCACGAGTCCCTAAAAGGTAACGCAGCGGCCGACGCCGTAGCCCGAGACCTCTCACTCCGGGCAGTTGCCTTGACGGGAACACACGTCTTGCCCGGGATGCCACACAGCCATCCCATCGCCAAACGAAGCAAAGACATCTTGGAAGACCTCAGGCTTACAAGAAGGAAATACGGACCTCCACATCCAAAGCTCACCAGAGAAGAATCAACACAACTACGAAGACTTCAAACAAATTCCTTCCCACATGCCACACAATTGCATATGATGTACCCCACATTATACAGCTTCGAATGCAAGTTCTGCAGCTGAACCCCCAACACCCTATACCACATCGTGTGGGAGTGTAAGGGCGTCAAGGAACTACCGGAGGTCCTGGCGCCATCACCGGAGCAGTGGGAGGCCGTGCTGACCAGCGCGGTCCTGGAGAACCAGCGTGGTCTGGTGAACCGGGCTCTTCGTGCTGCGGCAGGCCATGGCATCCCGGACTAGAGACGACAACCAAAAAGGGCGATCAACTCAAGACCAACGCAGGAGATCATCCTCCGCTCCTTCGCGATTTGTGGCAAATAAACGTTTATACTACTACTACTACTTATTTATTTATTTATTGTACCGTCAGGGCAAAAATACATTGTAGAGAAGAGCCGCAATAAAAATCAAGTAAGACAATATACAAGCACAAAAATACTTCGAAAAGAACATTAGTTAAGAACAACAAGTTTGTATGGGCTATGTTGAATGGGTTTCAAATCAGGGCACAGTAAAACCTAAACAAAACAAAACAAAAAAAGCCTTGGCAGTCAAATAGAAGCAACATAAACACTTCCAAATAAGGAGAAAACAGACGAATGGCTAAACTTTACACCTAACAGCGGGTAAAAAGAAAAAAAAAGACAGAAACATGTACACAGGCAAAAAGAGGCCCCTATTTCAACAGCGCATGCCCACACAAGAACGTGACGCGGTATATCCAATAATCTATAGCGGTATTGTATACACAAGGAAAAAAAGAACAGAATCATTTTCGCAGTTCCAATTTACAGATAATTTTAAGACAGGCCATGCATGCTTTTAAAAAACTAACAAGAACAGGGGCAAAGAGGGGCACATAAATCACATTCCATCGCGCTGAATTTCCGCACGCCGTATATGATACTGCAAGGATAACATAGCGGGATGCGGAGTTGAAAAAATTAAACGAAAGTGAAACAGTACGACGTGAGTAAATTTCTCAATGCATTTTAAAGAGGGTCGGATTGTAATTGGGAACACAATTCCAATCATTGCAAGTTTTGGGCAAGAATGAGGTTGAATGCGTGACGGTATTTGAATGAGGAACAAACTTTCTGGAGATGGTTTTAGAGCAATGAGATGTAATTTGGAGGCCTTATCCAGATAGAGTGCAAAGCAACATTATGATAGTAGATTTTGGGAAAACGGCAGAGACGTGCGTTTTTCCTTCGTGTGGCTAGTGCGGGAAGGCACAAGTGAAACTTGTGCCTTCCCGCACTTCAATACACTGTATGTGCGATGATTGTGATCATCGCATGATTATGATTGTTATCATGATTGTAATCATTGTGCAGTGTAATCACCATTACACTGTATGTGCGATGATAATTACCAAGAATGAAACGGGATGCACGGTTCTTATTTCGCTCAAGCATGTGTAATAATGTGGAGTAACCAGGGTGACACACTCAGGACGCATCTTCAAATTGGGGGCGGATGTATGTCGTGTACAAGAGCAGAATTAGAGCTGGAAGAGCAAGGAAGAAATCTCGTCAGAGGTACCCTAGTGTCTGGTTAGATTTTGATGTGATATTTTTGATATGAGTATTCTAGGCAAGGTTGTTGGTGATGTAAACACCAAGGTAACGGTACGATGTTACAGGATCTAATGGGAATCGCTTAGGTAGTATCTTGGAGGCACATCCCCTTTCAGGCTTATTCGCTTAACTTTGGATATCTTGACGTTTAGCTCCATTTGCCATTTTTGACACCGAGACGTTACAGTGTTTAAATCGGTCTGAAGGTTGGTAGTATCCGAGTCATTATAATTTTATGGGAGACAACACAGTCGTCAGCAAATAAATATATGTGAGACTTAATCCTACTAGGCAAATCGGTGATATAAATTAAGAAGAGTAAAGGTCCAAGTACCGACCCTTCGGTGACGCTTTAAAGAAAAGGGGCTGTGGGCGAATTGTAATCATTGGCGTTGAGAAATTGTACACGTAAAGTTAAAAAAGCATGAATCCATTCCAATATTAAGGGGTCGACATTTAGGTTGCTCATTTTCTAAAGGAGGAAGGAATGATTGACCTTCTCAAACACTTTCGCAAAATTTAATAGGCACTCCGTTATGCAACCATTGTCTAGATTTTCATATCTACATTTTTTGCGGAACCCGTGCTGAGTGACTGCGGAAAGGTTGTTACGCTCGAGCAAACGGGTGAGCTCGATAAACTTTACATGTTCTAATAATTTACAAGTCACAGGAGTAAGTGAGATGGGTCGCTAATTGCAAGGATCATACGTTTCTCCAGATTCGTATACAGGGACAATTTTGTCTCTTTTCCAGTCGTGCGGAAATACGCCTTCGTTATAAGATTGCGAGAATAAACATTGGAAGAATACGAAACAGTACTCGGCGGTGTTCCTTAAAAATTTAGAGGTTCTTTCGTTTACGCCGCATGAAGATTTGGATTTAGGCCTGTAAAATATTGTTTAATTCTTGTAGCGCTAAAGATATTAGGATACTTGGGGTTTGATTACAAGGTGGGAGTTCTGGGTAGTTAGAGCGGATACCTGTCACAAAGAATTCTCTAACAAAAGTGGTGTTTAGTAAAGAAGCACAAAGATGGCTTTGCACATGGTCACCTTTAGGGGTAACTAATGATAGTTTGTTACTAGCGGTAGGTTCGTAAATGTTCCAAAACTGTTTCGGATTTGTCTTAGGGATCGTAGGAAGGGTAATGAAAACGAATGTCGATTTCGTAGCCCTTAAGTTGCCTAAATACGTTGAAGCAGCTGCCTTGTACTGTGATCATCAAGAAGCACTTGGTGACCATAGAAAACGGCGATATATTCCGGTTTTTTTTTTGTTGCGGAGCCGGCTTAAATGCCGAATATATCACGGGGCGTTACGATTAAAATAAACGTGACGAACCAGAATGAATATATGTGTTACTTCCAGAACCTTCTTCTTGAAGATATTCCAGTTGGTTTCAACCAATCGCTCAAGGTATCCTGGCAGGAAAACGTCTACAAATAAGCGAAGTTTTTTATTGATCACCGAATAGTTCCATTTGTTGTAATCTCTAATGGCTAGGTAGTGATTCCTGGATGATAGGTGACGGTACGTTATTAAAAAGTGGAAGACATCATGATCACTGAGGCCGGGTAAATGCGCAACTGGCGAGTATATGTCAGGTGAAAACGACAAAACAAGATCAAATTCAGATGAAGAATGCTTTGTGATTCGTCTAGGCGATGTTACAAGCTGCGAAAGGCCGACGTCTGCGAACTTTCATGGCGCTTTTTGCCCTAGCTGGCCTCGCGCCATTACATCCAAACAACATCATCATAATTGAGTCCACAGGTTGCCCCTGAAGTTCTGTATCTCATCCCTTCATCTTGGCATTGGCCTTCCCTGTCTCCTCTACCTGTCTTGGTACACACTCTGTTAACGTAATTGTCCACCGGTTGTTGGTTTGTCTCACTTCATGGCTAGCCCAAGTCTATTTTTTTATTAATGTGAACTATAGTATCGCCAACTGTACTCTGTGGCCTGATCCAAGTAGCTAGTTTCCGTCTGTGAGTGTTATTTCCAACCTTCTGCATTCCACGGCTCGTTAACCCGACCTAAGTTTAATTTCCTATTCTTTAGTAAGGTGCCAGGTTTCAGCTCGGTGTGTCATCACCGGCAGTATGCAATGACAGTCAATTTTTCTTTTGTTGACACAGGTATAGCTTACATTTTGTTTATTGCGAGTGCTTGCGGAGTGCTTCTTAACCCATGCCTAGTGGGAGGCGGATTTCTCCCCCGTAGTGGAGATCAGCAATAACCATCGGTCCAAAAGTAGTTATATTCTTTTACTAGTTTTCTTGCGTTTTCTCTTGCAAGTTGAACAGGCCGTGTCTGACACGCCTATTCCTGAATTTTAAAATTGATCTATGCTTTCTGATTGTAGTTCCTCAAGGCTGTGTTCTGCAGTCTTACTCAGCAAAACTATGTCGTCCGCAAACCTCAAATGGCTCAAGAATGTTCCCTTTATGCCTACTGAAATGTTTTTCCTATCAAGATTTCTAAGCTCCCTCTCCAGACAAGCTATGAATAAATTAAATATCGTATCTTCCCCTCTTACTGAATTTTGAATAAAAAATCTCTCATGTTGCTTGTGTAGGGATATCCTGCCCGTGTTTTCCTTATACATATCTTCTAGAACACATAGGCAGATTTTCTCTATTTCGTTGTCTTTTAGTGCTGCTAACACGGCAGTGGTGAGTGAGGAATCGAGCACTTTCTTGGAATGTATAAATGTGATGAAGAGTGGTGTCGCTTTCTGGTGTCCGTTTTCTGACACCCAATTGATGACATAGATATTATCCAATGTTGAGCAGGCATTTTATTGCTTATACTGCTCGCTGGGTTGATAGAAATCCAGGTTGTCACCTATACAGCTAATCTATTTTTTTAGTAAACAAAGTGTAAATATTAGCTTGTACATGTCTCTCCCTATCAATCGGAGTTATTTGGCGTTTATCTAGATTATGGGGACTTTTTCAGTCTTCAAGCATACCAAAAACTACACTGCAAGGTTTTTCAAAACTATGTGATCTCGCTCTTTAAAAATTATCTGCAAATATACCATCGTAACTCGCAGCTTTTACAATTTTTATTTCTTCGAGAGAGTTTTCAGCTCCCTCTTAAGATGCTAGTGGGACATCACAAGTTGAGCTTGTAATCTCACTACTTTCCCTTGCCCGCGGGGGCCGCTTTTCCAATGCAAGCTAAAAGCAAAAACGCTCGTGTATTCGAGATTTCGCCGCACGTTAAAGATCTGCAGGTGGTCAAAATTAACTGAAAATCGCAGCCTGCGGCGAGCCTCATACCCTGCTTTGCATTCGCGCGTTAAACCCAACAATCAATCAATCAGTTTCCCTGGTTTAAGGCCGTGGACAAACAGCCTAGTTTAGAATCGTTCGGCTACAGTTATTATCTCGATCATGATGGTGATGGTAAGTGTTTAATGGTGCAAGGCCAACGAGGGCAAAGAGCTCCAGAGACAAGGTTATTTAAAGAAGTGAAGTGGTTTGCACAAAACGGTAGGGTAACAAAAAACGTGTCAAGCGAACATAGTAAAATCAATTAAACATAATGGTGATGGCTGGTGTATAGGGCCAGTTTGATAATGCATGATAAGAAATGAGGTTTAAAAACTTGACTTCTGACAAATACTCAAACACACGTTTCACAGAAACAATGGCATTGTCACCTACAAAAAACGATGGATGTAGGGGAATATGTTGTCTGTATTGTTCTCTGAACTGTTTGTGTCGTGTTGTGTGAAGTGCCTTGCATGTGATTAGTATGTGCAATACGGATAGGTCCTCTCCGCATCTGCCGCACTGGGGTCTAGGAGATCCCGTCAGCAGATACGAGTGCGTTGCATGGGTGTGCCCTGTCCGCAGCCTACCCAAGGCGACTTCCGTGTGTCTGTTGTGTGAGTCAGTTGTGTATCGTCCCAAGAGTGGCTTTATTACATGTAGTTTGTTATCTGTCTGTTCATTCCACTGTGCTTGCCATTTCCTACGAAGGTATTGTCGAATTTGTGGCTTAAGTTCACTCTGTGGTAGTATGGTTAAATCTACTGTGTTCCTGAGTGCAGCAACTGCGGCCTTGTGATGCGCAACCTTATTGCCAGCAATTCCAGCATAGCCTGGAACCCAGCACAACATCAGAACAAGTTTTTGGGCATATATAGACATGATAGTTTTGAAAACCATTTGGACAATTCTGTTTTTGCATGGCTTGTATGATGCCAATGCGCGCACAAGGCGCAAGGAATCTGTAGATATGATGGACTTCGAGATTTTGTGTTCAAGAATGTGTTGTGAAATGAGTAAGATGCCATACGCTTCAGCTGAGTAAATTGTGGTGTATGTGCTCATGGTTCTGCATGCATCAAAGTTTGGTCCATGAGCAGCGCAAGACACTATGGCTGCAGTTTTTGATGCGTCACTATAAAACTCTGCACATTGATACTTGTACTGCAGGAAGAAGAAGTGCTGCAAAATTGCAGTTTGTGGTACCCTGGTTTTATCAATATTCATGAAAGACAAGTCACAACACACAGGTTGTAGCTGCCACGGTGGTAAAATGTCAGTAAAAAAAATGTCTAAATGTCTGAAAAGGAGATGTTGAAATCCGAAGCTTCCTGTCTCACTCTAAGTGAGGATGGCAAAGGAATGGACGGGTGATTTACAAACACTTGTGATGTGGATGTATCACTAAAAACAGGTTTAAAAGGATGGTTATTCATCGATGAAATTTTGAAAGCGTAGATCAAGTCCATGTACGTTCGTTGGTCCTCAAGGCACCATTTGTTATATTCAACATATAGACTTTTTGCCGGGCTAGTGCGGAACGCACCCGAGGCAAGGCGGACGCCCAAGTGGAGTACTGGGTCAAGCATTTTAGTGCGGTTTTGATGCCGACCCATACACGACACTGCCGTAGTCTAACCGGGACCCGAATAAGGCAGTAAAGACCCGGAGAAGTAGTTCTTTGTCTGCACCATAGGATTTGTGGGAGAGGACCTTGAGAATATTTAGTGTTTTGAGGCATTTATGTTTAAGTGCTTTGGCGTGAGGTATGAACGTGAGCCTGTTATCAAATATGACACCTAAAAACGTTTGCTCGCTTTTAACAGGAATAGATGCACGGCCAAGAGCTATCTTAGGGTCCGCACTAAGCCCGTGCTTGCGGGAGAACAGAACACAAGTACTTTTGCCCGGGTTAAGTTTTAAACCGTTAAGGTCCGCCCATCCAGCAAGCTTCTTAACAACGAGCTGTACATGACGTTCGCAAATTGACAGGTTACAGGATTTAAAAGATATATGAACATAGTCTACATAGATGGAACAGGAAATGGTTGGTGGCAATTGCCTTTTGGAGGGAGTTCATCTTAACTATAAGCAATGTGCAGCTTAAAACTCCACCTTGCGGCACACCATTTTCCTTCACATGTATCCCGGACAGGGGTGACCCAAAATAACACGAAATGTCCTCGTGGACATGTAGCTAGAAATGGTATTTAACATGTTACCTGACACACCAAAGGACTTCAGGTCGCTAAGGATGCCCTATCGCTAGGCTGTGTCGAAAGCCTTTTCAAGATCAAACAATACCATAAGGCAGGACCGCGTATGATCAATTGCATCTTTTATGAAGGATTCCAACGCAACAAATTGATCGTTGGTGGATCGCCCCACCCTAAAGCCTGCCTGGCAGCTCTCGAGAAGACCGTTGTACTCAAGGAAGTACACGAGCCTGCGATTTACCCTCTTCTCGAGCAGCTTGCATAAGCAGCTTGTCAGGCCGATTGGACGATAACTGGCGGGAGAGGAACGGTCCTTCCCTTCCTTCAGAAACGCCACTACTATGGCCTCCCTCCAAGAGTGTGGAATCTGCCCCGAAATCCGTATTTTATTGTATAGGTGTACGAGTGTTTCAAGAGTGTCTGAGTGTAGGTGTTGTAGCATGGTGTATCTAATCTTATCTGCCCCTGGAGGTGAAGGTTTACATGGGCTCAGGGCAACCCTCAACTCATAGAGTGTAAATTCAGAATTGAAGCCAGATTTTTACCTGTTATTGTAATGTAGGGACTACTTTTCACCAGTATTTTTATGTTTTAGAAAAGTGTTTGTGTAGTGTGCAGAGCTGGAAATGTGTTGGAAGTGTTGCGCAAGTGTGTTAGCCTGGTCTTCTAGTGTGTTCCCTGTTGTACTGACCAGGGGCAGGCTGTGTTTCTATTGTCCTTTAAGGTTACGTATTCGTGTCCAGACTTTGTGAGTGTCAGTGTATGAGTTGATGGAAGTGAGGAAGGCACGCCAACTCTCCCTTTTCGCCTCACGACGCACACGCTTCCTAAGAGCCTTTGACCGTTTAAAGGAAATTAGAGTAACTGGCGTGGGGTACCGGCGAAGGACCCCCCAAGCCTTGTTCTGGGCCTCTCGCGCCCGCCTACAGTCCTTGTTCCACCAGGGCCTCCTTGGGTATCGGGACGCACTGGAGGCCTGGGACATAGACTTTTCGTCGGCGTCGAGTATGTGTGCCGTGACGAGTTGGGCTGCTTCCTCCACGTGTAGGTGTTTTATGGTTGTGTGGTGTAGTTTAGATGTTTCTGTGAATGTACTCCAGTTTGCTTTTGATTCATTAAACCTGTTATGGAAGATGGACTGCATGGGTAATTACCTATGCACGTTAGGGAAGTGGGGAAATGGTAACTATCATACGGGTCTGTGCCCACACCCCACTCAAGACAGAGAACTGGAAAGAGAACTGCGGAACCAATAGCCAAGTCAAGATGCGAGTATGTATTGTGTCCTAAGTTAAGGTATGTAGGCTGTTTTTTGTTGAAAAGGCATGCTCCGGAGGATCTAAGAAACTTATCTATCATGCGACCTCGGGCATATCTTCTGGAGGAACCCCAAAGGGAGTTGTGTGCATTAAGGTCGCCTGTTAGAATGTACGGTTCGGGCAGCTGGTCGACCATCGCCTCGAAATCAGAGCTCAGAAGTGCAAAATCAGGAGAGATGTAAATAGAGCATACCGTTATCAACCTATTAAATATTATCGTACGGATTGCTACAGTCTCAAGGACAGTGATCAGAGTGACAGGGTGGCAGGCTAAGGATTTCCGGGCGACAATTGCCACACCTCCTGAAGAGTGTATGCAACCAACCGTGTCCTTTTTGAATACCATGTACCTATCAAAAAATTTGTTTGTTTAGAATTGAGGTGGGTTTCCTGGAGACACATGATACTTGGCTGACTGGCATGCAGAATCTCATGCATATCAAGATTTTTAAGGAGGCCTCTGCAGTTCCATTGGATGATGTTTTCTGTTCCCATTATTTACATTTAAAAATAACTGGAGTGTGTGTGTGTGTTTGTTTATGTGTCGTCTTTCGGGGCTGTTATTCTAGAATTTTTAGGCTTTTCTGTCAGCTTGGACATCGCAGGCTGCTCCTTGCGCTGCGTTGCTGGCAGGAACGGCGTCATATCCATCTCCTCGTCGGATGCCAGAAGGATGCCAAGCGCACCAGGCCCCCCCTTTCGGGAGCCCTTCGTTTGAACCACCACCGCGGAGGGCGTCCGGGGCACCAGAGGTTGCCCGGGAGGTGCGGTGGTGGTGGGAGCCGATGCGGTGCCCCCGGTGTCCATCCGGTCGGCACCCTCCAATGTACTGGAGGACGGGGAGGCAGAGACGGGAGAGGCACCAGTCCATACAGAAGAGAGTTGTCACAACAACCACTGCTGCCTCAGCAAGCGGCGTGGCAACGGATTGGGATGCCTGAGGCACCCCAGGGGGTGCGGCAGAGGGACGAAGTCAGACTCGCTGAACTTGGTCCCTGTGGACACCATACGCCACTCCGCCCCTCGGCGACCCGCGTCGGCGTACCTCCCCAGGGGGAAAGAGGCGAACCTCTTTCGCGCCTCTGGGAACGTGATGTTCTCAGTTACCTTTATGTTGATTATCTTTTTTCCCAGTTGGAATTTTTCACACTTGCGGGAGTATGCTGCATGCGGTCCGCCGCAGTTCACACAACAGAGGGTGTCACATGGACAGTTGTCAGTCGGATGATCGTGCGCCGCGCATTTTGCACACATCGTTCGGCCACGGCAAGAGTTTGTACCATGCCCCAACCGCTGGCAATTAAAACAGCACCGCGGATTCGGGATGTACGGACGGATGGAGCAACGGATAAAACCTGCATTTATGTGTTGTGGAAGAACTGCGCTGTCAAAATTCAAGATAATGTGCTTGGTGGGAATCTCCCTGTCGTCTCCGCGGATAGTGATGCGTCTCACGGCAGTGACGCCCTAATCATTCAAGCCGGCAAAGAGATCCGCATCCGTTTCGTTCAGGAGATCTGTTTCGGATATCACACCCTGTGAGCTGTTGAGGCTCCAATGGGGTGTGACCCTGATGTCGAGATCAGCCAGTCTAGTCTGAGCTAGAAGCTTTGCAGACTGCTGCTTGTCATTTATTTCGATTAGGACTTCACCAGACCTTTGTTTTTTGCACTTATACGATTTTCCTATTATGGCTTCAAGATACTTGGCGATTAAGAAGACTGACTGAGATGCTAGGGTGTGGGTTGGATTGAGGGACTCCATGACAAGAAATCGAGAGTAATGATTTGGTTCAGGAAATGTCAAAGATGGTAATGGAGGAAACGATACTTCGGTGCGGCCCCTTTTAGGGGGACGATCACGGTTGGGGGGTGGTTAGATAATACCATACGGCATAGTATAAGAGCAGGGAGACGGGGGTACTTTCTTCTTTGACCTTACCCTGGTAGTCCAAGAGGTCCCGGAGCTCGCTGCCTGGTAGACAGGCAGGGAGCCCATCGGCCGGAGCTTGACCAAGGCTCCGACGGCCACCATTACAGGTTTCTACCCTTCACCTTAAAAACACAACACCACGGTAGGTCACAGCTTATGTTGGGGAGCTCGGGGTCGGCGGTATCGCCAGTACCGTCATCAAGACTTTTCAAGGTGCCCCGTGCGGGGTATTATCTCGATCAAATTGGGCTTATTCTTACCTTACTCATCTATGAGTGGTGACATGCTGTCTTTCCCGGCACTTAGATTTGTCTTATGTGCTTTCAAGCTTCTGCCTATTTGCAGCGCATCGTCGATCATTACCATAATATACGGAGCAATGTCAATTGTTTTATTTGTGGTATTGAGTTTCGACAGCATGGCTAGGTCAATCCGATCGGCCGTACGTGAAGTGTTCATGTTTTTACGTTTGGCAATTCGTTCCGTTGTTTTCTCACTTAGTTTTTATTTTCTTTCCTACAGATTGACTCTCCACACCTGCTACCGATTCACTTAGTGTCGATATTTGGTTGTAATATAGGTTATCTAGACTGACCTCGTTCCGTTTGTTCCGAAGCGACAATTTGCTCGGAAGAGTGGCTCAAACTCTTGCGTTCTGGCTCTTAATGACTCCAGGCGTAGTTTCTTAGTTTCATGAGTTTCCTTCTTTCAGTTTAGAGACTCCTCCCTAGCATGCATCTAACCATGCCATGACTACTGTTCGAATCTTACCTTGAATGTCTACTTCTTGCACCGTACCAGGGTGGTCAATTTAAAAGAAGTAATTTTAGTCCATGGTTGAACCATCGGAACTTTTGCATGCCGATATGGTACTCTTCGGCATGTAGAAGAATGTGTACATCAGCCTGACGTTATTTCTTTTTGGCGAATCACATATGTTTAACTCCTCGAGTATGGCGATTGTCCATTCCGAGTTTCCACTGTCCATTCTCGCATTTGCTTCTTACCTACCTTTCGTTAAAATTGACCAGAAAATTAGGCACTCTGTTGTTGCCTGCTTCACTGCTGATCGAACGTCCTCCTAGAAGTCATTGATGGCTTTATCATCTTAGATGTTGTTGGCGCATAGGCCTCTACTACTTTTAACCTGTATCGCTTGTTTAGCTTGATCGCCACAGCCGCGACTCTCCCGCAATCATGAAAAATCTCCTGCATTTCCCTTGCAATTTCCCTGTGGATAAGAAATTGCACACCGTGTTCTTACTTGTGCTTCACTGTAGCACAGAGTATGTAAGCTATTGAGCTCCATTAAGCCCTGCGCTGTCCTAAATACTTAATGTCCGGACGCTGTTCTGGTAGTAAAGCTATGCTTCCCTCACCAGTCAGTGTGTGTGCATTTAACATTGCCGGAGTCAGTTTCTAAAAGCAATTCGTCCGGACGGAGATTCATAGCTCCCACCGATGTATCGGTGTTCAATCTTCAAGCAACCTAAAGGCTGCCGTGAGGCACGATGGTGTACCGGTGGCGAGAAACGCAGTTTGAAGAGAGTTTCGGTTCTCTATATGGCAAAGAAATGTCAATATTGCGGACACAAGCAATATTTGCCCTTTTCAATTAAGGATGTCTTTTATCACTTCTCAAGTGCGGTGTGTCTTAGCAAAGACAATATTTTTTTGTCTCTTATATATCATCGGTCTTGAAAATGCCATGTTTCGAATTGTTTGGTTCAACGCGACCAGTGGGCGTAGCCACCAATGCTCATTTTGCGAGCCACAGGTTTTACATCATATTTGGAAAGTATGTAGTTCAGTCACCGCTATTTCAAAAACGCAAGGTGGCGTCAATTTTCTTCTCAATATTATTCAGCTGTGCCGGCCTTTTCTGACTTTACGTTGCCACCCGAATAACGATTATAGTATAACCCCGCAATACTACTACAACATCATATTTAGTGATGTATAGCTACAAAAGCAGACATATTTGCAACATACTTTTTCAAACCTGCGAAAGAGAAACACTTTGGCTGCAATCTGTGAAACATTAAAAAAAAATTCCAGATGGCCTTTTTTATATATCGGTGTTAAAACTACGCCAAATTCCAGCCCAGTTTTTATAGGAAACCACTTCTCCTATATAAACGAATATCGATACAAATAACAAACAAGTGTATGAATAACACCTAAAAACTGAACCTCTTAGTTTTGTTGTTCGAGAGAAAAAAGTTGATATTTTTAAAATTTTTAAAAATTGTGGAGGATCCTCTTTTTTGAGTAAAGAAAGTACTTGAAACTACTTTACAATAAGGAAACTTCTAGAAAATAAAAAAGAGGTATTAAAATAGTATGATAAAAATAAACTGTGGAAATAGCTGGAACAGCTTGTGATTTATATTCGCGAAAGTTTCAAATTTTGTGCATTATGCTCTACGAATTTGCCACCAGAGCCAGTTTATGAATTTTTTTTTTGTATTCAAAACATTTTTTCGCCCAAATACCTTCAAATATGTTTTGCCTGAGCACCAAGGAGTATATTTAAACTTGTGGCCCAAATAAAAATATCGGCGTATACGCCTGTGTCATCACTTGAAAACAACCTATCATGGCTGTGACCAAAAATACGTTCCGAAAAAATGTGCAAAAATAAAATGTTCTGGACAGCGCGGTGTAACAATCCAAGTGGTTAAAAAAAAACACCGGCCTTTTTGTACAATGCATTCGCAGCTCTTACTGGATATGGGCTTTGGGGAGAGGGATAATTTAGGCATTTGTACAGCTTTTCAGCCTCCGAGACGATTCAGCTGCATTGTTTTTAGGTGGTGACAGAGATGGCACTGAAAAATGTACTATTGTTAAGTGTGTAACCAGCAACAGAGTGCAGACGCCAATCGTCCAGAGCCTGTATGCGCCGTTCTGGCGTGCCTCCATCATCCTCATCCTCATCATGGAAATCACAAGCATGATCATCACCGCCTAAGCCGCGAAGAAGACGAGAACGTGCCCCTTCGGGAGCGCGTGTTCTTGGTGCGACTGCTACCAGGCATCAGGCCCAAGTTTCCTAAAATACACCCTCTTTTCTCTCTCCTGTTGGCCCTCATCAATTGTTGCACCGTAACACTGGTGGAGGTGCTGGGTACCGGAGCATCTGATCCCCAGGTCGCCCTCTGAAAGCCCTGAGCGACCTCCCAGCGTCTGCACGCCCGTACATCGCTGCAGCCGCCGCAAGCTAGGCCTACCTCCAGAACACGGCCTCCTGCTTGACACCGCACAAAGGCGCCAGGTTTCTGAACCAGAGGTAATGGCTCAAGCATCGCTGCCGCCTCAGCTGATGCTTCACCAGCCCCGTACTCCCAGCAGCTTTTACAGAACCGATTCCGAGGACGTAGATGACTGGCGTGACCCATTCGAGCGCGTCGCCAGTTTGAACAAGTGGACACCTGCACAAAAGCTTGAGAATGTCTACTACTCGCTAGAACACGGGGCGCGGATATGGTTTAAAAATCGCGAACGAAGGTTAGAGACATGGGACGACTTCCGCCGGGAAGTGCGCGACAGCTTCGCCAGCAGCGACCGTCGAGACCGTTCGCAAAGCCTTCTGGGAATACGGATACAAAAGCCAAACGAAAGCGTCGGAATGTTTGCCGAGGACATGGCCCGTCTCTTCCGGCGCGCGGATCCCGATATGTGCGAGCCCAAAAAGCTTCGGTATGTGATGCACGGCGTCAAAGAACAGCTCTTCGCAGGCCTTGTGCGCAACCCACTGCGTACTGTGCCAGAATTTATTAAGGAGGCAACTGCCATTGAGCGAGCTGTGCAGGAGTGGTGCCACCAGTATTCCCGAACGTCGATCAAAACTCCGAGCCCATCCGCGGCATCACTGTGCACCACTATGGGCGACAACAACCTGCGCGAACTTGTCCGCTCGGTTGTTCGTGAGGAGTTGGCAAAGTGCGGAATAGGAATAGCGCCGTCGCAGCCAGCTGTCATCTCGGTTGCGGATGTTGTGCGGCAAGAAATTCGCCAAGCAATTTCTGCTCCTGAGCCCCTTCGTCAAGCAATTTCCGCTCCTGGGCCGCCCCGAACCCAGCTTATGCCCCAAATGAATTACGTGACTGCTCTCCGCTGTCACATGGCCACAGCGCTGACCACGGCAACTATGCCACCCCCGACGTACTCCCGACCGCAACCTCCTGGCTCTTGGCCACAAAGGGAATTACCGGCTCGTCCGCAGATCCGCAAGACCGACGTGTGGCGCACCAAGAACACCAGCACCTGGACGCTTCCCGTTACGACCTTCGCCGCCGTCACGCGGCATTTGCACCGGGTGACCTTGTGTGGGTTTGGTTACCCGTTCGACGTCGGGGGTTATCGACGAAGCTTCTGTGCAATTATTTCGGGCCGTACAAGGTGCTTCGTCAACTTAGCGAAGTAACTTACGAGGTGGTACCCGAGAATTCTGGTGTTACCGGTCGTAGTCGATCTCGACCAGTGACTGTCCATGTAGTGCGTTTGAAACCGTATGTTTCGCGCTAAACCGACTTCACGACAATTGTGGCTTCGGACCCTGTTGACAGTGATCTTGAGCATCGGGACGATGCTATTCCGGGAGGGGGATAGTGTTACGTGTGTAACCAGCAACAGAGTGCAGACGCCAATCGTCTAGAGCCGGTATGCGCCGTTCTGGCGTGCCTCCATCATCCTCATCCTCATCATGGAAATCACAAGCTTGATCATCACCGCCTAAGCCGCGAAGAAGACGAGAACGTGCCCCTTCGTGAGCGCGTGTTCTTGGTGCGACTGCTACCAGGCATCACGCAAAAGTTTCCTAAAATACACCCTCTTTTCTCTCTCTTCTGGCCCTCATCAATTGTTGCACCTTAACACTATTAGGGAAGCTGGTAATCGCAGAGCGCTAAAAAAATACACGTGAAAATTTCTGAATACTGCTTATGTTCAGGCACTTATCGCCGCCTGTTGTTCTCCTAGGACAAATTCACACTGTGGCATATTTAAAAGGGCGTCGAAAGGGCGTTTTGTTCTTGTAATTTAGTGCGGGAAGTTTTTTGTTTAAGAACGAAAAAATATTTAGCGGCTACCTTGGCCTTAGACGGCCGGCTGTAAGCGACCTTCACTCTACTGACGATCTCCCTGTGGCCGAGTGCTGGCAAGGAAGCAGTTTCGGATTCCGCCTGTTGATTGGGTGCAAATGGTGTTGTCCGATTGAAAAAGTGATTCGACACGCACCTTGCGGGGTTCTACAATGCTGCACATGAAGTGTGTCAGACAACCAGAAGAGAGAACTACTAAAGATGAAACGACCTGAATATTAGTGAGGGTAGGGCATGCTAAAGTATGTCGTAAAGGAAAGTGGGTAACCCTTTAGATTGCAGGTACTGTCTGCATCCAAGAGCGAGTAATTTTGAATGCTGCCAAATTTGGGTAAATGTTTCTATACGCAATACAAAAACTCAAGCTGCAAAACTTGATATACAACCTGCAAGGGGCGCGTCGAGAAAGATAATAAAAGCCGCTGAAAGATAACGAGATGGTTTTTCTTGTAGATTTCACAGATAATAAATATTCGACATTCAATAGGCTGTTTGTGGAAAAGCTGAAAATAAAGTTTCAAAGTTACCCATCGCACAAGATTGTGAATATGCATGCAGCAGTAAACCACATTTTGAAGACGACATACACCCTTTTGCTCAAGAAACACTGGTGTTTATGCATAAAATCACGTGACGAAATTTCACATGATTCTGTCAACTTAAAAACGCGCATGTCGTTTTTTCAAGATAGGCCTTGAATGTTATAAAAAACGCATTTTAATCTGCAAGAAACTTCCGCTTCTTTTCTGTGCGCCCATCATCACAGTACAAGAACAAGAAGAAATTTGTAACTTTGAGCTACCGTTAACGGACATCAATTTTTTAGCCTCGATGAAGTTTTTGTGCAAATTCAAATGTAAAGAACGCTTGAGACGAATTTTGCAGTGGCGAACCGTGTAGCGGTTTGAAATCACGGCCATTCTACAGAGAGTCACCAGGAACAGATACTTACAGGCATTATTTTTGGCACTTCGGAAACGAACACGAAAGCTACATCCTTTCTGTCCAGATGTAGGGATCTGCAGGCAGTTGGCGCCACAGCGAAGGGAGGCAGACGAGGATCGGTACTGATTTGTGCTAAAGGCGGTTCCGCTTCTAACGATAACAAAGGGCCTGCTTCTCCGGGGCTCTGACAGCAATGTTCGACGCCGGAGGCTAGACGACGGAGGCAATCGGGGGCCGCACCCATCCAGGCCCGGTAGTGAGGAATCCCCATTGTGAAGCAGACCCACTTTTGTGATGGCGGCGACCGCATCGCTATCAAATATAAATCGATCCTGGAAGCTTGTTAAAAGTCCCTATTAAAAGTCTAAAACAGTAGAAGTCCCATGAACGCGATATTTCCTAGTTCGCGCAGGAAACCATTGATTACATCATCAAAGCCGGAATACCGTAAACCTAAAGATAGTGGCGCTACGCTGGCGGCGTGCTTTCTGGTAACTTGGCTACCCGCATACCTGTTTCCCTTATGATTATGGCGGCAGCTGCTTTGCCGAACGCTGGATCATTACGCCTCGTCCAGTGTGACTAGAAAAACAATCGCAATCTTCAGGTTAAGCTCCAGCAACACAATTTCATCCAGAAAACCAGAATGCGCTCGTTGCCCGTGACGCTGGCTCTTGACTTGTACTGCCTGAATCAAGTGGCGATGCTGTTTCTTTGATAGTGGCACGGAGAAACCCTGCAAACACTCCACTGAATGGATGTTTCAGGCTGCCTGCAAAAACGGCTGGCGCGGCATCATTTGCCGCTCTGCAATTCTAACAAATGGTTGTACTGCGTGCTGGTTTCACCACAGCATGTGCCGCTTACACGTATCACAAAGCATCTCGGAGTCATTTAACTCCGCAGGCTGAGGGCTACGCTGAATACGGAGATCCAATAATAAACGATTTTGACGCATTGGCCTTCGTAGAAAGTCGCTCGTTTGGTGGCCGAAAGGAGCTTCAGTGAACAATCCTGGGGGATCATCGATTAACGCTTCCGCTACAACTGGGAAAAAATGATTTGAAGTCACCTAGCAGTTGGACCGCTTCGCGACCCTTTACCCGCTTCCGCGGCGAATTTGCATCCGTATCCGGTCGCCAACCGCTAGTTCTTGACCAACTTGGTGGTTGGAGAAGTATGTAGAGAAATAAAGATAAACATGCAGGGGGGTTCCCCTAGGAAGCGTTGAAAACTAGGATCGGCACTGACTGCCTGTCACGGTCACCTCTATGAATGTTTGTATGCTGTACGCTGGTGTTTTCCCACACATTCCTCCATCCCAACTTGTAAGTGCCAAATCAAGAACGTATTAGACGGCGGGTAAATCTGGAGCCTCTGAATTGCACCAAATGCGACCAGTCGACATATGCTCTACTGCTTTGTCTGTATGAACAATGGTCCTAAAACTAATGATAAGCTGATGACACACTATTGAGAACGCTTATCATCTCACGGCAATTTTATAAAGCAGCAAGCTAAGTTACACCGCGAAACAACGCAGCCACCGCTTCGCTTGCAGTCTCGAGGAGACTCTCCTGCCGAAGAAAGGCCGAAAGCCGACAAAAGGGATCACCCGCCACGCCCGCCCAGGGTGAGCACGGGGAACGCTGGGTAATAGCGCCCTATTGCCGCACCATCTATACTGTGTCCCGCGAAAGAAAAGCGCGCTCTGCGTCCGCAGACGCGTTGAGCGTTTCTTGTCCAGCACGCCATGAATAAACCGGTGGCTGGTACAGCTTTGCGTTCCTTTAAAGACAGTTCAAGTGCTGATGAACAAATATATGTGCTGTGTTGCTGTCTGCAACATGTGTAAAGACACGAAGGACGCCGCCACAAGTAGGCTAAAAAAAACAGATCAGAAGCAAAGAAGAAAGGCGGGAAATTTGGCAACAATGTTTAGGTCTCTATATGTGACATTCCAGTACTGGAATCACTGTGAGGCGGAATAATTTTTTCAGGTTCCTTCTGAAGCAATCACGAGTGGGCTCAATACAGAATTCTGACCTCCGTTTTATTATCATGCGGCCTAAGAAATCTCGTGCCGGCAAGGGGCAGTGTATTTCTTGGGTACCTATGAGCTTCAAAAAAGCGGTGGTGTGCATGTTTACGCCTCCAGTGACACGCGCGAGATTTATAAGCCCAACTGTATAGCAAAGAGGGGCGAAAATTGTGTTAGTCAGGCCTCTGTTGCACTGCTTCAGAAGGAAGTCAAATATGTTGATGGCCGTTCTTAGTGATTGCACTGGCAGAGCATTGCCATTACATTCCTTGCCATAGTTTATTATTTTGAGGTTTTTCCTTTGGTTTCTGGTGTTTCGTTCCTTTTTTCTTTATCTAAAAGTTGTTTCGTCATTCGTGTGTTTGTATATAACCTACCGGAATGAAGTCACCTGGTTGTTAGCGCATGTACTGTCTTTTTATTTTGTTTCGCTGCCCGCCGCGGTGGTTCAATGGCTAAGGCGTTGCGCTGCGGAGCACGAGGTCGCGGGTTCGATTCCCGGCCGCGGCGGCAGCTTTTCTGATCGAGGCGAAAAGCAAAAACGCCCGTGTGTACGAGATTTCGGCGCACGTTAGATCCCCAGGTGGTCAAAATTAATCCGGAGCCCTCCACTACGGCGCGCCTCAACGCCTTCGTTGCGTCGGCGCGTTAAACACCAGGATCAATCGATCTATTTTGTTTCGCTCCCGTTCGTGCGCTGTTGTTGCGGATTATTCATGCAAGTAGCTACCCGAGCTCTACCTTTATTACTTTCTGTGCCATTTCAAATGAGATAAATAGCGTATTTTTACATGTTCCGCCATCCCTGAGGTAAGGACATCAGCACGACTAAGCACACACATGTGTAAAGTAATTTGCTGGCCACTCCAAAATGGCTAGCTGCACTGGATTCTCTTGCCCTTAAATATATAGAGAAACTTTGCAGCTGCCCTCTTCTAAAAAAGTTTAAACTGTTCAGGCGAGCGAGACCAGTGATGGCATGAAACAAAGAACGTGTATTGAAGAAGTAGAAGTAGCACGCGCTCGCGCGAAGGAGCAGCCTTCTTGCTGTTCGTCTTCGAGAGCCGTGATGATATTTACAAGCTGCCGCCCGGCCAACTTGAATCGAGCTGTGTTTTGGCGGTTCATTTGAAGCAACCCTTCAACGGATAGATGTGATTCGCCAATCTTGTGAGAAGTTCTTTTCCCACCCGAAGGAGGCAAGCCCTTGTAACTCCGTCACGTCCAGGGTAGGTTTTCTCAATTAGGCACATTCTCCAAAACGTCCTTGGGCCCCGGTCTTTCATTAGCACCACATCTCCTGGGGGCAGGGTTTAGCGTGGCTCCTAAAGTAGCTGTGGTTGTGACGGAACTGAAGCCTGTTTTTCGGGAACTGTTTCGGCACCTGATTGCGGGCCAGATGCTGACGATGGCGACAAAGGCAGGCTACCCTCCTGATCCTCAGATTTTTCCTCAAACTTCCTTTTCAAACTTTTGTTCTTGCGTTTTTTAGATAAGCCCTTTTTTACTTTTGTTTCTTCGATTTTCCTTTTTTAAATTTCTTTCCCGACTTCTTTTTCTTAGATTTCTTGCTTTTGTTTCACTTCTTTTTTTTTTCTTTGACTTCTTACTTTTCTTTGATTTCTTGCTTTTCTTTAGTATTTCAACTGGGTTTTGTGATGCCAAATGATTCCAGGCTCCAGAACGTCTGTATGTCTTGTTGAAGTTCTGTTTCCGCAGCTTCAACTACAACTGATTGGGTTCGCGTTAGTCTCGTTTTACATTTCTCCGACAGACCTTGCACTACCAACCTAAGGTTGTCTCGACTGCCATCAGTCTGGCTTGAAGTTGACGTGTTTTACCAGTGAGAAACTCCCAATAATATTCGGAGCCAACTGGTAGTCCTATCGCCTCTCTGGCTGTCGTCTTGGTCCTGTCGTCCGCTACTCGTAGCTGCAGTTGTTCCATTTTTTCGTTGATGTTCTCATTGGGAGCAGGAAGCTTACTGTGCGAAATTACGTCAACATGCAAAGTTTCGACTACTGTTTCTGTTTACTTGTCTCGGGGTGCTATAGTCACTTGAACTACGCCCATGTACTTGATTTTCTCGTCTCCTCCGAATGAACCGATTGTTAGCCTTTCCTGTCTTATTACTTTTGCACCAATTTCTTTTGCCAATCCAGTTTGAATGAATGACCGCTAACTCCCGCTGTCGAACAGCAAACGGCAATGTCGGCCAGACGTGTCTCCCCCTATCCATGCCACAGCCACCTGCAAAAGCACAGAACCATGCTGTATATTTCAGTAGCGTGCAGAGTAGATGTCGTCGCCTTCACGTGCTGTGCTTCAACCTGCACCGTCTTTTCTTGTCGCACTGTTCTACACGCAGACGTAGCATGTCGTCCCTTGCATTGCTTGCAGTTCACGCGTGCTCTACAGATTCGTGCAGTGTTATTCGGTCGGGTGCACCTGAATCATACTCTATTATTTGTTAGAATGGCCTTCTCTTCGGTCATTGGAATGCTCCTACGACAGTCCTCAGTCGAGTGGCTTTTCTGCTCGCAGAAAAGACAGACTCTATCCGCGGAACTGTAGAAGCTGAAAGTTGTGCGCAGCTGCTTGATGTTATCTTTGGCTTTCGCAGCTGTCTTCTCCTGTTCACGCTGTGTTTGCTGCCGAAAGCATAACTGCTCCATTAGAAATGTCATCAGCCTGTCCAACTTTTGAGCGTACTCTTTTCCCGTTGAGTGTTTTTGCGCGCTAACTTCCGGGGCTGAGCTGCTCCTTATGGCTTCTTTGGACTTGAACTAGACTGATAACTCCGGTGGAATCGCTCGTTTCAACACTGGCAACAACATCGGTGCGTAACTCTCGGGTTACACCTTCAGTGACTTCAGTGCCAATGTGTTGATCTGTACTCTCTGCACAAGCCTGCGGAGATCGTCCGTTTCTTGCGCCGAACTTACTTTTTCTAAGTTCAACAGCTCACTCGTGTGCAGCTCCACCGATTGTTCTCGATTTCCGAACGTTTCTTGTAGTATTTTTATCGCTTCATCGTAATTGTTCTCTGCGGAAATATGGAGCCCTTCTATGGCAGCCGCTGCTTTCCCGGTGATAGATGCTAACAAATAATTGAATTTTTGTCCCTTTGTCATATTAGGTCTGAGGTGAGCCGCTGACTCATACTGCGCCCAGAAGCGCTGCCACTCCAAAGATGTTCCCCCACACGTTATCATTTCCAGCTTCGGTAGTTTCACTAGCTCCGTTGCGTCTCGCGCTGTACTTAGTGCTACCGCCTGCCTTCCGCTGCTATTTAATTCCATTTGTACAGGCTCTACATCTGAACTCGGTGGTAGACAAAATTGCGATTATTTTTATGTCATACTTGATTACTCTTTCAAATTCGGCATCGGCTGTATTTTCAGTCAGATATTTCTCTATTTGCTCGTTGGCACTCTTGAGGCTTTCGCTTATACCTCTGACCTGCGCCTGAGTCGCGAGTAGCTGTTCTCTGCTGGCTGCTTCATTAACTTGCTGCTCGCCTGCGTAGATAAGCTGCGTGATCTGGCAGGGAAGCGCCTTCCTTTTCTTCGTTATCCCTTGTTTGCTCCTTTCTCGGTGGTTTATAATGACGCCTTACTTGCTAGCCGTTCCGATGGCTCTGCTGGCCACTCCGGTCTCGTCGCGCGATCCAGGTCGGTCCGCTGCTCCACCGCCGTTTACTTCTCTGCTGCTGAGTCACAGATAGACATTCGTTGTGGGCGTGGAGGTAGAATCGTGGTAAGGGCACCATTGGTTCAGACGAGCGAGAGCAGTGACGGCAAAGAATAAAGAACGTTAATTGAAGAAGTAGAAGTAGCACGCGCTCGCGCGAAGGAGCAGTCTTTTTGCTCTTCGTCTTCAAGCGCCGTGATGATGATATTTAACAGTAACAGCTTTAAGTCATGACTCATATGGCGAAGAACCCCACTTTGATTCCGCATAAAGCTTTTTGAGATACACTACCAGTTGTGAATCTTTCTAGAAAAAGGCGCGCTTTTCTTTTAGCAGCTAGAAACTGCTCGCCGTGTTTGCAATAAATTTATTTAAAATTTATTTTGCTTCCGAGATTTTCTTCCTAACCAGGATATCGAAATTTCTGAGAGAGACAGAGAGAGAAAAAATCCCGCCATCTCGACCAAGTGAATGATGATGATAGGGGCGAAGATAAAATGCCTATCGGTAAAAGCGTGAAACATTCGCCCACACATCATGTAAAGACTCGACATGTTGTTATACGTCTTTTTGGCGGCGCGCCACATCTAAATGAGTGAAGGACATAAGGCGCGTTCGTTGCCATGCTCACGCCTCGGTTTGTAGCGCAGTTCGAATGGCGCCACGTACCTGCCGTCGCAGCCAGAGAGTTGTGGGATCGAAACTGGGCGCCACCGCGTCAAGACCACCACTACCCGCTCGCGAAGCTTGGGACTTCCCACCGCCCGTCGAAAATACCATCGACGACGTCGATGTTTGTAGTGATTATGTAGGGCTTGTTTGGGACGATGAGAATCTGCATGGGTAACTTGGCAAATTCTGTGTCTGACATTTTAGCCACCTTGGCCGTCGCCTTCTGCAGAGCCTCTTCTGTCGCGTACCCCCAATACGTGTCTTGAGCTCGCAGACAACGAACGACAACCTCTTCTTCTTCCTCTCCTCCTTGTTGGTTAGCAACGAACGCATTGAACGTTTTGACCTCTTCGGACAATCTTTGGTTGGCCAATCCCTAGGGGCATCCTCCCACCGTCATCATCAGCGGTATGTACTCGGCGCAACGAAGGACGGCACAGGGCCCGAGCAAGAGAAGCTTCGCTCCTAAAAAAATTTCTTAAATAGAATTGGTTGTAACAGCCAATGTTGCAGTGAAACTAAAAATTGTGGACAGCACTGCCTTAGACGTTTGACGTGGAATGGTCCATCAAGAAAAATTGTTGAATAATCCCCATGCCAGAAACATTCCCTGTGTTACAACTGACATTTTTTAGGCAAGAGGGAAAAAGGGAGCTGATTTGGTATAGAAACTATCAGAACTTTCTGTTGCTAACTCAGCATTAGATGAGATTCGCAAGTAAACCACCTGTTCATTAAATAATGTATGCCAGTTTCAGCCTCAACCTACGCAAACTCCCGCATTCATATGCCAAACATTTATTTTTTACAGCCTTGGGTAAGCTTTATAAAGATAACCTTGCTTTAGGCATACAAGTGTCACTCCTTCACTAATACCGCTTGTGTAATGCGAGTTATAACGGAGAAATACAAAGATAAACGGACTATAAAGGCAGATGGCTAGGAAATGTTTACAGTGAGTGTACACATGTGGTATTAATACAGCAAATATTGCTTAGTTGGCAGAGCATTGATTCCAGAGGCCAAAGTTCAGCAGTACGTTGCTGCATTTTTTGTGGTTTTTGGTTTTACTGGAAACTATACAGAATATATTTTACACTAAAAAATTTTGAGCAGGTACAGAAAAAAACTCTTGAAACAAGGTTTCCATTGTTGCAACAAACATTTGTCAAGCCATCTGAATGTATGGAGAGAGAGCGATTAAGATTCGCGAAAACGTCCTCGGAGGAGCCAGATAGAAGAGCTATCCCTCATGTATTCCTGGACAGCAAACCGACCCTCTTGGGTAATATTTGCTAATACTGCCCCACACTACAGCCTCTTGTTTGGTTTTGTGTGTATTTTTTAGATCTGGCCGAACTCAGCTGTAATACTAAAAAAAATTGAAGCCAACGTTTTAGTCTGTTTCTTTTCTATACCGAGCGTGCTTTGTGTTTGAATAGAGAAACGGTATTGCCTCTTTCCAACGAATGAATTGTTGGTCATTTTCGGCAATTTCTGAGACCGCATTTCACGGTTCTAGAAGTATTAGTCCCGAAAAAACAATGCCCGGAAGTTCAACAGCGCCGCACGTCTTTTGCCAACACTTATTTATGCACGTCACTTTGCTAACTCCTAGTTTTTAGTTACTGTGATATTTAAGGTTTAGCGTAGGACAATTCGGCCACAAAAAACATCATTTCTACGGACAAGCAATGCGAAAAACGTTAGAGATGGAATGTTCAAAGATACACATATTTACATGCAAAAATGTAAGCTGGAGAAAACACAAATTTAGAGATCGGCAACAACAAAAAATCTAGAAAAACCCAAAGAGCACAGGACTGCACGGCCTAACTCAAGCTGGTGTACTTTGGCCGGTGATTATCAGTCTGACCCTTTTTTGGCGGTGGTGTTCGGCCCGTGTCTATATGTGGGCCTTTTGGCCTTATACGGCCGTGCTCCCATGACTATCCAGCGGCCGGTGTCCGTCGGCCAGTCGACCGGCTCACGTTCATACGGCCAGATTCCAGACGTACGTCTCTGGTATTCCAAAGCCACCCGTGTGAGGCCGAAGTACGGCTACATCAGGGCAGCCGAGATGTGCTCGTCGGACTCCAGCCGGAATAAAGCTGCCGGAAGTTCGCCCATGCTACGGGCAATGACGTTCAGACACAGTACGTTAACTGTACTGAGGCCGGTGGACGACTAGTGCATGCAGGGCTAGCAGATGACTCAATCGTGATGTGCAGAAGCACAAACCCACCATTTTGGGTCCAATGCGCCCACATCAAGCTGAGCCCACACGCCACCACCAGCCGCCCAGCCTTCAGCACAGCCTTGCCTAATTATCAGCGTCAGTTGATAGCAACAATATTTTAATAAACAAATCTCACAAAGCAACGTTCCTTTATGGCTGTGCCTCTTTTACTGTCGAATGCAGAAAATGTTCGTCACATGCAGAAAGTGGAGAGCTGATATAGTTGTATTGTCCAAGACCTTATATCTTCTGTGGGGCCGCTTACCTGTAATAAACGGGGAAAGAGGAGGGGCCGAGCGGAAAGAGCATACTTGAGTGGGTTAAATTTCGCAAAGATGAATTTGCCGCGTTTACTTAATTTTTTTAATGGGAATCTTTTTGAAACCTTTCCGTGCTCTGAAATCAACTATTTTTACAGCAGCTGCTTGAAAAGTTTAGTGGTATGTAAAACCTTCGCGAATACCCATACTAAGCGTTCTGGTACTCCAAAAAACACGCAGGAGCATTCAACATAATTTCTTTTACACAAAAGTTCTCTAGTTTTTGGCCTTTGTTCCTGCGAAGAAATTGTCTACTAGATCACGTTTTCTGATAATCTTTCACAGGGCTGATCATAAGAAAAATCGAACAAGTACTATCATTTTCGATCCATTTTTGATGTTGTTTTTATGAGTTACGCAACCAACACTTATTAGTCCGAAAGAACGCAAGTTTTTCTAATGTGGTGGTACGGTAAAAAAATTCTAGACGCGTTGCGAATGAGGCCCTGCTTCTTGTGACTGCAGTGGTATCCCCCTGTGTTCACGCAACTAAGGCGTAATACTAGAGTTTCACAATTCGTTTCAAACCAACAAAATATCAATGGTATTGTCACGAAGCCAAGGACGACGCAGGTGTTTGGAAAAGAAACAAGTTTATTGGAGCGAACTTGTGCTCCCCTAACAACTGAAAAGAATAGAGAAGCGGCGAAGCAGTGGTCAACAAAGTGACGTACGGGCGTCGGCGAGCGTCGCAGAATCGAATGTCGCGGCGTCTGCTGTGCAGGCTTTTATCTTTCGGCGCGAGAGTTTTCGAACCGTCGATTCGCATCCAGAACATTGTAGATCACAGAAGATTATTCTGGGCTAGCGGCGTTAGCGCGAAACACTATGACTATAGGAATGAGATAGCCCGTGCGGCATAAAAATAAAGAATGGAACACGCGCTTCGCATGGAACACAGATAACAGAGCCGGGCGCGGCCGGGCATTAAAAACAAACAATAAATAAATAAACCCGTACATGGTTCGCGACATTACCTCCCTTTAAGAGTGCATTAACCCGATGCTAAAATAAAACGACAGTCCGAACAAACAGCAACAACGAAACCACAAAAAAGAAAGTTCGTCATCTTGTGAAGTACGGTTTGAGGCGAACCCCCTGGACGACTTCGGGTCGCGTGCGTCGTCGTGATGTGCCGGAATCACCACTGGGGATCACTTCGTAGGTTAATTGCCCATCACGTCGTAGAATCAGGTAGGGTCCAAAATACCGTCGCAAAAGCTTCTCACTGAGTCCGCGTCGTCGAATGGGAGTCCAAACCCACACACAATCCCCTGGTTGGTACTTGGCGTCTCGGCGTCGGAGGTTGTAGCGGCCGGCATCCACCAGCTGCTTGTCCGTTATACGAGCTCGAGTGAGCTGGCGGGCCTCCTCCGCATGTTGAAGGTATCCTTGGACGTTGGCGTTGAGGTCGCCGTCTTCTACATGCGGAAGCATGGCGTCGAGCATCGAAGTCGGCCGTCTTCCGTAGACAAGCTCGAATGGTGTCATCTGCGTAGTTTCCTGCGTCGCAGTATTGTACGCAAACGTGACATACGGGAGGACTTCGTCCTAAGTCTTATGTTGAACGTCGACGTACATGGACAGGATATCCGCAATCGTCTTGTTCAGACGTTCCCTTAGTCCGTTCGTTTAGGGGTGGTACGCCGTCGTTCTTCGGTGATCCGTGTTGCTGTAGCGTAAGATTCCTTGAATCAGCTCCGCGGTAAAGGCCCTTCCCCGTCCGTGATTAGGACTTCAGGGGGTCCATGTCGCAGCACAACTTGGTTTATAAAGAACTTGGCGACTTCTTGTGTAGGCCCCCGCGGAAGAGCGGCGGTCTCTGCTTAGCGCGTCATGTAGTCTGTCGCTACGACAATCCACTTGTTCTCCGATTGGGACGTCGAGAACGGTCCTAGAAGATCCATTCCAATCGGTTGAAAGGGCCTCGACGGGACGGTGATCGGTTGCAGAAGTCCGGCGGGTCTTATCGGAGGCGTTTTTCGTCGCTGGCCGTCACGGCAACTCCGAACGTAATAGGTGACGTCATTTGTAAGGTGGGGCCAGAAGTACTTCGCCTTAATTTTTGCAATAGTGCGAGCTGTGCCGAGATGTCCGGAAGACAGTGCGTCGTGGGATGCTTCCAAAATTTCGTCACGAAGGTCTGCGGGGATGACAAGTAGATAATTCGTTCTTGTTCCGAGGCTGAAATTCTTCTTCACGAGGATGGCGTTTTTAAGGCTGAATGCTGGTAAGTTCCGCTTGAACGCTCTAGGAACGGCGACGTTTCGTCCTTCGAGGTAGTCGATCATTACGCGCAAGTCCGGGTCGGCACGCTGCAGGGCAGCGGGTTTGCTCTCCGTAACAACCCCGAAAAGCGCGCTGTCTTTATCGGAGTCTTGTGGTGGTGGGTCGACAGGGGCGCGGGACAAGCATTTGACGTCGGAGTGTTTCCTGCCGGATTTGTAGACGATTATAACGTCGAACTCTTGCAGGCGCAAACTCCACCTATCAAGGCGGCCAGAAGGGTCCTTCAAATTGGCGAGCCAACACAGCGCATGGTGGTCTGTTACAACCTTGAACGGTCTGCCATACACGTATGGGTGAAATTTTGAAATGGCCCATATAATAGCCAGGCACTCTTTTTCGGAGGCGGAGTAGTTTTTCTCCTCCTTCGACAGATCACGGCTGGCATAGGTGATTACGTTTTCGCACCCGCTTTGTTTTTGGACAAGGACGGCACCCAAGCCTATTACACTGGCGTTCGTGTGTATTTCCGTTTCGGCGTTTTCGTTGAAACGAGCGAGCACGGGCGCGCTTTGTAGGTGTCTTTGCAGCTCGCAGAATGCCTTTTCTTGGTCGTCTTCCCAGCTGAAAGGGGTGCTATCTTTCGTCAAGCGCGTGGGCGGCTCTGCAATGCATGCGAAGTTTGTGACCAAGCGCCGGTAGTAGGCGCACAGTCCAAGAAATCTGCGCACGCACTTCATATCTTTGCGCCTTGGGAACTTCGCTATGGCTGAAGTTTTCGCCGGGTCAGGCAGGACTCCCGCTGCGTTGACGACATGGCCCAAACACTTCATGTCTTCGTACGTGAAGCGGCACATTTCAGGCTTCAGCGTTAACCCCGACGTACGGATGGCCTCGAGTACCGACTGCAACATTGCGAGGTGTTCGTCGAAAGTCCGGGAGAATACCACAACGTCGTCGAGGTATACGAGGCAGGTGTGCCACTTTAGGACAGCTAGCACAGTCTCCATGACTTTTTGGAACGTTGCTGGTGCCGTGCATAGCCCAAACGGCATCACCTTGAACTCATATAGGCCATCCGGGGTTGTGAATGCAGTCTTCTCTCGATCTCTCTCGTCCACTTCAATTTGCCAGAAGCCTGTCTTCAGGTCCATCGATGAGCAGTACCTCCCATGGAAGAGGGGGTCGAGGGCGTCGTCGATTCCTGGCAGGGGGTACACGTCCTTTTTAGTGATGTTGTTCAATCGCTGGTAGTCAACGCAGAACCTCAGTGTGCCGTCTTTTTTCTTCACGGGTACGACCGGCGCAGCCCATGGACTTTTCGATGGCTGTGTAATGTCGTCGTTGAGCATGTCGTCGACTTGAGTCCGGATGGCTTCGCGCTCGTGTGAAGAGACGCGGTACGGTGACTGTCGGGTAGGTCGGGCTTCATCCTCGGTTATTATCCGGTGCTTCGCCATACGTCCGTCTTCCTCGGCGTCTGGTTTCGGGCTACCGGGTGTCGGGCAGGTGACAGTGGGCGGCGGTACGACGGGGCCTCTTGACGGCGTGTTGGAGCAGGGCGGGGTCGACGAACAGCCGCGGAGTATGTCCTAGCTTGTGGCTCTCGGGGTACCTCGGATGGCGTATAAGTTCCCGACGCTTGTTGCACTTCTTCTCTAATCACGTCGGTGAGGGAAGCGACTTGGGGCTGCGGCGGCGTTGGGAAAAAGTTTCCGCAGCTCCTCTCTCACTATTGCGCGGATTGCCTCGCGTAGCCGGTCGGTCATTGGTATTGGCCGCGCCAAAAAAGTTGCGGTCAAACTGCTTAGAACGCATTTCGATGGCTTTCTCAATGATACTGGCTTCGGTCACGAATTCGGCGACGGTTTTGGGCGGATTTCAGACAAGTCCAGCAAACAGTTCCTCCTTCAATCCGCGCATTAAGAAGCGCTACTTATTTTCTTCCATCATTTCGTGTCTGTGCGGCGAAATAGCTGCTTCATCTCCTCAACGAAGATCACGACTCCTTCGTTGGGGTGTTGCGTTCGCGTTTCCAACAAAAGGGCGGCTCATTCTTTCCGCACGACGGTAGTGAAGGTCTTGGTGAACTCGCTTTTGAACTGAGCCCAGTTTGTCAAGGAGCTCTCGTGGTTCTCGAACCAAGTGCGAGCCGAATCTTCCAAGTAAAAGAAAACATGCCGGAACGTTTCTGCGTCGTCCCACCTGTTGAATTTCCGGACGCGCTCCAGTTTCTCCAACCAGTCTTCTGGGTCTTCTGCGGGGGCTCCTCGGAATGATGGCGGTTTCCGTGGCTGCTGCAGAACGACGGGAGGATTGGCTTGGTTGGCCATGGTGCTGGTTGCGACGTCTTTTGTCTTCGCTTTCTCCGCAGTCGGAGGGTGGCAGACGGAGGCTGGCTCTTGTTGGACTGTCTTGGAGGATTCCATAGGTTGTAGTGGGCATGAAGGGTGCGTACCCCTCACCTCTACCAGATGTCACGAAGCCAAGGACGACGCAGTTGTTTGGAAAAGAAACAAGTTTATTCGGGCGAACTTGTGCCACCCTAACAACTGAAAAATATAGAGAGGCGGTGAAGCAGTATTCAACAAAGTGACGTACGTGCGTCCACGAGCGTCACGGAATCGAATGCCGCGGCGTCTGTTGTGCAGTCTTATCTTTCGGCGCGAGAGTTTCTGGAACCGTCGATTCGCATCCAGAACATTGTAGTTCACAGAAGATTATTTTGGGATAGCGGCGTTAGGGCGAAACACTCTGCTTATCTGAATGAGATAGCCCGTGCGGCACAAAAATAAAAAAACTGAACACGCGCTTCGCATGGGACAGAGATAACAGAGCCGGGCGCGGCCGGGCATTAAAAAAAACAATAAATAAACATACCCGTACATGGTTCGCGGCAGTATAGCATACAGCCAGCCTTGCATACTGAAAGAAATAAAACAATAAATATTTCATTGGTTGAGTTTGAATGGGTAAGGCTCTCAACCCGTCGAGGGCTAACATTCTGCTCCGCAAGTTTATTTTTTTTTATTTTAATTTTTTTATTTATTTGTGCATTTTATTTATTTATTTATTTATTTATTTATTTATTTATTTATTTATTTATTTATTTATTTATTTATTTATTTATTTATTTATTTATTTATTTATTTATTTATTTATTTATTTATTTATTTATTTATTTATTTATTTATTTATTTATTTATTTGATACCAGCCTCACCTTTGCACGCATTACAGCAGGGAGGTACATAGGACTGAGCACCAAATTTGAGACCAACCAAAATAATTCTACAAAGCTTGGTGAAACTCTCTATTATAAACAGTGGATAAAATCATACCTGGAAGATAATCACACTCACATATTAATAAGATGAAATGGATAAAGCATGGCCTATAAAAGAAACAAACCTAAAGGAACCTTTTAAGAAAAGTAAAAGATTTGCTTGAAGATTGCGGTCCCACTTTGGGGTATGTAGATTGGCGCTTCGATATATTTCTCCCCTTCTCTTCCAGTTTTGGAGTGATAGATATTACGAGAAAATTTCAACCTGAGGTTTCGTCTGTGGTCTTTCACGTCTTACCATTGAAGCTTACTTTTACTTTCGCTCATGCTAAGTTGACAGTGCCAAATACCTAATACGAATCGCACTGCCCCATTCCGTATGCTTTCGAACATATCAACCAGCTCATCGGTGTAGGGATCACAACAAATACATGCGTACTCAAACATTGAGCGCACGAGTGAAATACGGTTGTTCTTTTAGGAAAATGAAGCTACGCTGTAATTTTGTCACGGAAAGACAAAAACGCGTGCAGCCATGGCTTTTATGTTGTGCACGTGTATCTTTATTCTCTAACCTCTCGTCACATACACACCTAGGTTTCAGGCCATTCTTAAAGCAGCGGAATTTAAGGTATACGTGTTCGGTTCGAGTGAAGGTTTCTTGTAAAGGTAAGGTTAACACACTCTTTAACATTCAACGACTATTCTAAATCAGCACGCCAGGATGTTATTCAATTCGAATCATGCTGCAGGAATAATGAATCACGTTCATTCGCTACAGCCCTGTAAACTACAGAGTCATTCCCGACCATTTTGAACAAATATTTGAGCCAAATAGTAATATCATTATGTGTAATGGAAGCGAAATACCGCCCACAACTTACCCTTGGGGAATTTCTGAGGTCACGGAAACCTATCTGGACGAACAACCATTGAAAGTGACCGATTGGTTAGAGATTGATATTGGGCTATCCCTGCAATAACCGATGCATTAGGTTTACAGACCACAATGTGCTAACAAGAAGCTCATATAGAACAACGTGAAGTCCTTTTTTGCAGTACAAGAAAATACAGGCAACTAGTTTAGGCTTATCTATTGGTACAGTTAAATCTTGCGTCAACTCAACAATCTATGTTGAGGAAGAAAAACCTGACGAAATCCGTGTTTGCTACGATGCCGTCGTTTATGTTTAACCAATTGAGTCATATCCCAAGAGTAGCTAAGGTGCTTCAAACACCGCAACTAAATTAACAATCAGGCTTGGTCATTGACAATGCTCTGTTGTTATCGCAAATTTAAACTGACACTTGTTTTTATGTAATCAGTCATAAAATCCAATAAAGTAACATAGTGCCGAGCACGAAGGTGAGCACAAGCTTAGCCTCTTCTAAGTTTATTACCAACAAAACAGTGGAACATTGTATTTTGGAGTAATATTCTAAGAAGAACAGCCGAGAACTTTTGCGCCGAGAACAGCCGAGAACTTTGGTGGGGAGTCCGTGAGACGGCGCCGATTGAGCTCCTGCTTGGTGGCCGCTTGCTTGACGCCATTTGGGGCCAAATATTTTTGGTGCACCGCCGCCATCTCAGGTCGGACATATCTGCCGCGGTGATGTTTCCAATGCTCTCCATTTCTTAATGGGGTTAACCGCCTCGAGGTGATGCGTCGACGAAGCCGGCGGGCGAGGCGGAGAGGGCTATGACTGGGGAGGATTACCTCGCCTGTCTGTGTGGAAAAGTCTTTGTGTGGCAATAAATGGCATTAATGGCCTCTTACCGAAAGAATGACGTACGAACTGAGTCATTACGTCGGCTGGTCTCCTGAAAACCGTTCGCCAATATTCTGTGGCAGTTAACTTGCCCCAATTCGGCCGACGACCAGTAACGAAATGAAAAACGTACATTCTTGGGATGTACATCGGCCGGTCTCTATGATAACGCCGGTTGCACAAAGAAAACAAAGATTCTGCCGCAGGACGTGCGGTTCACCCTTGAAAGAGCAAATGTGTGGCAGGCGTGATCCGACCGTTCTCCTTTCGAACACCAGCTGCCACAACAATACCAATATTCTCTGGCCAGTCGCTTGGCGTAATTCGCATGAACACCGCTTCCCCCCCAAAAAAACGGATGTCCTATAGACATAATTCGGCCGTTCTCTGTCTGAACATCGGCAGCCGAATGTAAACTCAATATCTGGCAGCCGGGTACCTGCCGTCGTGTGTCTGAACACCGGCAGCCGGAGCAACGCCGAAGCACTGGTTGCCGAATTTTGGCTATTACGCATTGATCAGTGGCTGCGAGAATTTGGATGCTTACCGGACATGCCAGAAAGCGGCCATAGACGGCCGGTCATGGGACACACTTTCTGTGCCACCTGGGACGACGCCGGTTTTTACATACTCGTTACAGAAAATGTAGCTGTACGATTGCCTTTAGGGGATGACAAGCCATTAAAAAAAGAGAGAAGAGGTAGAATAAAAAAGACCAAATTTTCGGGGGAAGAATACCCTGTTTTATACACAAGCTGTAAGGTAACGTGAAAAGAGAGGACATCCAGTGTACAAGAAAAGCCACAAAAAGCATGAAGGGGGAGATACACTTCTAAAAAAAAACAGGGGAATGCGCGATACCTGGAGTTGTGATCAAATCAAAACAAAACATTCTAGTGGCCACAAGGCAAACAGTTATAAATAAGCGGTAATCAAAAAGTTCCTTAGATGACGAATAATTGGTCGAATCAGTAATGAGAAAAATGCAGGGTGAGATACCAAAAATTATGCAGGGAACAAATACCTTTTATTATAGAAAAATCATATATGTAATGAAAGGTGTAGCACGTAATATTGTTTTCCAGCTATTGCGAATACGTACCCAGAGAAGACCTCGCGTAATTGAAATGCCACCGCAAAAAAATTACGGCGAGGACACCAACAAATATTGCTAAATATGACTTCGAAATTCAAGAGAGAACCCATTCTTGTAGACGTGATTAGAAGTGATCTGTGGTAAAGTCCTAAAAGTATAAAGATGTTCTTAAAGAAAGTAATATGAATAAGACCGCAGCTATAATCAATCGCTCGCAGAAACTGTAGGGGTGAAGGCTGAAATGTACCCACAAGCAATTAAAGTTCACAATCAAGATAATCTATATATAGGAGTAATAACTAAACGCACGTCGAGGATGTGGAGAGCTATAAGGAATTGAAATCAAAAAATATGATATTATAAGTTCCTAGATTGTACACAAGCCCACAGAAAACATTTAGGAAGCAAACGAACCACTGTTATTTTAAAGACAATGAAATTAAGAGGAGCTTCCACTGGAAACGTCGGCACGAGAGAGTGAAAATGAGTTCGAATATGCAATACCTCGAGAAACACAGTTGCATTACAACACTATAAAGGGAAGGAGACACAAGGTATTGGCATTACCTTGCGCAATGATATAAGATTCGAAGCCGCTGAGTTATAAACAACTAATTACGGTAATACTGATGTAGAGGATTAACAGGTGTTTGCCCAAAATGTAGGGGTCCGCAGTGAACGACGCATACGCAGGCCCTATAACACATATTCGTGAGACGAAACGTATACGTCATTAGAAATTTGTATTCGCATGTTGCTCAGAATTTTTATACTAGCCGCTACAAAAAAGTTTAGGAGCGAAGGCCCAAAAGGTAAGCCATGCAACTAAAAGAAAAAAAAACAAGAGCCAAAGTGTCAGCAGTCATTTTACAAAAATTCCTGATGTTGAGACATAGGGTGTTTAGCAATCACTAAAACGTTTAAAATGGCGAAGTTTGATATCTATAGACAACCCATTATATATCTATGGCGGTAAGGGCACGAAGTTCTTGAAAAATCATTGCAAGGATTGTATTAGAAGGGGGCGGGAAATTGCAGATAACCCGTGACCAAGTGGTCGAAGGGATGAGAGGTTTAACTCTCGTTAACGCTTTGGCCGCTTGTGGGCGCTAGGAAAGGTATTATCGTTTATATAGATCAGTTAGAGAACGAGCAAAAGTTTTTGACGAGAAGTACATGGCAACCATGAATTCAATCTTGGACATGGTCGATTCTGGGTAGAGGGTAGATATTGTTCTGTTCCTCCTGGTTCATGTAGCTGTAGTCTACACTTCGCGCAATGTGCCATGTTTTTTGTACGAACACCACGGCTGAATCCCAAAGACTACGTGATGATTCAATTCTGTCCTTTGAGAGAATGTTCAGATCTTGCTGGATGGCTCGCTCCTTGTTCAGAATGCGAAACACAGCATGCCGGCGATTGATCGGTCTGGCATCACCTGTATCGATACGTTGCGCGACAGTCGCCCCCCAAGTCAAATATGACGACAAATGACGACAGAAGGCAGCGCAGTTTTCTTGCTTCAGCTTGATATACGTCCGGCACCTCGTGGGTGCAATTTGATCTTGGGCGGTCGGTCAAGGGTGGGAACCACGTTGTTCCATTAGATCACGGTCTGAAACAACTGCAGAAATGTCAGCTGCCTATATGGCTGAGGGCAGCATCGGGTGTTCCTTCTGGAAAGACTTGGGTGTGAAACACAAAATTGCGGAGAGGCAAACAAACGCGATTCTGCTTGATGGTGACAAACCTGTGTTGCAGCGCAGCATTTTGCGTCAATAGAACGTCAACGATTGGAGAAGCAAGATAATCGCCGTCAGGAATGGTGGTAGACCTCGTCAGGGTGATATGAGTGATGGCTTGATTTGGCATGCGAAGTTGTTTCGACGAGCAGAGGCCCGGCGATCTGGTATCAGCAGAATTTGGCAAATTGGGAGGAATAAGGCCTGTAGGACAGTCGATGAGTGTGGCATGTTTTATGAATAAATCGCGGCCAACGATAACGTCGTGAGGTCATTTGTCCAAAACAGTGAATACAACACTGGTGTTTTTTTTCAGCCATAGTGGCGTCACAGATGTAGATGCCAGAAATGGGTGGTATATAACTGTCGGACACTTCAGCTTACGAAAGGCAACACGTGAGGACTTTTCGCAATCCCGTCCGCAGAGTAGCACTCATAAAGGAGATATCTTCTTCTGTATCAATCAGTACCCAGAGAGGCAGTTTTCATCCTTTCAGCACTCCGTGTTCAAAGAGAACTGCTGCCGCTGCAAGTGCTGCATTTGTACTCCCGACCATATAGTCTACGACACAAGCAAGCTAGCTTTTATACCTTAGTGACTCATTAGGGCAGCACCCACTAAGGGACAGAGGCGCAACGATAGTCGCCAAAAAGAACAATATATGTTGCCCTATCACACGGCGCCAACAAGAACTGTCAGGAAACGTTTTTCCCTCCCAGCCATTGATGCCATGGCAGCCATTGATGCCATTGATGCCAGCCATTGATGGAGTGATTTTACCAGACAAGCAAACACGAGAGTTTGCTGTCCTCATGGAATGTCTTTGAAACTAAAATTATTAAACTTTACCCGACGTTGCAGAGCATTGAAGACGTGAGCTTTTGCAGCGCACGCGCTATGAACATGCAATAAAGATGTGAGAGAGTAACATGGAGTTTTAAATGCAGAGAATTTCAGTAACTCACGATGTTACCCGAGTTGACGTCTGTAGTCCACACCGCACCCTCCCTACTATATAAAAAAAATACTATCCGGCACCCGGTTTCGATCCCTCGACCCTGCAGGCGGAACGCAATATACATGGTGCTCTACCCACTGCGCCACGAAGCCGACACAGAATGGGACGCTACGTACGCGCTTTTATCGTTGACTCTCTCAAATTACTGCTGGCGAGCACTCTCTCGTCAGCAGTTGCCACAAGTGCAACAACATTAACGTAACGCAAACTACTTAACGTTGTGCGCCCCGGAAATGCTTCTGCATTTGATCGTGCCCTTCGCGAGAGGGATGTTTCACTGTGTCTTCTCTCGGTCGCGGGACCCGTGGCGCCATCTGGCGGAGGCGCGGCACAAGTCGTAGCACTCGGCGGGACTGTCGGCGGGACCACTTCGCAATTGCTTGACCACTCGATCTTGCGTACGAGGAAAAATAAAATACCACAACTGCAGCCAAGCGCGTTTTTGGTTGGTGTGAACACATCGCCAAGTTAGTACAGTGTGGTATGTTCACTTCTCGTTCCATTCAATTGAGCCATGCGTGACTTTTTTCAATATCGCAGAGGAGTTGGGAGCGCCAACACAAAGCCAGAGAAGAGGCATCAGTAGGGTCTAAGCACTCTAGAGGAACTTGGCTAGGTGATTTTTATGTCGGTAGAAAAATTACCGCCTGTGCAGTACCGCCTGTGAGTACCGCCTGTGCAGTATGAGTAGAAGGCATCACAAAAAAAAAGCAGAAGGTAGTAATCGCAAAATTAGTATAGTGAACATAATTGAAAAAATGTAATTTTTGGCCTTAAGAAAAACAACATATGCTTTAAAGTGAATATTCGAGCAACACATTGTTTAACAATTCCAGCAGGGTATAATATACAATCTGGCGTCCATAGTTTTTCGATGTATAAAGAGTGAACGCAGTGACACCCGTACATTTTTTCTGAATTTGTTCTTAAGTTTTCAATCCGTACAATTCCGTAAAAAAAGTAATGTTCTCGCTAGTTGCTGCTGTTGCATCGCCGGAGCAAAACAGTTTTGTACAACTGAGTAAACAGGCTTCCATTGAGAGAACAAAAGATGGGTTGAGTATGATCATAACATCCTCGGTATAAAATATATCTGGCGACTAGCTTTTGAAGTAAAATGATTCTCTTTATTTTACAAAAGACCATAGTGCTTCCCACTAAAGTGCAGGAGTCGTTCGACGGAAGAAAATGCCCGTTATATATTGTTTTTTATATGGCGGTGGAACGAAATGCCTAAATTTTGAAAACACACGTAAAATTTTCGATGACTTCATTTTGATTGATTTTAAATGCTGATTACATGCGAAGTGCTCTTTATACAACATGCCCTATTTTAATATTCGAGGACCCAACGTTGAGGTAAAGGGAGGAGCGAGTGGAAACCTATGTCTGGGATAAAAAGTACTGAATCATTTTTTTCGAGGTTTAAGCTAAGGGAATGTAGGGTACACCAGGCATGAAGTGAATGCAAGCTCTTAGTAGCCTGCTCCTGCCGTTGCAAAACATCGAGAACTGTAAACAACATACTTATGTCGTTCGCGTAAGTCCCAGAGGTTGTATTTTTCTCAATAAAAACAAAATAATTGAAATAACAAACAATATCCAAAGAACCGAAAATAGTGCCTTGCACTACACCAGTAAAACGTGTGGTTTATTACCCGTTGCTGACAGTAAGAAAAAAAATATCGTTCAAATATTTTGTTTTCTAACCCCAAAAAATATAAATACGAAGTTTATTTAGCGGGGTTTTATAAATAAGAAAATTAAAAACTTAGGAATAGTCACAAAAACGCCCGGAGGGAGTTATTAACGTCAAATGACGGCAGGATGAACTGTATTTGTTCAAGGAGGGCGGTGCATGCCGGGCGGTTTCTTCTGAAGCCATTTTTATTTGGTGTTATTAAAGAATGTGTTTCACAATAGACCACAATACCTTTGTGGCCTGTTCACGGATCTGTTCACGGCACCCCAAAAATATACGCAGAACTGACATTAGACGGTAATTGGAAAAGTTGTTTTTCTCTTCTTCTTTGTAAATAGCTGTCACTCAGGCAAACCGCATTTTTTCGGCAAGACTCACTCACACACGCAAACGTTAAATATAGGTCGTAGAACTGAACAACTCAGATTATTGACAACCGTTGTGGGTTGAATTTGCAAGTTGCCAATATGACGAGACTTGCTGCTTGAAATAGCTTGAAAGCAACTTTCGGTTTCGGATATGCTTGGTACCCCGAAATATGCTCTATGTGGATTTGGCGACTAGAGGCATGTCATGTATCGAGGGTCATGCTGGTTACTTAGGAAAGATGTGATAGGTTCACTGAAATAATTTGCAAGGAATTCACCAGCTATCAAGCTTCGACATCGAGCCTTGGAAATTCTTCATCCTTTTTACAGAGATAGTGGGTGCTTAAGTGAGAGAAGAATGTGTCTTACTTTTTTGGGTGAAAAAAAGGGTTCTGCCGAGGTTGTGAAAGAAAGAGCCATTGTGTGCGCGCTTGCTAAACGCATGATCAGCGCATGGTTCTTTGAAAATTTTATTAAGGTCACATACGCATGCAATTTGAGCCACCAGAATGTGACCTACCAGCATCGAAACTAATTTCTAATGCTTTTCGTTCTTACGTAACACTACCCATTGTTTTAATTTCTTGAGGACAGCACACAGGTGTTCATCACGAAGATTGCACACTCGTTGCCCGAGCCTACACTTTAGGCCATGGACGTTGTTTTCATAATGTCTTAGTCGTAGCGATTAAGATGGGCTTTCGTAGCGCCGTTATAAGAATGTCTCAAAATTGTGAGGTTGCTAATGTCTGGCGACAAGCAAAAGGTTTCCGCTCGACGAATAGTAACTCCAGAAAAAGGTCCATAAATGTGTTACGGGGGCGACACGGTAAAGGCGAGCCCCGCATTCGGTTAGGCGGTGCTGCCTATCACTCAGCCCCTTACAACACCTGCAACTCGGCACCTTATCCCGCAGTAGGAATTCAATGTACGAACTATTGTGATGTAAATTTTCACGAAGCCAAAGACCGCCAATTATCGTCAAGGAAAACAAGTTTATTGGAGAACAATTTGTGCTCCCTAAGCACTCAAAGAATACGAAGGTGGAGAAGAAGCTATCAACAAAGTGACGTGCGAAGGCAGGCATCGACGATTTGAATGCTGCAGCGTCTGCCCCACAGGCTTTATCTTTGGCCCCGCACGGGGCACCTTGAGCAATCTTCGTGACGGTTTTCCGACACCGCGGACCCAGAGTTCCTATGGAAAAGTTGTGAAAAACCGTGATGTGTGTTTTAAGGTGAAGGGTAGAAACCTCAAACGATGGCCGTCAGAGCCCAAGTCAAGCTCTGGCTGATGGGCTCCCTGTCTGTCTCCCTGGCAAGGAACTTCGACTCCTCTTCAGCTATCAGGATAAGGCTGACAAAGAAAGTACCCCCGTCTCCTTGCTTTTTCTTATGCCATATGGTAAATACAAAACCCCCCTCCAAACATGAGCGGACCCTAAAAAGTGTCCGCACCGAATTATCGTTTTCACCACCCAAAGCAACCATCTTTTCCACGCACGATACCTATTCTCGTTATCTTGGTGATACAGTGAACTGGCACAGCAAGACCTGTAGCATTGACGTCTGTAATCGTAATTTCAAAGTTCGTGCATAGCATTCTTGGTGATAAGTATGAGGATAAAAAAACTCAAGGCGGGTGAAATCCTTGTTGAGATCAACACAGAAAAACCGGCCGATAAAACATCTTGCCCAAACCAGGCATCTTCAATATGGACATCAGTATCACACCCCACCAGAGCCTGAACAGCTCCCAGGGTGTGATATCTGAGCCATACCTGGAGACCGAAACTGATGCCGACCAGTTTGAAGGCAGGGTGTTACGGCAGTTAGACGCATCACTTTCCAAAGAGATTTGTATTTGTATTTGTATTTATTGTTCGTTTGTGCAATACAATACAGAAATGACAGCGAGGCAAACCAAATGGAGGTATACTCTCCTGACTAGGCTTCACACCGCTTGAGCAGCAACAGAAGCAGCTGTGTGCACAAAACAACATATAATATACAAATTGCCTTCAGACGTATGAAGAAAAGAAAAAAAAACACTTCACTACAACACCCGTAGAATAATGTAATATATATCAACCACGTCATAATTTTTAGTAAGAGCCCACATCAGCTGATGCAATATAAACCAATACAAAAAAACACTGAGACAAAGACAAAATACAAATTTGCATTATTGTAATGATAACTCATTCGCGGAAACAAACAGGACTCTAGCAGTACTTGCGAACTTCCGAACATTCCAGCAACTCTTGGCAATTGAAATAACATAACGGTAGTCATTGCAAAGCTTCATTATCAAATTTCCCATCATCTGCCTGCCGTAATTTCTATGTGGCCTTTCTACAACAAAAGTGTGTGACGTAGCGAATACCCTGTAGTTCAATTTAGGAATTTATTAAAGAATACATCGTAGTTTGAGGAAACGTGCTTGTAAACAAACAGCAAGTTTGAGCAAAAAGGTTTCTTTTATATTTAATATGTGGTGCTGCATCATACGACTAACTGAAGTAATATAATTCTCTGACTGTATTATTAAGCGAATGGCTCGGCGCTGCAACACTGAAAGATTATCAATATCACATTTGTTAACGATACCCCACAACAGCACACAATATATAAAATGTGAGTGTATATTAGAGAAATATAACTGCACTTTAAACCAAGCAGGTAAATAAATATAAAGACGGCGTATCATGCCGACTGATCGTGCTACCTTTACACGAATATTGGTGATGTGATTTGTCCAGGACAGGTGTTTGTTGAATGTTTAGCCTAAGAATGAGTAGCTACTGACATGGTGTAGTGCCGTACCGCAATAATGAAGCCGAATTTCACTGCTTACCAATTTCTTTTTTGAGTAAAACAGCACGAATTTGGTCTTTCTTCTATTCAGTGCAAGTCTGTTTATATGAAGCCATTTTCTAAGCTCATGAAGATAATTGTTAGAGATAATTTCAAGCTGTTGAAGGTTCCCCCCAAAAATGAATATATATTGGCATCATCAGCATACAGAACGATGTTCCCTGTAAAGAGATAATAATGAGGTCGTTGATTTAAAAATAAATAACAAAGGGCCTAAAATTGATCCTTGCGGCACTCCATTACTATTAAGACGGATTTCGGACCTGTGTGCATATAAGGCGATCCCAACGAAGCACATATTCTTGACAATCGATCGATCCAATCTTCCAGAACACATCAATTCAGGCTTTATCCGATGTGCAGTCCGACCCTACAACCCAAACCCGTGCCGCTGCTTGAAGTGCCAGTGGTTCGGACACGGTATTAATTCTTGCCGTGGATGAACGAAGTGCAAAGTGCAATGCAAAGGACCACCACACTGACAACTGTCCGTCCACGACACTTACTTGTCCTCACGGTCGGGAACTGCACGTGGCATACTCCCGCACGTGCGAGAAGTTTCAGAGAAAAAAATCATCAATGTCAAGCTAACAGAGAACATCACCTTACCACAGGCGCGGAATGGGTTCGCCTCTTTCCCTCTGGGGAGGTACGCCGCCGCAGCTAGTCTGATGGCGGAGCGGAGTCTGGTTTCGGCGGGGACCCAGTACCGCGAGTCGGAATTGGTCCCGCGCCCACCCCCCGCTGGGTCTCCTCAGGCAGCCAAACCTGCCTCCACATCGCCCGCTAAGCGAGCAAGGGGTGTGGTGGCAACCAGTCTGGTGGGAGTGATGCTGCATCCTCCACGTCTGTTCCAGCATCTCAAACAACATGTGAGGGCACGGAGGTGATGGAGACGGAGGACCCAGTGGGAGATCCCACCCCTACCGCACCTTCAGCGCCATCCGAGGCGTTCTTGAAACCCTCGGCTGCTGCGGGTCAGTCAAAGCACACCCAGAAGGGTGCGCGATCCAAGGAGCCTGATTACCCAGGCACTCCGAGAACACCCGATGACAAAGTGGATGTCTTACCATTCTTGTCTGCGGTGCTCCCCAAGGAACGCGTCCCGACGGCAAAGCCTCCCGACGAGCCAAAAAAGACGATAGTCACAGCCCCCAAAGACTACACATAAACATAAACACTCCCGATATTCTCACACTAAAGAATGGGAACATAAAACATAATTCAATGAAAGTGCACAGGCCTTCTGAGGAATCTTGACGATGTTTACGAAATACTGCACTCCGACCCGCCAAGTAGCAAGTGTCTACAGGGTACACATAAAAATTCCAAAGATACAAGGTTTTTGAATAGTTACCTCGTATTAAGGAAAACAGAGATGGTGGTCGTACATCTTCCAGGGGTGTGGCCATCATTTCTCGGATATCGTTGGCGTGTCACACCATCTAATTAGACACTGTCCTTGAGGATGTCACCATTAGAACCATATTCTTCGATAGGCTTGTAACAATATGCTTGATCTACATATCTCCGGATTTTCAGCTTTCTAGCTCCAATTTCTAGGGCCTTGTAGAAAAATTACCCGAACCTCTATGCTTATTGGCGACCTCAACGCACATATTTGTCTTTCTGGCTCTGCTCGCATGGATGCCCGAGGTCGCCTGATCGAAAAATCTCTAACATCTTCTGGTGCATGCCTATTCAATCAAAACAAGCCTGTATACCTTAATATAGGACACAACACTTATTCACACCACGACGTGGCTATTGGCTCTCCAGTGTTTTCTCCTCTTTTCAATAGGATGTTGGCACTAACCCGTATGTTAGTGACCACTTCACCTCCGCATTACATACACAGGTAAGCGCCCGAACAGTTCACCTTCCCATGACAGGTTCAATGAATCTAGAGTGAACTGGAGTACATTTAAAGAAGCATCCAAACTACACCACACACACCTAACACACCTACACATTGAAGAAGTTGCCTAACTACTCACGGCGCATATCCTCCAGGCCGCCGAAAACTGCATTCGCCCGGTCTCCGGTACTCCGAACAACCCAACTAGGCTATGGTGGAATGAGGACTGCAATCGGGCGCGATAGGCCGAGAACAAGGCGTGGGGTATCCTATGCAGGTACTCCACGTCGCCTAACTTAAACATCTTTTAAAAGGCAAAGGCCTTGGGAGAGCGCCTGCGCCGTGAGGTAAAACGGGATAGTTGGTGCTCCTTTATCACATCCATAAATTCATACACAGACACACCCAATGTATGGACACGAATACGTAGACCTAAAAGACAACATACACATTGCCTGCCGTTGGTCAGTATGACAGGGGACACACTAGAAGATGAGGCTAACAGACTTGCATAAAACGTGCAACACGTGTGCAGCTCTGCACACTACACAAACACTTTCCTTAAACTTAAGGACTCTTGTGAAAAGAAGTCCCTACACGACAACAACATATCACAGAATTCTTAGAACTCGCTGTTTTCATTAAATGAGCTGAGCGCTGCTCTAAACACTTGTAAACCGTCAGCTCCAGGCCCAGACAACAATACATATACAATGATACAGCACTTACTTACACGCCGACAATCTTGTAACTCTCATTCACGGTTACAACAAGATTTGGCTTTCGGGGCACATTCCAAACTACTGGAGGGAGGCTGTAGTTGTAGCTTTCCTGAAAGACGGGAAGGACCCTTTCTCTCTTGCTAGCTCTTGCCCCATTTCCCGGGCCAGCTGCTTGTGCAAGCTGCTCCAGAAGTTCATAAACTGGAGGCTCGTGTAGTTTCTGGAATACAACGGTCTTCTCGAGAGCTGCCAGGTAGGTTTCAGGGTGGTGCGATCTACCAACGATCAACTTGTTGCTCTTGAATCATATATGAAGGATATCTTGTGAATAAACACTTTTGTCTTACGGTGTTTTTTGATCTTGGAAAGGCTTATGACACAGCCTGGCGATACGGCATTCTTAGTGACCTCAAGCCCTTTGAAGTGTCAGGCAACATGTAAACACCATTTCTAGTTACATGTCCACAAGGACGTTTTGTGTCTAGGTTGGGTCATTTCTGTCCGCGATACATGTGCAGAAAAATGGTGTGCCACAAGGTGGAGTTTTAAGCTGCACATTGTTTATAGTTAAGGTGAACTCCCTCGAAAGGCACTGCCACCATCCGTTTCCTGTTACATCTACGTAGATAATGTACACATATTTTCTAAATCCTGTATCCTGTAAATTTCGGAACATGAAGTTTAGGTCGTTTTTAAGAAACTTGCTGCCGGGGTTGACCTTAACAAGTTTAAACTAAACCCGGGCAAATGTACTTGTTTTGTGTTCTCCGGTGAGCGCGGGATTTCAGCGGATCCTCAGATTACCCCTAATTGGGATCTATTTCTGTAAAAAGGAAGCACAAGATTTTAGGTGCCTTATTTCATGGAAAACTTCCGTTCGTCCCACTCATTAGGCAACTTAAACATAAAGGCCTCAAAACACTAACTATTCTCAAGGTCAACTCTTCTATCACCGGTCCTATGGTGTGAAAAAAGAACTGCTTCTTCAGGTCTTTACCACCTCATTCCGGTCTCGGCTAGACTACGGCAGTGTCGTCTATCCAAGCAAACCACTAACACCTCTGCGACATCCCAAAACGATCCGAACGTCTATGTCCCAGCAGTATCTCTATTAAACATCTGTAGAACGTGCAATATTTTTATAAAAAATTTTGGATGTTGAGAAAACATTGCTGGTAGCCTAATGTCGGACGTTCTTTCAACTTTGCTACCGACGTACCCTCTATTTGGTTGCTGCTGGACGTGGAATGGTGGAATGCCGTTTGACGTGGAATGGTCTCTCAACCAAAAATGGTTGAATAATCCCTATGCCAGCAACATTCGCTGTGTTACAATTGCCATTTCTTTGGGCAAGAGGAAAAAAGGGAGCTCATTTGGTATGAAAACTATCACAACGTTCTTTTGCCAACTCACCATTAGATGAGATTCGCAAGTAAACCACCTATTCATTGAAGAATGTATGCCAGTTTCAGCCTCAACCTACTCAAACCTCCGCATTCATATGCCAAACATTTATTTTTTTACAGAACAAGGTAAGCTTTATAAAGAAAACCTTGCTTTAGGCATACAAGTATCACTCCTTCACTAATACCGCTTGTTTAATGCGAGTTGTTAACACAGAAATACAAGGATAAACGGACTATAAAGGCACATGGCTAGCAAATATTTACAGTATGTAGACGTCGTAACACTACAGCAAATATTGCTTAGTTTGCAGAGAATTGATCCCACGAGCGCAATTTCAGCAGTACGTTGCTGCATTTATTGTGTTTTTAGGTTTTACTGTGAACTATAAAGAACATATTTTACACTGAAAAATTTTGAGCAGTTTCAAAAAAAAAAAACTCTTAACACAAGGTAACTATTGTTGCAGCAATCAATTGTCAAGCAGTCTAAACGTATGCAGAGCGTGCGATTATTGCTCGCGAAAACGTCCTCGGAGGAGCCAGGTAGAAGGGCTATCACGCATAAATTCCTGGACAGCAAACCGACCCTCTTGTGTTATATTTGCTTATATTGCCCCACACTACACCCTGTAGTTTGGTTTTGTGTGTTTTTTTAGATCTGGCCGTACACAGCTGTATTATTAAAAAAATGACGCCCACGTTTTAGTCTCTTTCTTTTCTATACCGAGCGTGCTTTGTATTTTCATAGAGAAACTTTATTGCCTCCTTCCCACGAATGAAATGTTGGTTATTTTCGGCAATTTTTGATATTGTATTTCGCTGTTCTAGAAGTATTAGCGGAGAAAAAAAATGCCCGGAAGTTCAACAGCGCCGCACGCCTTTTGCCAACGCTTATCTATGCACGTCACTCTGCTAACTGCAAGTTTGTAGTTTCTGTGATATTTTAGGTTTAGCGTGACACACGTCGGCCACAAAAACTGCATTTCTACGGACAAGCAATGAGAAAAACGTTAAAGATGGAACGTTGTTCAAAGATACACACATTAAAATGCAAAAATGTAAGCTGGAAAAAACACACATCTAGAGATCACAACAAAAAACGTAGAAAAACCCAAGGCAGCAAAGGACTGCACGGCCTAAGTTAAGCCTGTTTACTGTAGCCGGTGATTTCCTGTCCAGCTTTTTTCTGGCAGACGTGTTCGGCTCGTGTCTAAATGTGGGCCTTTTGGACGTATACGGCCGTACTCCCATGCCTATCCAACGGCCGGTGTCTGTCGGCCAGTCGACCGGCACACGTTCATACGGTAAGATTCCGGCCGTAGGTCTCCGGCTATTCCCAAGCCACCCGTGTGAGGCCGAAGTACGGTTACCTGAGGGCAGCCGAGATGTGGTCGTCGGACTTCAGCCGGACTAAAGCTCCCGGAAGTTCGCCCATGCTACGGGCGATGAAGCTCAGCCACAGTACGTTAACTATACTGATGCCGGTGGACTACAAGTGCATGCAGCGCTATCAGATGACTTGGTCGCGTTGTGCAGCAGCACAAACCCACCATTTTGGGTCCAATGCGCCCACATCAAGCTTAGCCCAAACGCCACCACCAGCCGCACAGCCTTCAACAAAGCCTTGCCTAATTATCAGTGTCAGTTGACCGCAACAATAATTTATTAAACAATTCTCACAAACGAACGTTCCTTAATTGATATGCCTCTTTTACTGTCGAATGCAGAAAATGTTCGTCGCATGCAGAAAATACACAGCTGGATTAGTTATATTGTCCAAGAAGTTATTTCTTCTCTGGGGCGGCTTAGCGGTAATAAACGGGGAATCAGGAGGGCGGAGCGGATGGCGCATACTTTAGTGGGTTGAATTTCGCAAAGATGAAAGTGCCGCGTTTTTTACATTTTTTTAGGACAACCTTCCTGAACACTTCCGTACTCTGATATCAACTACTTTTACAGCAGCTGCTTGAAAAGTTAAGTTGTATATAAAACCTTCGCGAATGCCCTTACGAAGCGTTTTGGTACTCCACAAAACACGCAGGAGCATTCAACATAATTTCTTTCATACAAAAATTCTCCAGTTTTTGACCATTTTTCCTGCAAAGAAATTGTCTACTAGATCACCTTTTCTGATAATCTTTCACAGGGCTGATCGTAGGAAAAATCGAACAAGTACTATTATTTTCGATTCATTTTTGATGTTTTTTTTTATGAGTTGCGTGCCCAACACTTAATAGTCCGAAAGAACTTAAGTTTTTCTAAAGTGGTAGTACGATAAAAAAATTCTAGACGCGTTGCGATTGACGCCCTGCTTCTGATGGCTGCACTGGTATCTCTGTGTGTTCGCGCAACGAAAGGCGTAAGACTTGAGTTTCACAATTTGTTTGAAACCAACAACATAGCATTGGTTGTGTGCTTACAGCCAACCTTGCATACTGAAACTAATAAAACAATAAATATTTCATTGGTTCAGTTTCATTTTGTAAGACTCTCAACACGTCGATGCCTAACTTTCGGCTCCGCAAGTGTATTTATTTTTTTTTTTTCTATATTTGATATCGGTTTCGCCTTTGAACACATAACAGCAGGGAGATACATAAGACTGAGCACCAAATTTGAGACCAAAAAAACAATTCTACAAAGCTTGGTGACGCTCTCCATTATAAAGAGTGGATAAACTCATACCTTGAAGATAATCATACTCACAAATTGATAAGATGAAATGGATAACGCATGGCCTATAAAGGAAAGAAACTTAAAGGAACCTGTAAAGAAAAGTAATGATTTGCTAGAAGATTGCGGTCCCACTTTGGGATATGAAGAATGGCGCTTCGATATATTTCTCCCCTTCTCTTCCAGTTTTGGAATGATAGATTTTACGACAAAATTCCAACCAAAGGTTTCGACTGTGGTCTTTCACGTCTTTCCATTTAGGATTACTTTTACTGTCGCTCATGCTAAGTTGACAGTGGTCATTGCCTAATACGAATCACACGGTCCCATTCGGTATACTTTTGAACATATCAACCAGCTCATCGGTGTAGGGATCACAACAAATACATGCGTACTCCAACATGGAACGCGTGAGTGAAATGCCTTTTTTTTTAAGAAAATAGAGGTACGCTGTAATTTTGTCACAGAATGACAAAAACGCGTGCAGCCATGACTGTTATGTTGTGGACGTGCATCTTTAAGCTCTAACCTCTCGTAACATAAACACCTAGTTTCCTGGCCGTTCTTAAAGCAGCGTAATTTAAGGTATACTTATGTGGTTGGAATGAAGGTTTTCTGGTAAGGTAAGGTTAACACTTTTTAACACTCAACGACTATTCTGAATCAGGACACCAGGATGTTATTCAATTCGAATCGTGCTGCAGGAATTCTGAATCACGTTCATTCGCTAAAGTCCTTTAAACTACAAAGTCATTCGCGACCATTTTGAACAAACATTTCAGGCCAATAATAATATCATTTACGTATAGCGGAAACAAAAGAGGGCCCACAACTGAGCCTTGGAGAATTTCCGAGGTCATGGCAAATTTATCGGACGAACAATCATTGAAAGTAACCGATTGCTAAGAGAGGGATATTGGGCTATCCCTGCAATAACCGATGCATTCAGTTTAGAGACCGCAAAGTACAAACAAGAACCTCGTATAGAACACCATTAAATGCTTTTTTGCAGTCCAAGAAAATACAGTCAACAAGTGTAAGCTTACATATTTGTGCAGTCAAATCGTGCGTTAACTCAACAATCTATGTTGAGGAAGCAAAAACTGACGAATTCCGTGTTTGCTACGAAGCTGGTGATTATGTGTAACCAAATGAGTCCTATTCCAAGTGTGGCTACCTCACCTTCAAACAGCGCAACTACATTAACATCCAGGCTTCATCACCGACAACGCTCGGTTGTTGTCGCAAACTTAAAATGACAGTTTTTATTAGGTAGGCAGTCATAAAATCCGATGAAATATCATTGTGCCGAGCACGAAGGTGAGGACCAGCTTAGCCTTTTCTAGATTTATCACCAACAAAAAAGTGGAACATTATATTTTGCAGTAATGCTGTTAGAAGAACAACCGAGAACTTTTGCACGCCCTTGCCTTTCTTTGGTGGGGAGTCCTTGAGGTGGCACCGATTGAGCTCCTGCTTGGTGGCCGCTTGCTTGACGCTCTTTAAGGCCAAATATTTTTGGTTCCAAGCCGGCATCTCGGGTTGGACGTCTCTGCCAGGTTGATGTTTCCAATGCTCTCCATACCTTGAGGGGGTGAATAGCCTCGAGCTGATGCGTCGACGAAGCCGGCGGGCGAGGCGGTGTAGCGGCTATCACTGGAGAGGCTTAGCTCGCCCGTCTATGTGGCAAAGTATTCTTGTAGAAGTGAATGGCATTCTGATGGCCTTAAATATTACCTGGTAATGTCCAGCGTGTTCTTGCAATTAGCCCGTTCCCCTATAACCACTCCTTATTGTTTGACAAACGAAATTCCTTCCATTAAAACGTGGAAACACCGAGCGAAATAAACGCGTCGGCGTCGTTCGGCTCCCTAACGATTTTTCTTCATAAAAAACCGGTCCTACACCGCCCAGTCTGCTTCCAACCAATAGCGCATAAGCTCCGACGCCGAGACGCATGCCGTTATTCGGCTTTAAACCGCTTACCGAAAAAAAGACGTATGATCTGAGACCTTACATCGGATGGTCTCCTACGCAAAACCGGTCGCCATATATTTTGTGGCAGTTAGCTTGCCGGAATTCGGCTAAAGACCACTAAACGAATGAAAAACGTACATTCTTGGGATGTAACTCGGCCCGTCTCTGTGATATCACCGGTTGCCCTAAGAAAACAAATATTCTGCCGCAGGACATGCGGTTCACCGTTGAAACACCGAATGCGATCCGGTCTCCTTTCGAACACCAACTGCCACAAGAATACCAATATTCTCTAACCGGTAGCTTGCCGTGATTCGGCTGAACACCGCTTCCCTCCCACAAAAAACGGATGTCCTAAGGCTGTAATTCGGCCGTTCTATTTCTGAACATTTGCAGCCTAACGTGAACTAAATATCTTGCAGCCGAGTACCTGATGTCGTGTGTCTGAACGCGGGCGGTCGGAGCGAAACCGAAGAACTGGTTGCCGATAGTTGGTTCTTAAACATATCACCAGTGGCTGCCAGAACATGAATGCTTACCGGACATGGCAGAAAGCGGCCATAGACGGCCCTTCATGGGACAAACTATCGGTGTCGCCTGGGACGACGACGATTTTTATATACTCGTTACAGAAAACGTAGCTGTACGATTGCCCTAAGCGGATTACAAGCCATTAAAAAAAGGGAGAAGAGGTAGAACAAAAAAGACATAATTTTCGGGGGAAGAATACCCTGTTTTATACACAAGCCGTTAGATAACGTGAAAAGAGAGGAGATCCAGTATACAAGAAAAGCCACAAAAAGCACAAAGAGAGGAGATACACTTCTAGAAAAAACAGCGGAATACGCGATACCTTGAGTTGTGATCAAACAACAATAAAAAATTCGAGCGGCCACAAGGCAAACAGTTATAAATAAGCGGTGACCAAAAAGTTCTTCAGACGAAGACTGATTGGTCGAGACACTAATGAGAAAAATGCCGGGTAAGATATCAAAAATATGCAGCGAACAAATACCTTTTATTATAGAAAAATCATATATGTAATAAAAAGTGTAGCCCGTAACAATTGTTTTCCAGCTATTGCGAATACGTAGCCAGAAAAGACCTCGCGTAAGTGAAATGCCATCGCAAAAAAAGTATGGCGAGGAGACCAACAAACATGGATAATATCACCTAAATATTCAAGAGAGATAACCCATGCTTATAGACGTGATTAGAAGTGATGTGTGGTGAAGTCTTAAAAGTATAAAGACGTTCTTAAAGAAAGTTACTATAAATAAAACCTCAGCTATAACCAATCGCTCGCAGAAACTGTAGAGGCGAAGGCTGAAATTTACTCACAAGCGATTAACGTTAACAATCAGGAGAATCTGTAGTATAGGAGTAGTAACTAAACGCACTGAGCGGATCTGGAGAGCTATAAAGAAATGAAAACAAAAAAATATGAGAGGATAAGACCCTAGATTGTAGACAAGTACAAATAAAACATTAAGGAAGCAAACGAACCACTGGTATTTTAAAGACAATGAAATTAACAGGAGCTTCCACTAGAAACGTCGGCACGAGCGAGTGAAAATGAGTTCGAATATGCAATACCTCGAGAAAAACAGTTGCATAACAACACTATAAAAGCAAGGAGACACAAGATATTCGCATGACCTTGCGCAATGATATAAAAGTCGAAGTCGCTGAGTTATAAACAACTAATCACGGCAATACTGATGTAGAGGATTAACATTTGTGTGCCCAAAATGTATGGGCGCGAAGTGAAAGACGTATACGCAGGCCCCTGTAACACATATTCGTGAGACGAAACGTATACGTCATTAGAAAGAAGTATTCACATGTTGCTCACAATTTTTATACTAGCCGCTATAAAAACGTTTGGGAGAGAAGACCCAAAAGGTATGGAATACAACTAAAAGTAAAAAAAACCGCCAGCCGAAGTGTCAGCTGTAATTTTACAGAAATCCTGGAGGTTGAGACCCAGGGCTTTATAGAAATCAATAAAACGTTCAAAATGGGGAAGTGTGTTATCTGTAGAGAACCCATTATATATTTATGACGGTGGGGGCGCGAAGTTCTTGAAAAATTATTGCAAGGATTGTATTAGAAGGGGGCTGGAAGGGGCAGATAACCCGTGACCAAGTGGGCCAAGTGATGAGATGTTTCAGGGCCCACTTCAGGGCCCTAGGAAAGATTGTATCGTTTATAAAGATCAGCCAGAGAAAGAGGAAACGTTTTTAGACGAGAAGTACATGCCAATGATGAAAGCAATCTTGGGAATCGTCAATCCTGAGTAGAGGGTAGATATTGTTCTGTTCCTCCTGGTTCATGTAGCTGTAGTCTAGACTTCGCGCAATGTGCCATGTTTTCTTTTACGAACACCACGGCTGAATCCCAAGGACTACACGATGATTCAATTCTGACCTTTGAGAGAATGTTCAGATCTTGCTGTATGGCTCGCTCCTTGTTCAGAACGCGAAACACAGCATGGCCGGCGATTGATCGGTCTGCCATAACCTGTATCGATACGTCGGGCGACAGTCGTCCCCCAAGTAACCTATGACGACAAATGACGGCAAAAGGCAGCGCAGTTTTCTTGCATCAGCTTGATGTATGTCTGGCATATCGTGGGTGCAATTTGATTTTGGGTGGTCGGTCAAGGGTTCGAAAAACGTTGTTATATTAGATCACGGTCTGAAACAAATGCACAAAAGTGAGCTGCCTTTATGGGTGAGGGCGACGGCGGGTGTTCCTTCTGGAAAGACTTGGATATGGAACGCAAAGTTGAGGAGAGGCAAACAACCGCGATTCTGCTTGATGGTTACAAACGTGTGGTGCAGCGCAGCATTTTGCGTCAATAGAACGTCCACGATGGGAGAAGCAAGATAATCGACGTCAGGAATGGTGGTAGACCTAGTCAGGGTGATATGAGTGATGGCTTGATTTGGCAAGCGAAGTTGTTTCGACGAGCAGAGGCCCGCCGGTCTGGTATCGGCAGAATTTGGAAAATTGGGAGGAATAAGGCCTGTAGGACAATCGATGAGGGTGGCATGCTCCATGAATAAATCGCGGCCAACTATAACATCGTGAGGTCATTTGTCCAAAACAGTGAATACAACACAGGTGTTTTGTCCAGCCATAGTGGCGCCACTGATGCAGATGCCAGAAATGGGCGGTATACTACTGTCGGACACTGGAGCTTACGCAAGGTAATGCGTGAGGACTTTTCGCAATCCCTTCGGCAGAGTAACACTCATAAACGAGATATCTGCTTCTGTATCAATCAATACCCAGACAGGCAGTTTTCATCCCTTCAGCACTACGTGTTCAGCACTACGTGTTCAACTGCTGCCGCTGCAAGAGCTGCATTTGTACTCCCGACACTCTAGTCTACGATAGGATCAAGCTAGCTTGTATAGCTTAGTCACTCATAAGGGCAGCACCCACTAAGGAACAGCGGCACAACAATAGTCGCCAAAAGGATATATGTTGCCCTATCACGCGGCGCCAACAAGAGCTGTGAGGAAACGTTTTTTCTTGCCAGCCATTGATGCCCTGCCAGCCATTAATGCCATCGATGCCAGCCATTGGTGGAGTGTTTTTACCAGACAAGCAAACACAAATTTTTTTTTTCAGAGACTGTCTTTGAAACTAAATTTCTTAAAACTTTACCCAACGTAGTAGAGCATGGAAGACGAGAGCTTTGCGGGGCACGCGCTTCGAACTTGCAGTGATGTTAGAGAGTAACGGTGAGTTTGTTCAATATCGCGGAGGTGTTGGGAGCGCCAACACAAAGCCAGAGAAGTGGCAACACTTGGGTCTGACCACTCTGGAGGAACTTTGCTAGGTGATTTTTATGTCCGTAGAAACATTAGAGTACCGGCTGTGCAGTACGAGTAGAAGGCATCACAAATAAAAGGCAGAAGGTAGTAATCGTAACATTATTATAGTGAACATAAATGAAAAAAGGTAATTTTAGCTTCAAGAAAAACAACATCAGCTTTAAAGTGATTATTCTAGCAACACATTGTTTAACAATTCAGGCAGGGTATACGATACAATCTGGCGTCCATATTTTGTGGATGTCTTAGGAGTAAACGCAGGGAAACCTGTACATTTTTTTCTGAATTTGTTCCTAAGTGTTCAAGCCGAACAATTCTGGAAAAAAAAGAAATTTTCTCCATGGTTGGTGCTGTTGCATCGCTGAAGCAAAACAGTTTAAATAAAAGATGGGTTGAGTATGATCATAACATTCTCCATATACAATACTTCTGACGACTAGCTTTTGAAGTAAAATTATTCTCTATATTTTACAAAAGCACATAGTGCTCCCAGCTAAGGCGCAGGAGTCGTTCGATGGAAGAAAATGCCCGTTATATGTTGTTCGTTTATATGGTTGCAGAACGAAATGCCTAATTTTTGATAATTTCGTTTTGATTGATTTTAAATGCTGATTCCATGAGAAGTGCTCTTTAGTACAACATGCCCTATTTTAATATTCGAGGACCCATCGTTGAGGTAAAGTGAGGAGCGAGTGGAAACCTATGTTTGGGACTAAAACGTACTGCTTCATATTTGTCCAGGTTTAAGCTAAGAGAATGTAGGGTAGACCAGACATAAAGTGAATGCAAGCTCCTAGCAGCATGCTCCTGCAGTTGCAAAATATCAGGTACTGTAAACAATATACTTGTGTCGTTCGCGTAAGGTTGTATGTTTCTCTATAAAAACAAAATAATTGACATAAAATACAATATTCAACGAACCCAAAATAGTGCCTCGGGTTACGCCAGTAGAACGTGCGGTTTATTACTTGTTGCTGACAGTGAGAAGAAAAGTATCGCTCAAATATTTTGTTTAACTACCCCAGAAAAATATAACTACGAAGTTTCGTTAGCGGGGTTTTAAAAATTAGAAAATTGAAATCTTAAGAATAGTCACAAAAACGCCCGAAGGGAGTTATTTATGTTCAAATGATGGCAGGACGAACTTTTTTTTTACTCATACTGTTTGCCGGTGAGGCCGGTACAGGGTGGGGTTACAAAATTCTTGTAATAACATATAGGCGTGCATACGCACACTTCGAGCAACGAGGGCGGTGTATGTCGGGGGGTTTCTTCTGAAGCCATGTTGAGTTGGTGTTATTAAAGAATGTTTTTCACAAGAGACCACAATACGTTTATATAGGATCTTCTCACGGCAGCCCAAAAATATACGCAGAACAGTCATTAGACGGGAATTGGAAAAGTTGTTTTCGTGTCCTTCTTTGTAAAGAGCTGTCATTCAGGCAGTCCGCAGTTTTTCGGTAAGACTTACTCAAACACCCAACCGTTAAATACAGGTCGTAGAACCAGACAACTGAAATTATTGACAACTGTTATGGGTTGAATTTGCAAGTTTTCAATATAATAAAACTTGCTGCTTGAAATAGCTTCAAAGCAACTTTCTGTTTCGGATATGCTTGTTATCGCGAAATATGCCTTATTAGGATTTGGTGACTAGAGGCATATCATGTAACGAGGATCATGCATTTTACTTATCAATGAAGTGATATGTTCACTGAAATAATTGCAAGGAATTCATAAGCTCATAAGAATTCATAAGAACATGGAGCCTCAGAATCGGAATTCATCCTTCTTACAGAGAGAGTGGGTGCTTATGTGAGAGAAGAACGTGTCTTTCTTTTTTGGGTGTAAAAAATAGAGCTTCCGAGGTTGTAAAAGAAAGAGCTATTGTGGGCGCGCTTGCTAAACGCCTTCTCAGCGCATGGTTCTTAGATAATTTTATTAAGGTCACATGTGCAGGCAGTTTCAGCCACCAGAATATAACCCGCCAGCATCGAAACTAATTTCCATTGCTTTTCCTTTTTACGTAACACTACCCATTGTTATATTTTCTTGAGGACCGCACACAGGTGTTCATCACGTAAATTGTACTCTCGTTGCCCAACACCACAGTTTAGGCCATGGACGTTGTTTTCATATTGTCTTAGTCGTTACAGTGAAGATTGGCTTTCGTAGCGACATTAGAATGTCTCAAAATAATTCTGTTCCTTAGGTCTGGCGACAAGCAAGAGGTTTCCGCTCGACTGAATAGTAATACTAGAAAAATGTCCATAAATGTGTTACGGGGGCGACACTGTAAAGGCGACCCTCTTATTCGGTTAGGTGGTGCTGCCTACAATTCGACACGTTACAACACCTGCAACTCGGCACCTCATTCTAAAGCAGGAATTCAATGTACAAAGTATTGGGATGTATTCTGTCACGAAGCCACCGACCACGCAATTATCTTCAAGGAAAACAAGTTTATTGGAGAACCATTTGTGCTCCCCTGACAACTCAAAGAATACAAAGGTGGCGAAGAAGCAGTCAAGAAAGTGACGTACGAAGGCGAGCGTCGACGATTCGAATGCTGCAGCATCTGCTCCGCAGGCTCTATCTTTGGCCCCGCCTGGGCCACCTTGGGCAATCTTGGTGACGGTATTGCCGACACCGCGAACCCAGAGCCATTATGCATAAGTTGTGAACAACCGTCATGTGTGTTTTAAGGGGAATGGTAGATGCCTCATACGATGGCCGCCGGAGCCCAAGTCAAGCTCTGGCGGATGGGCTCTCTCTCTGTCTCCCTGGCAAAGAGCTCCGGCTCCTCATCAGCTAACAGGGTTAGGCTGACGAAGAAAGTACCCCCGTCTCCCTGCTTTTTCCTATGCCATATAGTAAATACAAAACCCCAATCTAAGCATGAGCGGACCCTGAAAAGGGTCCGCACCGAATTATCTTTTCCACCACTCAAAGCAACCATCTTTTCCACGCCCGATAACTATTCTCGTTTCTGGGTGTTAGAGTCAGCTGGATCAGCAAGACGTGTTGCATCGAGTCTGTATTCGTAATTTCAAAGTTCCTGCATAGCATTCTTGGTGATAAGTATGAGGATAAAAAGCTCAACACGGGTGAAATTCTTCTTGAGATCAACACAGAAAAACAGGCCAACAAGCTCATTGCCCAAACCCGCATCCTCGATCTGGACATCAGTATCACACCCCACCAGAGCCTGAACAGCTCCCAGGGTGTGATATCTGAGCCATACCTGCTGATCGAAACTGATGCCGACCAGGTTGAAGGCCTGAGGGAGCAGGGTGTTACGGCGGTCAGACGCATCCCTATCCAAAAAGATTTGTATTTGTATTTGTATTTATTGTTCGTTTGGGCAATACAATACAGAAACGACAGCGTAGCAAACCAAATGGAGGTATACTCTCCTGACTAGCTTCACACCGCTTGAGCAGCAACAGAAGCAGCTGTGTGCATAAAACAGCATACAATATACAAATAGTCTTCAGACGTATGAAAAAGAAAAAAAAACATTTCACTACAATACCTGTAGAAAAAGGTAATATGTAGCAATCACGTCATACTTTTTAGTAAGAGCCCACTTCAGCTTAGGCAACATAAACCAATACAAAAAAAACACGAGGACAAAGATGGCACTTCAAGTACTTAACATACGAATTTGCATTATTGTAATAATATTTCATTTGCGGAAAGAAACAGGATTCGAGGAGTACTTTTGAATTTGAGAACATTTGAGAACTCTTGACAATTAAAACAACATCAGGGTAGTCATTCCAAAGCTTCATAATCAAATAATCCATCACCTTCATGCCGTAATTTGTGCGTGTCTTTTCTACAACATGTGTGTGACCTAGCCAATACCCAGTAGTTCTATTTAGGAATTTTTCAAAGAATACTTCGTAGTTTAAGGAGACTTGCTTGTAAACAAACACAGCAAGTTTGAGCTAAAATGTTTCTTTTATATCTGGTATATTGTACTGCATCATAAGATTCCCCGAAGTAATATATTTGTTTGACTGGTTTAGTAAGCGAATGGCTTGGAGCTGCAACACAGAACGATTATCACTATCACGTTTGTTACCGATACCCCATAACAGAACACAATATATAAAATGTGAGTGTATAATAGAGTTATATAACTGCACCCTAAACCAACCAGGTAAAAAATATAAAGACGGCGTAGCATGCCGACTGGTCGTGCTACGTTTACACGAATATTGTTGATGTGATTTGTCCAGGAGAGGTGCTTGTTGAATGTTTCGCCTAACAATGAGAAGCTACTGACATGCTGTATTTCCGTACCGCAATACTGAAGCCGTATTTCATTGCTTACCAATTTGTTTTTTGGGTAAAACAGCATGAATTTGTTTTTTCTTGTGTTCAGTGCGATTCTGTTTATATGAAGCCACTTACTAAGTTCATGAAGATAAATTGTAGAGATAATTTAAAGCTGTTGAATGTTCCCCCCAGAAAAGAATATATTGGCATCATCAGCATACAGAACGATGTCCCCTGTTAAATGGATAATAATTAGGTCGTTCATTTACAAATTAAATAACAAACGGCCTAAAATTGATCCTTGCGGCACTCCATATTTACTAAGACGGATGTCCGAGCTGTGTCCATGTAAGGCAATCCACACGAAGCACATAATCTTGACAATCAACGGATCCAAACTTCCACAACACATCAATGCAGGCTTTATCCGATGTGCAATCCGACCCTACATTCCAAACCCGTACCGCTGCTTCAAGTGCCAGTGGTTCGGGCACGGTATTATTCTTGCCGTGGATGAACGAAGTTCAAAGTGCGCTGCACAGGACTACCACACTGACAACTGTGCGTCCACAATACTTACTTATCCTAACGGCCGGGGACTGCACGCGGCATACTCCCGCTTGTGCGAGAAGTTTCAGAGAAAAAAATCATCAATGTCAAGGTAACAGAGAACATCACCTTACCATAGGCGCAGAATGGGTTCGCCTCTTTCCCTCTGGGGAGGTACGTCGGCGCAGCTAGCCTGGTGGCGGAGCGGCATCTGGTTTCGGTTGGGACCCAGTACCGCGAGTCGGAATTGGTCCCGCGCCCACCCCCTGCCGGGTTGCCTCAGGCAGCCCAACCTGCCTCTGCATTGCCCGCTGAGCGAGCAACGGCTGTGGTGGCAAACAGTCTGGTGGGAGTGATGCTGCATCTTCCACGTCCGTTCCAGTGTCACAAACTACATGGTAGGGCACGGAGAAGATGGAGACGGAGGAACCAGTGGGAGCTCCCACCCCTACCGCACCTTCAGCGCCATCCGAGGTGTTCTTGCAAACCTCGGCTGTGGCGGGTCAGTCAAAACACGCCCAAAAAGGGTGCGCGATCCAAGGAGCCTGATGACCCAGGCACTCGAGGACATCTGACGACAAAGTTGGTGTCGAACCGTTCTTGTCTGCGGTGCTCCGCAAGCAACGGTCCCGACGGCAAAGCCTCCCGACGAGCCGAAAAAGACGATATCACAGCCCCTAGAGACGACACATAAACATAAACACTCCAGTAGCTCTCACACTAAAGAATGGGAACATAAACCATAATTCAATGAAACTTCAGAGGCCTTTTGAAGAATCTTGACGATGTTTACGAGATACTGCACTCCAACCCGCCAAGTAGCAAGTGTATACAAGATACACATTTAAATTCCAAAAATACAAGGTTTTTGAATGGTTACTTTGTATTTGGGAAAACAGAAATGGTGGTGGTACATCTTCCAGGGGTGTGGTCATCATTACCCGGATATCGTTGGCGTGTCACACTATCCAATTAGAAACTCTTCTTGGGGATGTCGCCATTATAATCATATTCTTCGATAGGCTTGTAACAATATGCTCTACCTACATATCTCCCAATTTTCAGCTTTCTAGCTCCAATTTGGAGGGCCTTGTAGATAAATTACCCGAACCTCTTATGCTTAATGGTGACCTCAAAGCACGTACCCCTCTTTGGGGCTCTGCTCGCATGGATGCCAGAGGTCGCCTGATTGGACAATCTCTAACATGTTCGGGAGCATGCCTATTCAATAAAAACACCACTATATACCCTAATATATGACACAACACTTATTCACACCTCGAATTGGCTATTGGCTCTCCAGCACTCTCTCCATCTCTTCAATGGGATGTTGGCACTGACCCATATGCTACTGACCACTTCACTACCACATTAACATACCTAGGTATAGGCCCGAGCAGTTCACGTTCTCATCACAGGGTCAATGAAGCTAGAGCGAACTGGAATACATTTTCAGACACATCCAAACTACACCACAAAGCCATAGCACACCTACACATTGAAGAAGCTGCCTAACTACTCACGGCACACATCCTCCACGCCACCGAAAACTGCATTCCACACGCCTCCGGTGCTCCGCACAAACCAAGGAGGCTATGGTGAATGAGGACTGCAGGCGGGCGCGATAGGCCCAGAACAAGGCGTGGGGTGTCCTACGCAGGTACACCACGTCGGCTAACTTAATTTCTTTAAAAGGGCAAAGGCCTTGGGAGAGCGCGTGCGCCGTGAGGTAAAACGGGATAGTTGGTGCTCCTTCATCACATCCATAAATTCATACACAGACACACACGAGGTATGGACACGAATACGTACAATTAAAGGACAACATACACATTGCTTGCCCTTGGTCAGCATAACAGGATATACACTAGAGGATGAGGCTAACGCACTTGCACATAACTTTCAGAACGTGTGCAGCTCTGCACACTTCACAAACACTGTTCTAAAACAGAAAGACTCTTGTGAAAAGAACTCCCTCCACGACAACGACAAATCACAGAAATGTTACAAACTCCCTGTTTTCACTACATGAGCTGAGAGCTGGTCTGAGCACGTGTAAACCGTCAGCTCCAGGCCCAGACAACATTACACATACAAATATACAGTACTTACACACAGACACTCTTGTAACACTCCACGTTTAGAACAAGATATGGCTTTCGGGCACATTCCAAACTACTGGAGGGAGGCTGTAGTTGTAGCTTTCCTGAACGAGCGGAAGGACCTTTTCTCTCCCGCTAGCTATTGACCCCTTTCCCAGACCAGCTGACTGTGCATGCTGCTCCAGAAGATTTGAAACTGGAGGATGGTGTACTATCTGGAATACAACCGTCTTCTCGAGAGCTGCCAGGCAGGTTTCAGGGTGGGCCGATCAACCAACGATCAACTTGTTGCTCTTGAATCATATATCAAGGATGCCTTTGTGAATAAACACTTTTGTCTTGCAGTGTTTTTTGATCTTATAAGGCTTATGACACAGCCTGGTGATACGGCGTCTTTAGTGACCTGACGTCCTTCGGAGTGTCAGGCAACATGTTAAACACATGTCCTCTAGCACATTTTGGTCCAGGTTGGGTCCTCCCTTTCCGGGATACATGTGCAGGAAAAGAGTGCGCCATAAGGTGGAGTTTTAGGCTGCACATTGTTTATTGTTAAGATGAACTCCCTCCGAAAAGCACTGTACTATCCGTTTCCTGTTCCATCTACGTAGTCAATGTACACATATCTTCTAATCCCTCTAATCTGTCAGTTTGCGAACGTCAAGTTCAGGTCGGTGTTAAGAAACTTGCTTGCAGGGCGGACCTTAACGGGTTGAAACTAAACCCGGTCAAAAGTACTTGTGTTGGGTTCTCCCGTAAGCGCGGGATTTCTGCGGATCCTCAGATTACCCTTAATCGGGCATCTATTCCTGTAAAAAGGGAGCACAAGTTTTTAGGTGTCTTATTTGATGTAAAACTCACGTTCGTGCAACTCAATTAACAAATTAAACATAAATGCCTTAAAACACTAAATATTCTTAAGGTCCTCTCTCACCAGTCCTATGGCGCAGACAAACAACTGCTTCTTCATTTCTTTACCACCTTAGTCGGGTCTCGGCTAGACTATGGCAGTGTCGTGTATCCCAGCAAACCGCTAACATCTCTGCGACATCCCAAACCGATCCGAACGGCTATGTCCCAGCAGTATCTCTATTAAACATCCGTACACCGAGAATTATTTTTATGAAACTTTTTGGATGTTGAGATAACCTTGCTGTACGCTAATGTTGGACGTTCTTTCAACTTTGCTACAGACGTACCCTCGATGTTGCTGCTGCTGGACGTGGAATGATGGAATGCCGTTTGACCTGGAATGCCGTTGGATGTGGAATGGTCCATCACCCAAAAATTGTCGAATAATCTCCATGCAAGCAATATTCCCTGTGTTACAACTGACATTTTTTAGGAAAGAAGAAAAAAGGGAGCCGATTTAGTATAAAAACTAGCACAACTTTCCGTTGCCAACTCAGCATAAAATGAGATTCGCAAGCAAACCACATGGTAATTAAAGAATGTATGCCAGTTTCAGCCTCCACCTACTCAAACTCCCGCATTCATATGCCAAACATTTTTTTTTGTTACAGAACAAGGTAAGCTTTATAAAGAAAACCTTGCTTTAGGCATACAAGTGTCACTCCTTCACTAATACCGCTTGTTTGATGCGAGTTACTAACAGAGAAATACAAGGATAAACGGACTATAAAGGCACATGGCTAAGAAATATTTACAGTGAGTGTGAGCTTGTGATAATATTACAGCAAATATTCCTTAGTTGGCAGAGTTTTGATCCCACGAGCCAAATTTCAGCAGTACGTTGCTGCATTTATTGTGGTTTTAGGTTTTACTGTAAACTATAACGAGGATATTTTACACTGAAAAATTTTGAGCAGTTACTGAAAAAAACCCTTAACACACGGTTTCCATTGTTGCTACATTCATTTGTCAAGCAGACTAAGCGTATGCAGAGCGAGCGATTATTGTTCGCGAAAACGTCCTCGGATGAGCCAGGTAGAAGCGCTATCCCGCATGAACCCCTGGACAGCAAACCGACCCTCTTGTGTTAAAATTGCTAATACTGCCCCAAACTACACCGTGTAGTTTAGGTTTGTGTGTTTTTTATATCTGGCCGTAAACAGCTGTATTATTAAAAAATTAGGTCCACGTTTTAGTCTCTTTCTCTTCTATAAAGAGCGTGCTTTGTATTTTCCTAGAGAAACTGTATTGCCTATTTCCCACAAATTAAATGTTGGTTATTTTCGGCAATTTTTGAGATCGCATTTCACGGTTGTAGAAGTATTAGCCCCGAAAAAAAATGCCCGGAAGTTCAACAGCGCCCCACGTCTTTTGCCAACACTTATCTATGCACGTCACTCTCCTAACTCCTAGTTGGTAGTTACTGTAATATTTTAGGTTTAGCGTAGGAGAATTCGGCCACAAAAAATATCATTTCTACGGACAAGCAATGCGAAAAACGTTAGAGATGGAAGGTTCAAAGATACACATATTTATATGCAAAAATGTGGGCTGGAAAAAACACAGATTTAGAGATCAGCAACAACAAAAATTGTGAAAAAACCCAAGGCAGCACAGGACTGTACGGCCTAACTTAAGCCATTGTACTTTGGCCGGTGATTTTCTGTCCGGCGCTTTTCTGGCAGACGGAATCGGCCCGTGTCCAAATATAAGCCTTTTGGAGGTATACGGCCGCACTCCCATGACTATCCAGCGGCCGGTGTCCGTCGGCCAGTCGGCCGGCTCACGTTCATACGGCAAGATTCCAGCAGTAGGGCTCCGGGTATTCCAAAGCAATCCGTGTGAGGCCGAAGTACGGCTACCTCAGGGCAGCCGAGATGTGCTCGTCGGACTCCAGCCGGAATAAACCTGCCGGAAGTTCGCTCATTATACGGGCAATGACGTTCAGCCACAGTACGTTAACTGTACTGAGGCCGGTGGACGACTAGTGCATGCAGGGCTAGCAGGTGACTCAGTCGCGATGTGCAGAAGAACAAACCCACCATTTTGGGTCCAATGCGCCCACATCAACCTGAGCCCACACGCCACCACCAGCCGCCCAGCCTTCAGCACAGCCTTGCCTAATTATCAGCGTCAGTTGACAGCAACAATATTCTATTAAACAAATCTCACAAATGAACGTTCCTTTATTGCTGTGCCTCTTTTACTGTGGAATGCACAAAATGTTCCTCGCATGCAGAACGTGCAGAGCTGATATGGTTGTATTGTCCAAGACCTTATATCTTCTGTGGACCGGCTTACCTGTAATAAACGGGGAAAGAGGGGGCGGAGCGGAAGGCGCATACTTGAGTGGGTTGTATTTCGCAAAAATGAAAGTGCCGCGTTTACCCAATTTCTTTAAGGATAATCTTTTTGAACACTTCCGCGCTCTGAAATCAACTATTTTTACAGCTGATGCTTGAAAACTTTAGTGGTATGCAAAACCTTCGCAAAATGCCCATACGAAGCGTTTTGGTACTCCAAAAAACACACAGGAGCATTCAACATAATTTCTTTCACACAAAAGTTCTCTAATTTTTGACCATAATTCCTGCAAAGAAATTGTCTACTAGATCACCTTTTCTGATAATCTTTCACAGGTCTGATCATAGGAAAAATCGAACAAGTACTATTATTTTCGATTCATTTTTGATGTTTTTTTTTATGAGTTGCGTGCCCAACACTTAATAGTCCGAAAGAACTTAAGTTTTTCTAAAGTGGTAGTACGATAAAAAAATTCTAGACGCGTTGCGAATGGCGCCCTGCTTCTTGTGACTGCAGTGTTATCCCTCGGTGTTCACGCAACAAAAGGCGTAAGACTAGAGTTTCACAATTCGTTTCAAACCAGCAAAATAGCAATGGTATTGTCACGAAGCCAAGGACGACGCAGTTGTTTGGAAAAGAAACAAGTTTATTGGAGCGAACTTGTGCTCCCCTAACAACTGAAAAGAATAGAGAGGCGGCGAAGCAGTGGTCAACAAAGTGACGTACGGGCGTCGGCGAGCGTCGCAGAATCGAATGTTGTGGCGTCTGCTGTGCAGGCTTTTATCTTTCGGCGCGAGAGTTTCTGGAACCGTCGATTGGCATCCAGAACATTGTAGATCACACAAGATTATTCTGGGCTAGCGGCGTTAGGCGAAACACTCTGCTTATCTCAATGAGATAGCCCGTGCGGTATAAAAATAAAAAATGGAAAACGCGCTTCGCATGGGACACAGATAACAGAGCCGGGCGCGGCCAGGCATTAAAAACAAACAATAAATAAACAAACCCGTACATGGTTCGCGACATTACCCCCCCTCTAAGAGTGCATCGACCCGATGCGAGAAAAAAACGAGACTCCGAACAAACAGCAACAACGAAATAACTACAAAAAAAGTTCGTCATCTTGCGAAGAACGGTTTGAGGTGAACCACGTGGACGACTTCGGGTCGCGTGCGTCGTTGTGATAAGCCGGAATCACCACTGGAAATCACTTCGTAGGTTAATTGGCCAACACGTCGTAGAATCTGGTAGGGTCCGAAATACCGTCACAGAAGCTTCGCAATGAGTCCGCATCGTCGAATGGGAGTCCAAACCCACACATGATCCCCTGGTTGGTACTCGGCGTCTCGGCGTCGGAGGTTGTAGCGGCTGCCATCCACCAGCGTCTGGTCCGTTATACGAACTCGAGCGGGCTGGCGGGCCTCCTCCGCATGTTGAAGGTATCCTTGGACGCCGGCGTTGAGGTCGCCGTCTTCTACATGCGGAAGCATGACGTCGAGCATCGAAGTCGGTCGTCTGCCGTAGACAAGCTCGAATGGTGTCATCTGCGTAGTTTCCTGCGTCGCTGTATTGTACGCAAACGTGACATAGGGGAGGACTTCGTCCTAAGTCTTATGTTGAACGTCGACGTACATGGACAGCATATCCGCAATCGTCTTTTTCAGACGTTCCGTCAGTCCGTTCGTTTAAGGGTGGTACGCCGTCGTTCTTCGGTTATCTGTATTGCTGTAGCGTAAGATTCCTTGATTCAGCTCCGCGGTAAAGGCCGTTTCGCGGTCCGTGATTAGGACTTCAGGGTCTCTATGTCGCAGCGCCACTTGGTTTATAAAGTACTTGGCGAATTCTTGTGCAGGCCCCCGCGGAAGAGCGGCGGTCTCTGCGTAGTGCGTCATGTAGTCTGTCGCTACGACAATCCACTTGTTCTCCGATCGTGACTTCGGGAACGGGCCTAGAAGGTCCATTCCAATCTGTTGAAAGGGCCTCGACCGGACGGTGATCGGTTGCAGAAGTCCGACGGGTCTTGTCGGAGGCATTTTTCGTCGTTGGCCGTCACAGCAACCCCGAACGTAATGGGTGACGTTGGTTGTAAGGCGGGGCCAGAAGTACTTCGCTTTAATTCTTGCAATAGTGCGAGCTGTTCCGAGATGTCCGGAAAACAGGTCGTCGTGGGATGCTTCCAAAATTTCGTCACGACGGTCTGCGGGGATGACAAGTAGATAATTCCTACTTGTTCAGGGGCTGAAATTCTTCTTCACCAGGACCGTGTTTTTGAGGCTTAATGCTGGTAAGTTCCGCTTGAACGCTGTAGGCTCGGCGACGTTTCGTCCTTCGAGGTAGTCGATCATTACGCGCAAGTCGGGGTCGGCACGCTGCAGGGCGGCTAGGTTGCTGTCCGTAACAATCCCGAAGAACGCGCTGTCTTCGTCGGAGTCTTGTGGTGGTGGGTCGACAGAAGTGCGGGACACGCAGTCCGCGTCAGAGTGTTTCCTGCCGGATTTGTAGACGATTGTAACGTCGAACTCTTGCAGGCGCAAACTCCACCTGCCAAGAAGGCCACAAGGGTCCTTCAAATTGGCGAACCAACACACCGCATGGTGGTCTGTTAAAACCTTGAACGGTCTGCCATACACGTATGGGCGAAATTTAGAAATAGCCCATATAATAGCCAGGCACTCTTTTTCGCAGGCAGAGTACTTTTTCTCCTCCTTCGACAGATCACGGCTGGCATAGGTGATTACGTTTTCGCACCCACTTTGTTTTTGGACAAGGACGGCGCCCAAGCCTATATCACTAGCGTCCATGTGTATTTCCGTTTCGGCGTTTTGGTCGAAACGAGGGAGCACGGGCGGGCTTTGTAGGTGTTTTTGCAGCTCGCACAATGCCTTTTCTTGGTCGTCTTCCCAGCTGAAAGGGGTGCTATCTTTCGTCAAGCGCGTGAGCGGCTCTGCAATGCGTGCGAAGTTTGCGACCAAGCGCCGGTAGTATGCGCACAGTCCAAAAAATCCGCGGACGCCCTTCTTATCTTTGGGCATTGGGAAGTTCGCTATGGCTGAAGTTTTCGCCGGGTCAGGCAGGACTCCCGCGGCGTTGACGACATGGCCCAAACACTTCAGGTCTTCGTACGCGAAGCAGCACTTTTGAGGCTTCAGCTTTAACCCCGACGTACGGATGGCCTGGAGTACCGTATGCAACCTTGCGAGGTGTTCGGCGAAAGTCCGGGAGAATACCACAACGTCGTCGAGGTATACGAGGCAGGTGTGCCACTTTAGCCCAGCTAGCACAGTGTCCATGACTCGTTGGAACGTTGCTGGTGCCGTGCATAGCCCAAACGGCATCACCTTGAACTCATATTGGCCATCCGGGGTTATGAATGCAGTCTTCTCTCGATCTCTCTCATCCACTTCAATTTGCCAGTAGCCTGTCTTCAGATCCATCGATGAGAAGTACCTCGCATGGCAGAGGTGGGCAAAGGCGTCGTCGATTCGTGGCAGGGGGTACACTTCCTGTTTGGTGATCTTGTTCAATCGCTGGTAGTCAACGCAGAACCCCAGTGTGCTGTGTTTTTTCTTCACGATTACGACCGGCGCAGCCCACGGACTTTTCGATGGCTGTATAATGTCGTCGTTGAGCATGTCGTCGACTTGAGTCCGGATGGCTCGCGCTCGTGTGAAGAGACGCGGTAAGGTGTCTGTCGGGTAGGTCGGGCTCTATCCGCGGTTATTATCCGGTGCTTCTCCATACGTCCGTCTTCCTCGGCGTCTGATTTCGGGCTACCGGGGGTCGGGCGGGTGACAGTGGGCGGCGGTACGGCGGGGCCTCTTGACGGCGTGTTGGAGCAGTGCGGGGTCGACGAACAGCAGCGGAGTATGTCATAGCTTGTGGCTCTCGGGGTACCCTGAATGGCGTATAAGTTCCTAACGCTTGTTGCACTTCTTCTCTAGTCACGTCGGTGAGGGAAGCGACTTGGGGCTGCGGCGGCGTTGAAAAATGTTTCCGCAGCTCCTCTCGCTATTGCGCGGATAGCCTCGTGTATCCTGTCGTCTGGGATCCGCGTGCTGCCAAAGTCGTTCGCATTTTCCGCGCAAATAAGTTTTGGTCATACTACTTAGCACGCATTTCGAGGGCTTTCTCAATGGTGCTGACTTAGGTCACCATTTCGGCGACGGTTTTGGGCGGATTTCGGACAATTCCAGTAAACAGTTCCTCCTTCACTCCGCGCATTAATAAGTGCAACTTCTTTTCTTCCGTCATTTTGGGGTCCGCGCGGCGAAATAGCTGCTTCATCTCCTCAGCGAAGATCACGACTCTTTCGTTGGGGTGTTGCGTGCGCGTTTCCAACAAAAGGGCGGCTCTTTCTTTCCGGACGACGGTAGTGAACTGATGAACTGATCCTTGGGGAATTTTCGAGGTCACGAGAACCTCTCCGGACGAACAACCATTGAATGTGACCGATTGCTTAGAGAGATATACTGGGCTATCCTTGCAATAACCTATAAATTCAGTTTAGATACCGCCAAGTACTAACAAGAACCTCATATAGAACACCATGAAATGCTTTTTTGCAGTCCAAGAAAATACAGTCAACAAGTTTAAGCTTATCTATTGCTACAGTCATATCGAGCGTTAACTCAACAATCTATGTTGAGGAAGAAAAACCTGAAGAATTTTGTATTTGCTACGATGCTGGCGATTACGTTTAACCAAATGAGTTCTATCCCAAGTGTAGCTAAACTCAACTTCAATCAGCGCAGCTAAATTAACATCCAGGCTTCGTCGTCGACAACGCTCTGTTATCGCAAACTTAAAATGACAGTTTTTATTAGGTAGGCAGTCATAAAATCCGATAAAATATCATAGTGCCGAGCACGAAGGTGAGGACCAGCTTAGCCTTTTCTAGATTTATCTCCAACAAAAAAGTGGAACATAGTTTTTTGCAGTAATATTGTAAGAATAACAGCCGAGAACTTTTGCGCGCCCTTACATTTCTTTGGTGGGGGTCCTTGAGATAGCATCGATTGAGCTCCTGCTGGGTGGTCCTTGAAGGCCAAATATTTTTGGTGCACTGCCCGCTTCTCGGGTGGGACATCTCTGCCAGGGTAATGTCTCCAACACTCTCCATATCTTGAGGGGGTGAATAGCCTCTAGCTGATGCGTCGTCGAAGCCGGCGGGCGTGGCGGGTTAGCGGCTATGACTCGAGAGGCTTCACTCGCCCGTCTATGTGGCAAGGTCTTCTTGTGGCAATAAATGGCATTCCGATAGCCTTAAAGATTATCTGGTAATGTCCAGAGAGTTTGTGCAATTTGTCCGTTCCCCTATAACCACTCCTTACTGTTTGACAAACGAAATCCCTTCCTTTAAAACGTGGAAACACCGAGCGAAATAAAAGCGTCGGCGTCGTTCGGCTCCCTAACGATTTTTGTTCATAAAAAAGCGGTCCTACACCGCCCAGTCTGCTTCCAACCAATAGCGCATAAGCTCCGACGCCGCGACGCATGCCGTTATTCGGCTTTACACCGCTTACCGAAAGAATAAGTATGATCTGAGACTTCACGTCGGCTGCTCTACTCCTTAAAACAGGTCGCCAATATTCTGTGGCAGTTAACTTGCCCCAATTCGGCCGAGGACCACTAACGGAATGAAAAACGTACATTCTTGGGATGTACATCGGCCGGTCTCTATGATAACACCGGTTGCACAAAGAAAACAAATATTCTGCCGCAGGACGTGCGGTTCACCCTTGAAAGAGCGAATGCGTGGCAGGCGTGATCCGGCCGTTCTCCTTTCGAACACCAACTGCCACAACAATACCAATATTCTCTGGCCAGTCGCTTGACGTGATTCGCATGAACACCGCTTCCCCCCCAAAAAAAAAACGGATGTCCTAAGGCCATAATTCGGCCGTTCTATTTCTGAACATCGGTCGCCGAACGTGAACTGAATATCTGGCAGCCGGGTACCTGCGTCGTTGGTCTAAACACGGGCGGCCGGAGCAACGCCGAAGCACTGGTTGCCAAAATTTGGCTATTACTCATATGATCAGTGGCTGCCAGAATTTGATGCTTACCGGACATGCCAGAAAGCGGCCATAGACGGCCGGTCATGAGACACACTTTCTGTGCCACCTGGGACGACGCCGATTTTTACATACTCGTTACAGAAAATGTAGCTGTACGATTGCCCTAAGGGGTGACAAGCCATTAAAAATAAAAGGATTAGAGGTAGAATAAAAAGCCCAAATTTTCGGAGGAAGAATACCCTGTGTTACACACAGGCCGTTAGGTAACGTGAAAAGAGAGGGCATCCAGCATACAAGAAAAGCCACAAAAAGCACAGAGGGGGAGATACACTCTTAAAAAAAACCAGGGGAATGCGCGATACGTGGATTTGTGATAAAACCAAAACAAAAAATTCTAGAGGCCACAAGGCAAACAGTTATAAATAAGCCGTAATCAAAAAGTTCCTCAGATGACGGATAATTGGTCGAATCAGTAATGAGAAAAATGCAGGGTGAGATACCAAAAATTATGCAGGGAACAAATACCTTTTATTATAGAAAAATCATATATGTAATGAAAAGTGTAGCACATCATATTGTTTTCAAGCTATTGCGAATACGTAGCCAGAGAAGACCTCGCGTAATTGAAATGCCACCGCGAAAAAATTACGGCGACGAGACCAACAAACATTGCTAAATATGACCTAAAAATTCAAGAGAGATTACCCATTCTTATAGACGTGATTAGAAGTGATTTGTGGTAAAGTCTTAAAAGTATAAAGATGTTCTTAAAGAAAGTATTATGAATAAGACCGCAGCTATAACCAATCGCTCGCAGAAACTGATGGGGTGAATGCTTAAATGTACCCACAAGAAATTAAAGTTCACAATCAAGATAATCTTTATATAGGAGTAATAACTAAACGCACGTAGAGGATGTGGAGAGCTATAAAGAATTGAAAACAAAAATTATGAAATTATAGGTTCCTAGATTGTACACAAGCCCACAGAAAACATTTAGGAAGCAAACGAACCACTGTTATTTTAAAGACAATGAAATTAAGAGGAGCTTCCACTGGAAACGTCGGCACGAGAGAGGTATAATGAGTTCGAATATGCAATCCCACGAGAAACACAGTTGCATTACAACAATATAAAGGGAAGGAGACACAAGATATTGGCATTACCTTGCGCAATGATATAAGATTCGAAGCCGCTGAGTTATAGACAACAAATCACGGCCATACTGCTGTAGAGAATTAACATTTGTTTGCCCAAAATGTATGAGTGCGCAGTGAAAGACGCATACGCAGGCCCCTATAACACATATTCGTGAGACGAAACGTATACGTCATTAGAAATTTGTATTCGCATGTTACTCAGAACTTCTATACTAGCCGCTACAAAAAAGTCTAGGAGAGAAGGCCCAAAAGGTAAGCAATGCAACTAAAAGTAAAAAAAAAAAGAGAGCCAAAGTGTCAGAAGTGATTTTAAAGAAATTCCTGATGTTGAGACCCAGGGTGTTTAGCAATCACTAAAACGTTTAAAATGGCGAAGTTTGATATCTATAGACAACCCATTATATATCTAAGGCGGTGAGGGCGCGAAGTTCTTGAAAAATCATTGCAAGGATTGTATTAGAAGGGGGGCGGGAAGGGGCAGATAACCTTGACCAAGTGGGCGAAGGGATGAGATGTGTCACTGTGGTTAACGCTTTGGCTGCTTCAGGGCCCTAGCAAAGGTGATATCGTTTATATAGATCAGTTAGAGAACGAGCAATAGTTTTTGACGAGAAGTACTCGGCAAACATGAAGGCAATCTTGGGCACTGTCGATGCTGGGTAGAGGGTAGATATTGTTCTGTTCCTCCTGGTTTATGTAGCGGTAGTGAACAGTTCGCGCAATGTTCAATGGTTTTTTGCACGAACACCACGGCTGAATCCCAAGGACTACACGATGATTCAATTCTGTTCTGTGAGAGAATGTTCAGATCTTGCTGTATGGCTCGCTCCTTGTTCAGAACGCGAAACACAGCATGGCCGGCGAATGATCGGTCTGGCATCACTTGTATCGATACGTTGCGCGACAGTCGCCCCCCGAGTCAAATATGACGACAAATGACGACAAAAGGCAGCGCAGTTTTCATTCTTCATTTTGATATACGTCCGGAACATCGTGGGTGCAATTTGATCTTGGGCTGTCAGTCAAGGGTTGGAACCACGTTGTTTCATGATATCATGGTCTGAAACAAATACAGAAATATCAGCTGCCTATATGGGGGAGGGCGGCATCGGGTGTTCCTTCTGGAAAGACTTAGGTGTGGAACGCAAAGTTGAGGAGAGGGAAACAAACGCGATTCTGCTTGATGGTGACAAACGTGTGGTGCAGCTCAGCATTTTGCGTCAATAGAACGTCCACGATTGGAGAAGCAAGATAATCACCTTCAGGAAAGGTGGTAGAACTAGTCAGGGTGATATGAGTGATGGCTTGATTTGGCAAGCGAAGTTGTTTCGACGAGCAGAGGCCCGCTGGTCTAGTATCAGCAGAATTTGGCAAATTGGGAGGAATGAGGCCTGTAGGACAGTCGATGAGTGTGGCATGTTCCGTGAATAAATCGCGGGCAACAATAACGTCGTGAGGTCATTTGTCCAAAACAGTGAATACAACACTAGTGTTTTGTCCAACCATAGTGGCGCCACAGATGTAGATGCCAGAAATGGGCGGTATACTACAGTGGGACACTTGAGCTCACGCAAGGTAATGCGTGAGGACTTTTCGCAATCCCTTCGGCAGAGTAACACTCATAAAGGAGATATCTGCTTCTGTATCAATCAATACCCAGACAGGCAGTTTTCCTCCTTTCAGCACTCCGTGTTCAAAGAGAACTGCTGCCGCTGCAAGTGCTGCATTTGTACTCCCGACCATATAGTCTACGACACAAGCAAGCTAGCTTTGATACCTTAGTGACTCATTAGGGCAGCACCCACTAAGGGACAGAGGCGCAACGATAGTCGCCAAAAAGAACAATATATGTTGCCCTATCACACGGCGCCAACAAGAACTGTCAGGAAACGTTTTTCCCTGCCAGCCATTCATGCCCTGCGAGCCATTGATGCCATTGATGCCAGCCATTGATGGAGTGCTTTTACCAGACAAGCAAACACGAGAGTTTGCTTTCCTCATGGACTGTCTTTGAAACTAAATTTCTTAAACTTTACCCGACGTTGTAGAGCATGGAAGACGAGAGCTTTTGCAGCGCACGCGCTATGAACTTGCAATGAATATATCAGAGAGTAACAGGGAGTTTTAAATGCAGAGCATTTCAGTAACTCACGATGTTACCCGCGTTGACGTCCGTAGTCCGCACCGCACCCCTCCCTGGTATATAAAAAAATACTATCCGGCACCCGGTTTCGATCCCTCGACCCTGCTGGCGGAACGCAATATACATGGTGCTCTACCCACAGCGCCACAAAGCCGACACAGAATGGGACGCTACGTACGAGCCTTATATATCTGACTCAAATATATATATATATATATCTGACGAGCGCTCTCTCGTCAGCAGTTGCCACAAGTGCAACAACATTAACGTAACGCAAACTACTTAACGTTGTGCGCCCCGGAAATGCTTCTGCATTTGATCGTGCCCTTCGCGAGAGGGATGTTTCGCTGTGTCTTCTCTCGGTCGCGGGACCCGTGGCGCCATCTGGCGGAGGCGCGGCACAACTCGTAGCACTCGGCGGGACTCTCGGCGGGACCACTTCGCAACTGCTTGACCACTCTATCTTGCGTACGAGGAAAAATAAAATACCACAACTGCAGCCAAGCGCGTTTTTGATTGGTGTGAACACATCGCCAAGTTAGTACAGTGCGGTATGTTCACTTCTCGTTCCATTCAAGTGAGCCATGCGTGACTTTTTTCAATATCGCAGAGGAGTTGGGAGCGCCAACACAAAGCCAGAGAAGAGGCATCAGTAGGGTCTGAGCACTCTAGAGGAACTTGGCCAGGTGATTTTTATGTCGGTAGAAAAATTAGAGTACCGCCTGTGCAGTATGAGTAGAAGGCATCACAAATAAAAAGCAGAAGGTAGTAATCGCAACATTATTATAGTGAACATAAATTACAAAAAGGTAATTTTTAGCTTTAAGAAAAACAACATACGCTTTAAAGTGAATATTCGAGCAACACATCGTTTAACAATTCCCGCAGGGTAAAGATACAATCTGGCGTCCATTGTTTTTCGATGTCTTAAGAGTGAACTCAGTGACACCTGTACATTTTTTCTCAATTTGTTCCTAAGTTTTTAATCCGGACAATTCCGAAAAAAAAGTAATGTTCTCGCTAGTTACTGCTGTTGCATCGCGGAAGCAAAACAGTTTTGTACAACTGAGTGAACAGGCTTCAATTGAGAGAACAAAAGATGGGTTGAGTATGATCATAACATCCTCGATATACAATATTTCTGACGTCTAGCTTTTGAAGTAAAATGATTCTCTTTATTTTACAAAAGGACATAATGCTTCCCACTAAGGTGCAGGAGTCGTTCGATGGAAGAAAATGCCAGTTATATATTGTTTTTTTATATGGCAGTGGTAAGAAATGCCTAAATTTTGAAAACACGTAACATTTTCGATGATTTCATTTTGATTGATTTTAAATGCTCATTACATGCGAAGTGCTCTTTAATACAACATGCCCTATTTAATATTCGAGGACCCAACGTTGACGTAAAGGGAGGAGCGAGTGGAAACCTATGTCTGGGACTAAAAAGTACTGAATCATTTTTGTCGAGGTTTAAGCTAAGGGAATGTAGGGTAGACCAGGCATGAAGTGAATGCAAGCTCTGAGTAGCCTGCTCCTGCCGCTGGAAAACATTGAGAACTGTAAACAATATACTTGTGTCGTTCGCGTAAGTCCCAGAGGTTGTATGTTTCTCAATAAAAACAAAATAATTTAAATAAAATACTATATTCAACGAACCTAAAATAGTGCCTTGCACTACACCAGTAAAACTTGTGGTTTATTACCCGTTGCTGACAGTGAGAAAAAAAAATATCGTTCGAATATTTTGAGTACTACCCCTAATAATAGTCACAAAAACGCCCGGAGGGAGTTATTTACGTTCAAATGATGGCTGGATGAACTGATTTTGTTTTACGAGGGCGGTGTATGTCGGGCGGTTTCTTCTGAAGCCATTTTGATTTGGTGTTATTAAAGAGTGTGTTTCACAAGAGACCACAATACCTTTATATAGGGTCTGTTCACGGCACCCCAAAAATATACGCAGAACTGACATTAGACGGTAATTGGAAAAGTTGCTTTTGTCTCCTTCTTTGTAAATACCTGTCATTCAGGCAGTCCGCACTTTTTCGGCAAGACTCACTCACACACGCAACCGTTAAATATAGGTCGTAGAACTGGACAACTCAGATTATTGACAACCGTTATGGGTTGAATTTGCAAGTTGTCACTATGACGAGACTTGCTGCTTGAAATAGCTTGAAAGCAACTTTCGGTTTCGGATATCCTTGGTACACCGAAATATGCCCAATAAGGGTTTGGTGACTAGAGGCATATCATGTATCGAGGATCATGCAGGTTACTTAGTAAAGATGTGATATGTTCACTGAAATATTTTGCAAGGAATTCACCAGCTATCAAGCTTCGACATAGAGCCTCGAAATCTGAATTCTTCATTATTTTTACTGAGAGAGTGGGTGCTTAAGGGAGAGAAGAATGTGTCTTACTTTTTTGGGTGTAAAAAAGGGACCTGCCGAGGTTTTGAAAGAAAGAGCTATTGTGTGCGCGCTTGCTAAACGCCTGATCAGCGCATGGTTCTTAGATAATTTTATTAGGGTCACATACGCATGCAATTTGAGCCACCAGAATATGACCTACTAGCATCGAAACTAATTTCTATTGATTTTCCTTCTTACGTAGCACTACCCATTGTTATAATTTCTTGAGGACCGCACACAGCTGTTCATCAGGAAGATTGTACACTCGTTGCCTAAGCCTACAGTTTAGGCCATGGACGTTGTTTTCATAATGTCTTAGTCGTAGCAGTGAAGATGGGCTTTCGTAGCGACGTTATAAGAATGTCTCAAAATTGTGAGGTTCCTAATGTCTGGCGACAAGCAAGAGGTTTCCGCTCGACTGAATAGTAACCCCAGAAAAAGGTTCATAAATGTGTTACGGGGTGACACGGTAAAGGGCACCCTCGCATTCGGTTAGGCGGTGCTGCCTACCACTCAGCGCCTTACAACACCTGCAACTCGGCACCTTATCCCGCAGTAGGAATTCAATGTACGAAGTATTGGGATGTATATTGTCACGAAGCCAAAGACCACCAATTATCGTCAAGGAAAACAAGTTTATTGGAGAACAATTTGTGCTCGAACTCAAAGAATACAAAGATGGAGAAGAAGCAGTCAACAAAGTGACGTGCGAAGGCAAGCATCGACGATTTGAATGCTGCAGCGTCTGCTCCAGAGGATTTATCTTTGGTCCCGCACGGGGCACCTTGAGCAATCTTGGTGACGGTTTTCCGATACCGCGGACTCAGAGCCCCCATGGATAAGTTGTGAACAACCGTGATGTGTGTTTTAGGGTGAAGGGTAGAAACCTCAAACCATGGCCGTCGGAGCCGAAGTCGAGCTCTGGCTGATGGGCTCCCTGTCTGTCTCCCTGGCAACGAGCTCCGGCTCCCCTTCAGCTATCAGGATAATGCTGACGAAGAAAGTACCCCCGTCTCCCTGTTTTTCCTTATGCCATATGGTAAATAGAAAACCCCCCTCCAAACATGAGCGGACCCCAAAAAGGGTCCGCGCCGAATTATCTTTTTCACCACCCAAGGCAACCATCTTTTCCACGCACGATAACTATTTTCGTTATCTTGGTGATAGAGTGAACTGGCACAGCAAGACCTGTAGCATTGACGTCTGTAATCGTAATTTCAAAGTTCGTGCATAGCATTCTTGGTGATAAGTATGAGGATAAAAAGCTCAAGGCGGGTGAAAACCTTGTTGAGATCAACACAGAAAAACAGGCCGATAAAGCTCCTTGCCCAAACCCGCATCCTCGATATGGACATCAGTATCACACCCCACCGGAGCCTGAACAGCTCCCAGGGTGTGATATCTGAGCCATACCTGGTGACCGAAACCGATGCCGACCAGTTTGAAGGCCTGAGGGAGCAGGGTGTTACGGCGGTCAGACACATCACTTTCCAAAGAGATTTGTATTTGTATTTGTATTTATTGTTCGTTTGGGCAATACAATACAGAAACGACAGCGAGACAAAGCAAATGGAGGTATACACTCCTGACTAGGCTTCACACCGCTTGAGCAGCAACAGAAGCAGCTTGGTGCACAATACAGCATACACTATACAAATTGTCTTCAGACGTATGAAGAAAAGAAAAAAAAACTCTTCACTACAACACCCGTAGAATAATGTAATATATAGCAATCACGTCATAATTTTTAGTAAGAGCCCACATCAGCTCAGGCAACATAAACCAATACAAAAAACACAGGGACAAAGATGGCACCTAAAGTACTTTAAAAACAAATTTGCATTTTTGTAATGATAACTCATTCGCGGAAATAAACAGGACTCTAGCAGTACTTGTGAATTTCCCAACATTCCAGCAACTCCTGGCAATTGAAATAACATCACGGTAGTCATTGCAAAGCTTTATTATCAAATTTTCCATCATCTGCCTGCCGTAATTTGTATGTGGCCTTTCTACAACAACAAGTGTGTGACGTAGCGAATACCCAGTAGTTCAATTTAGGAATTTATTAAAGAGAACATCGTAGTTTAAGGAGACTTGCTTGTAAACAAACAGCAAGTTTGAGCAAAAGGGTTTCTTTTATATCTTTCTTTTCTTTTCTTTTATACCCCATAACAGCACACAATTTATAAAATGTGAGTGTATAATAGCGAAGTTTAACTGCACCCTAAATCAAGCCGGTAAATAAATATAAAGACGGCGTAGCATGCCGACTGATCGTGCTACCTTTACACGAATATTGGTGACGTGATTCGTCCAGGAGAGGTGTTTGTTGAATGTTTAGTCTAAGAATGAGCAGCTACTGACATGGTGTAGTGCCGTACCGCAAAAATGAAGCCGGATTTCACTGCTTACCAATTTCTTTTTTGAGTAAAACAGCACGAATTTGGTATTTCTTCTATTCAGTGCAAGTCTGTTTATATGAAGCCATTTTCTAAGCTCATGAAGATAATTGTTAGAGATAATTTCAAGCTGTTGAAGGTTCCCCCCAAAAATGAATATATATTGGCATCATCAGCATACAGAACGATGTCCCGTGTTAAAGGGATAATAATTAGGTCGTTGATTTAAAAAAAAAAACAACGGGCCTAAAATTGGTCCTTGCGGCGCTCCATATTTAATAAGACGGAAGTCGGACCGGTGTGCATGTAAGGCAATACCCACGAAGCCCATATTCTTGCGATCGATCGATCGAATCTTCCAGAACACATCAATGCAGGCTATCCGATGTGCAGTCCGACCCTGCATTCCAAACCCGCGCCGCTGCTTCAAGTGCCAGTGGTTCGGGCACGGTATTATTCTTGCCTTGGATGAACGAAGTGCAAAGTGCGCTGCACAGGACCACCACACTGACAACTGTCCGTCCACGCCACTTACTTATCCTAACGGTCGGGGACTGCACGCGGCGTACTCCCGCACGTGCGAGAAGTTTCAGAGAAAAAAATTATCAATGTCAAGGAAACAGAGAATATCACCTTACCAGAGGCGCGTAATGGGTTCGCCTCTTTCCCTCGGGGGAGGTACGCTGCCGCAGCTAGTCTGATGGTGGAGCGGTGTCTGGTTTCGGCGGGGACCCAGTACCGCGAGTCGAAATTGGTCCAGCGCCCACCTCCCGCCGGGTTGCAGAAGGCAGCCCAAACTGCCTCTGCATCGCCCGCTGAGAGAGCAACGGCTGTGGTGGCAACCAGTCTCGTAAGAGTGATGCTGCATCCTCCACGTCTGTTCCAGCATCCCAAACAACATGTGAGGGCACGGAGGTGATGGAGACGGAGGAACAAGTGGGAGCACCCACTCCTACCTCACCCACAGAGCCACCCGAGGCGTTCTTGAAACCCCCGGCTGTTGCGGGTCAGTTAAAGCACACCCAAAAGGTTGCGCGATCCAAGGAGCCTTATTACACAGGCACTCCTAGAACATCCGACGACAAAGTGGATGTCAGACCATTCTTGTCTGCGGTGCTCCCCAAGGAACGCGTCCCGACGGCAAAGCCTCCCGACGAGCCAAAAAAGACGATAGTCACAGGTCCGAAAGATTACACATAAAAATAAACACTTAAGTACCTCTCACACTAAAGAATGGGAACATAAAACATAATTCAATGAAACTGCGCAGGCCTTCTGAGGAATCTTCACGATGTGTACGAGATACTGCACTCCAACCCGCCAAGTGGCAAGTGTCTTCAAGATACACATTAAAATTCCAAAGATACAAGGTTTTTGATGATGATGATGGTTGCATTTTAATGGTTAGCTACCACAGATTAAAGTGAATACTAGAAGTGAATAGCACTAGAAGTGAATAGCACTAGAAGTAAAAGCAAATAAAGACAATGAGGATGGCTGGTGTAGAGGGCCAGGTTGTGATTATGCATGATACGATACGAGATTCAGAAATTTAACTTCTGATAGATAATTAAAAACTCGTTTGACAGTAAACATTGGTTCATCGCCTAAGAAGTGCGATGGGTGGAGTGGGATTTGTTTTCTGTAGATTTCTGGAAAGTGTTTGCGTCGTATGGTGTGGAGTGCCTTGCATGTGATTAGTATGTGAACTACGAATAGGCCCTCTCCACACCTGCTGCACATGGGTCTCGGAGACCCAGTGAGCAAGTGTGAATATGTTACATAAGTGTGGCCTATCCGTAGCCTGGCTAAGGCTACTTCCTTGTGTCTGTCTTGTTTGTCTGTTATGTATCTACCTAAGTGTGGCTTTATAGTGTAGAGTTTGTTTTCTGTTTGTGTGTCCCATGTTTCCTGCCAAGATTTGCGCAAGGCTGTCCATACCAGTGGCTTCAGGTCGAGGTAGGGAACACATGGTACATCTATGCTACTGCGGAGAGCAGCTACAGCGGCACTCTGGTCAGCAATTTCGTTCCCCAGAATGGAACCGTGGCCTAGAACCCAGAAAACAATTATTTTCAGTTTCGAGTGATGAGCTTTAATTAGATGCTGGAGGACAATGTTTTTTGTAGGTCTGAAGCAATGTAAGGCTGTTACCACACTTAGAGAGTCTGTAAAGATAATGGAGTGTTCTGTTCTAATTTGTGTAATTTGTTGTACTGCTAATAAGATACCATATGCTTCGGCCGTAAAAATGCTGCTATTTCTGTGTAACGTCTTCGTACTGGTAAAGTTTGGGCCGTGTGCAGCGCATGCGACGGCTGAAGAAGACTTCGAAGCATCGGTGTTGAAAGTGGTGTGGGGGTATTTGTGTTGTAACTGAAGAAAGTGCTGTAGTATAAGTTCTCTAGGCGCATTTCGTTTGTTGATATGTTTAAAAGAAATATCACACGAAATTGCTGACCTCTCCCACGGCGAAATGAGGTCAGCAATAGAACACTTCATGCTATCCTCAAATGAAATCCCTCGTTCCTCAGCGAGGTGCACGAACAACGGATCGGATGAGGTGTTGGTTATGATAAAACTACATGGGTGGTTTTTTACAGAAGTCGGCTTAATAGCATACAGCAATGAAGTATACGAATGCTGGTGTTCAAGGCTCCACCTATCACACACTGCATACAGGCTTTCAATGGGACTCGTCCGGAACGCTCCACATGCAAGACGGAGACCCAAGTGCAGCACTGGATCCAACATTTTCAGAGCCGTTTTACATGCGGACCCATAGACGACACTCCCGTAGTCCAACCGTGAGCCAATAAGGCTGGTGAATACGCGGAGGAGTATTTGTTTGTCCGCTCCGTAGGAGCAATGCGAAAGAACCTTCAGAATATTCATGGCTTTGAGGCTCTTCTGTTTCAGGTGTTTTATATGAGGAATAAATGTCAGTTTTTCATCTAGCACCACGCCTAAAAATTTGTGTTCTTTTTTGAGAGGGATTGAGACACCTTTAAGCTTAATATTAGGATCAGCATGGATTCCCCGCCTCCTTGAAACTACAACACAGGTACACTTCTCTGGATTACGCCTAAATCCATTCCTGTCTGCCCAGTCAGCGAGTTTGTTGACACCAAGCTGGACTTGCCTCTCGCAAACGGACAGATTACATGATTTGAAGGAGATTTGAACGTCGTCTACATATAGCGAGTAAGAAATGCTTGGTGGCAATCCTTTTCCCAGAGTGTTCATTTTTATAATAAACAGCGTGCAGCTCAAAACGCCCCCTTGAGGAACACCGTTTTCCTGGACGTGAACTCGGGAATATCTATTGCCCACTCTCACACGAAAAGTTCTCTCCGGCATGTAGATTGCAAGAATATTTACCATGTTGCCTGACAAACCAAAAGACTTAAGGTCGCTAAGAATTCCATAGCGCCATGCAGTATCATACGCTTTTTCAATATCGAAAAATACTGTCATACAATACTGTTTATGAATAAATGCATGTTTGATGTAGGATTATAAGGCAACCAGTTGATCATGTGTAGATCGCCCTGCCCTGAAACCTGCCTGGCAGCTCTCGAGAAGTCCATTGTACTCCAGGAAGTACACAAGCCTTCGGTTAATCATCTTCTCGAAAAGCTTGCAAAGGCAGCTCGTCAGGGCAATGGCTCGATAGCTAGCGGGAAAGGAAGGATCCTTCCCCTCTTTCAGGAAAGCTACAACTATAGCCTCCCTCCAAGAGTTTGGAATGTGCCCCGAAAGCCAAATCTTGTTATATAGGTGGAGGAGTGTTAGAAGAGTGTCTGTATGTAGGTGCTGTATCATTGTATATGTGACGTTGTCTGGGCCTGGAGCTGAGTGTTTACAGGTGCTCAGAGTGGCTCTCAGCTCATGAAGTGAAAACTCCGAGTTATAAGAGGAGGTTGACTTTTCATTATCAAGTAAAGACTTATTTTCAGCCAATAGTTTGTGTTTCATGAAAGTGCTAGTGTAGTGTGCTGAACTGGACACGTGTTGGAAGTGTTGTGCGAGTGTGTTAGCCAGGTGTTCCAGTGTGTCCCCTGTTGTACTAACCAGGGACAGGCTGTGTGTCTGTTGTCCTTTTAGTTTGCGTATTCGTGTCCAGACTTTCCGAGAGTCAGTGGAAGAGTTTATGGATGTTACGAATGAGCGCCAACTCTCTCGTTTTGCCTCACGGCGCACACGTTTTCCCATCGCCTTAGCCCTTTTGAACAATAAAAGGTTTCCCGACGTGGGGTACCGGAGCAGGATACCCCACGCCTTGTTCTGGGCCTCTCGCGCCCGCCTGCAGTCCTCATTCCACCACGGCCTCCTCTGGTTGCGCGGGGCACCAGAGGCGTGGGGAATAGACTTTTCGGCGGCGTCGAGGATGTGTGCCATGAGGAGTTGGGCAGCTTCATGTACGTGTAGGTGTGTTATAGATGTGTAGTGTAGTTTGGAGATTTCTGTAAATGTATTCCAGTTTGCTTTTGCTTCATTGAACCTATTATGGGAAGTTGAACAGGTAGGGCCTTTGTCAATGTATGTTAATGAAGTAGGGAAGTGGTCACTACCGTATGGATTCGTGTCCACGCCCCATTCAAGACACGGAAGAAGTACTGCCGATCCCATAGCCAGGTCAAGCTGGGAGTAGGTGATGTGTCCTATATTATAATATGTTGGCTGTTTCTTGTTGAAAAGGCATGCTCCCGACGATGTTAAGAATTTCTCAATGAGGCGACCCCGGGCATAGGTGCGGGAAGAGCCCCAAAGAGAATTATGTGCATTCAGGTCGCCTATCAAGATGTAAGGTTCGGGCAACTGATCTACCAGCCCTTCGAAATCCGAGCTCGAGAGCTGGAAGTCAGGCGGTATGTAAAGGGAGCACACTGTTATTAATCTATTAAGTATTATTGAACGGATCGCAACAGCTTCAAGGACAGTGTTTAAGGAGATGGTATTACATGCAATGCATTTTCGGGCAACAATAGCCACACTTCCCGAGGAGTGTGTGCATCCATCTCTGTCTTTTCTAAATACCATATAATTATTCAGGAAGTTTGCCTTTTTGCTGCTCAGATGAGTTTCCTGCAGGCACATTATACTTGGCTGCTTGGTGTGCAGTATCTGATATATATCGTCAAGATTTTTGATGAGGCCTCTACAGTTCCATTGTATAATATTTTCCCTTCCCATTATTTGCAAAAGCGACTGGAAATGTGTGAGAATGAGTGTTTACGTATTGTCTTTCGGGGCTGTGACTCTTGGTTTTTTGGGCTTATCGGATGGTTTGGACGATGGTGCCCGTTCCTTCCGCTGCACTGCAGACAAATAGGGTCCAACGTCCATGTCTTCGTGTGACGTCCTCGGAGTGCCCAACGGATTGGGCTCCTTGGACGTGACACCCTTGTGGGTGCTCTTTTCTGCAACCGCCGCCACCGATGGCATCGGCACTGCCAGAAGTGCCACAGGCGGTGCGACAGGGGCGGGAGCTGCTGCGCGGTCCCCCATCTCCACCTCCATATCCGTACCCTCACTTGAGCTTTGGACAGGTCGAGAAGAAATGGCGGAAGCAGCAGCGCCCCCAACTGACTCAGTTGCCACCACAGCGGCTGGTGACTGAACAAGCACTGTGGTGACGGGTTGGGCTGTCGGAGACAACCCAGTGGGGGGCTGGGTTGGACCAGATCAGACTCACTGAACTGGGTCCCCACCGAGACCAGACGCCGCTCTGCCCCCCGGCGAGCTGCGTCGGCGTACCTTGGAGAAGCAAAGCAGGCAAACCTTTTGTGTGCTTCCGGGTACGAGATGTCTTCGGTTACCTTCAAGTTAATGATGCGTTTCTCTAGTTTTAACTTTTCACAGGTACGCGAGCACGCTGCATGGGGTTCTTCACAATTTGGGCATTTCATGCTACTGGCTTTACAATTGTCTGTAGGGTGGTCGTGACCAGAACATTTGGCACATGTCAGTTCCCCCAACACTGTAAAGTGCCGTGCCCATAGTGCTGGCACTTGTAGCACCGACGCGGATTGGGAACATAGGGACGGACTTCACAACAGATGAAGCCGGCATTTACATATTGAGGGATTTTGCAACGGTCGAAAGTGAGAATTACATGCTTTGTTGTTTTGATTTCCTGGTTGTCTCTACGGATGGTGATTCTTCTGACTGCAGTAACGCCTTGCTCACGCAGGCCCTCCAGCAAGTCGGAGTCTTTTTTGTCCTTTAGGTCAAACTGAGAGATTACACCTTGGCATGTGTTTAGACTGCGGTGAGGAGTTACCTTAATTTTCAAGTCACCGATCATGCTCTGTTCGAGGAGAATTTTAGACTGTTGTTGATTCTGTATTTCCACAAGGATTTCACCACTGGTTACCTTTTTTGCTTTGTAGTTCTTGCCCAGAATGTTTTCAAGAAACTTAGCAATGAGGAAGACTGACTTCGATGTAAGAGGTTCAGATTTTTCTGCAGATTCCATGATCAAAAACCGGGGAAAATTGTCAGGTCTGGAGAATTCTATGGTAGGTAGCGGTGGGAAATTCACTTCGGTGCGGCCCCTTTTCGGGGGCCGATCACGTTTGGGGGGGGGTTTGAAAATGCCATATAGCATAGTACAAAAGCAGGGAGACGGGGGTACTTTCTTCTTTGACCTTACCCTGGTAGTCAAAGAGGTCCCGGAGCTCCCTGCCTGGTGAACAGACAGGGAGCCCATCCGCCGGAGCTTGACCTGGGCTCCGACGGCCACCGTTCGTGGTTTCTAACCCTCCACCTATAAACACATCGCCACGGTTGGATCCAGCTTATGTTTGGGGGCTCGGGGTCCGCGGTATCGCCAGTACCGTCAACAAGATTGCTCAGGGTGCCCCGTGCGGGGTACAAGGTTTTTGAATAGTTACCTTGTATTTAGGAAAACAGGGATGGTGGTGGTACATCTTCCAGGGGTGCGTTCATGATTGCCAAGAAATTGTTGGCGTGTCACACCATCCAATTAGAGACTGTCCTTGAGGATGTCGCCATTAGAACCATATTCTTCGATAGGATTGTAACAATATGCTTGATGTACATATCTCCGGATTTTCAGCTTTCTAGCTCCGATTTCTAAGGCCTTGTAGAAAAATTACCCGAACCTCTATGCTTATTGGCGACCTAAAAGCACATATTTGTCTTTCTGGCTCTGCTCGCATGGATGCCCGAGGTCGCCTGATCGAAAAATCTCTAACATCTTCTGGTGCATGCCTATTCAATCAAAACAAGCCTGTATACCTTAATATAGGACACAACACTTATTCACACCACGACTTGGCTATTGGCTCTCCAGTATTCTCTCCTCTTTTCAATAGGATGTTGGCACTAACCCATATGTTAGTGTCCACTTCACCACCACATTACATACACAGGTAAGCGCCCGAACAGTTCACCTTCCCATGCAGGTTCAATGAAGCTAGAGTGAACTGGAATACATTTAAAGAAGCATCCAAACTACACCACACACACCTAACACACCTACACATTGAACAAGTTGCCTAACTACTCACGGCGCATATCCTCCAGGCCGCCGAAAACTGCATTCGCCCGGCCTCCGGTACTCCGAACAACCCAACTAGGCTATGGTGGAATGAGGACTGCAATCGGGCGCGATAGGCCGAGAACAAGGAGTGGGGTATCCTATGCAGGTACTCCACGTCGCCTAACTTAAACATCTTTTAAGAGGCAAACGCCTTGGCAGAGCGCCTGCGCCGTGAGGTAAAACGGGATAGTTGGTGCTCCTTCATCACATCCATGAATTCATACACAGACACACCCAATGTATGGACACGAATACGTAGACTTAAAAGACAACATACACATTGCCTGCCGTTGGTCAGTATGACAGGGGACACACTAGAAGATGAGGCTAACAGACTTGCACAAAACTTGCAACAGGTGTGCAGCTCTGCACACTACAGAAACACTTTCCTTAAACTTAAGGACTCTTGTGAAAAGAAGTCCCTACACGACAACGACAAATCACAGAATTCTTGCAACTCCCTCTTTTTATTAAATGAGCTGAGCGCTGCTCTAAACACTTGTAAACCGTCAGCTCCAGGCCCAGACAACAATACATATATAATGATACAGCACTTACTTACACGCCGACAATCTTGTAACTCTCATTCACGGTTACAACAAGATTTGGCTTTCGGGGCACATTCCAAACTACTGGAGGGAGGCTGTAGTTGTAGCTTTCCTGAAAGACGGGAAGGACCCTTTCTCTCTTGCTAGCTCTTGCCCCATTTCCCGGGCCAGCTGCTTGTGCAAGCTGCTCCAGAAGTTCATAAACTGGAGGCTCGTGTAGTTTCTGGAATACAACGGTCTTCTCGAGAGCTGCCAGGTAGGTTTCAGCGTGGGGCGATCTACCAACGATCAACTTGGTGCTCTTGAATAATATATCAAGGATACCTTGTGCATAAACACTTTTGTCTTACGGTGTTTTTTGATCTTGGAAAGGCTTATGACACAGGCTGGCGATACGGCGTTCTTAGTGACCTCAAGTCATTTGGAGTGTCAGGCAACATGTTAAACACCATTTCTAGTTACATGTACACAAGGACGTTTTGTGTCTAGGTGCGGTCATTTCTGTCCGTGATACATGTGCAGAAAAATGGTGTGACACAAGGTGGAGTTTTAAGCTGCACATTGTTTATAGTTAAGGTGAACTCCCTCGAAAGGCGCTACCACCACCCGTTTCCTGTTACATCTAAGTACACAGTGTACAGAAATTTTCTAAATCCTGTATCCTGTAAATTTCGGAACGTGAAGTTTAGGTCGTTTTTAAGAAACTTGCTGGCGGGGTTGACCTTAACGGGTTTAAACTAAACCCGGGCAAATGTACTTGTTTTGTGTTCTCCAGTAAGCGCGGGATTTCAGCGGATCCTCAGATTACCCCTAATCGGGCATCTATTTCTGAAAAAAGGAAGCACAAGATTTTAGGTGCCTTATTTCATGTAAAACTCACGTTCGTCCCACTCATTAAACAACCTAAACATAAATGCCTCAAAACACTAACTATTCTCAAGGTAAACTCTTCTATCACCGGTCCTACGGTGTGGACAAAGAACTGCTTCTTCATGTCTTTACCGCCTTATTCAGGTCTCGGCCAGACTACGGCAATGTCGTCTATCCCAGCAAACCAAAAACACCTCTGTGACATCCCAAAACGGTCCGAACGTCTATGTCCCAGCAGTATCTCTATTAGACATCCGTAGAACGTGCAATATTTTTATAAAAATTTTTGAATTTTGAGAAAACATTGCTGGTACCCTAATGTCGGACGTTATTTCAACTTTGCTACCGACGTACCCTCTATTTTGCTGCTGCTGGACGTGGAATGGTGGAATGCCGTTTGACGTAGAATGCTGTTTAACGTGGAATGGTCTCTCAACCATAAATTTTTGAATAATCCCTATGCCAGCAACATTCGCTGTGTTACAACTGACGTTTTTTTAGGCAAGAGGGTAAAAGGGAGCTGATTTGGTATAAAAACTATCACAACGTTCTTTTGCCAACTCAGCATTAGAGGAGATTCGCAAGTAAACCACCTGTTCATAAATGAATATATGCCAGTTTCAGCCTCAACCTACTCAAACTCCCGCATTCATATGCCAAAAATTTATTTTTTGCAGTACACGGTAAGCTTTATAAGAAAACCTTGCTTTAGGCATACAAGTATTACTCCTTCACTAATACCGCTTGTTTAATGTGAGTTAGTAACAGAGAATTACAAGGATAAACGGACTATAAAGACACATGGCTAGGAAATATTTAGTGTCTTGTGGTAATACTACAGCAAATATTGCTTATTTTGCAGAGTATTGATCCCACGAGCGAAATTTGAGCAGTACTTTGCTTCATTTATTGTGGTTTTAGGTTTCACTGTGAACTATAAAGAACATATTTTACACTGAAAAGTTTTGAGCAGTTACAGAAAAAAACTCTTAACACAAGGTTTCCATTGTTGCAACAATCATTTGTCAAGCAGTATAAACGTATGCAGAGCGAGTGATTATTATTCGTGAAAACGTCCTCGGATGAGCCAGGTAGAAGCGCTATCGTGCATGAATTTCTATACAGCAAACCGACGCTCTTGTGTTATATGTTCTAATACTGCCCCACACTACACAATGTAGTTTGGTTTTGTGTTTTTTTAGATCTGGCCGTACACAGCTGTATTATTAAAAAAAATTAAAATCCACGTTTTAGTGTATTTCTTTTCTATACCGAGCGTGCTTTGTATTTTCATAGAGAAACTTTATTGCCTGTTTCCCACGAATTAAATTGTTGTTGTTTTCGGCAATTTTTGAGATTGTATTTCACGGTTCAAGAAGTATTAGCACCGAAAAAAAAATGCCCGGAAGTTCAATAGCGCCGCACGCCTTTTGCCAACGTTTATCTATGCACGTCACTCTGCTAACTGCTAGTTTGTAGTTTCTGTGATGTTTTATCTTTAGCGTGAGACACGTCGGCCACAAAAACTTCATTTCTACAGACAAGCAATAAGAAAAACGTTAAAGATGAAACGTTCAAAGATACACACATTAAAATGCAAAAATGTAAGCTGGAAAAATACGTAGTTTGAGATCACAACAAAGAATGTAGAAAAACTCAAGGCCGCAGTGGACTACACGGCCTAAGTTAAGCCTGTGTACTGTAGCCGGTGATTTTCTATCCGGCCCTTTTCTGGCAGACGTGTTCGGCCCGTGTCTAAATGTGGGCCTTTTGGACGTATACGGTCGTACTCCCTTGGCTACCCAACTGCCGGTGTCTGTCGGCCAGTCGACCGGCATGCGACAGGCATGCCTGATGGGAACTTCTGTACTCCGTTTTTAATAAGGAAAAAACCGTTCTTCGGAAAGGTTCATGCGGACTTCAGTTATAGCTATTGCTCGTGCAAATCCTATTTCAGTGCACAGCACTTTGTAGCCGGCTACTGTAATTTCACAGCGGCATTACTTTTCTTACCGAGCAAACGAAGGGAGAGCCGAAGACAACAAACGGAGCATGACGGGTGACAAAAAGTGAGGGGAAGTCAGTATGCTGACCCCGCACGAGTCTGTCTTTGGCTGGAACGCATTGGGGAAGCCTGAGGTGGCGGCTTTCAAACATGCTTGTTAGTAGTGAAGAACTGCTAGATGACACTGTAGCAGCACGTGCGGTATTGCGCTAGAGAGAGAGAGAGAAAGAGAGAGAGACTTTATTCAAATCGGGCTCTGTAGCGGGACGGGGGGCCAGTAGCCGCAGCTGCTCTGCGACCTTGGCTTCTCTGTTCGTCAGGACTTAGTTAGGTTAGAGGTCGTAGTTAGGATAGAGCAGCCAAGCGCCACCTCCCATAGCTCCTAAGTGGTAATTGGTTGTAAGAGGTCGTCACGACAGGCCCACATTTGGTGCTGTACAGTGGCCTTCGCGCCACTTGATGAGCAGTTGGCAGAGGAGAATAGGGAGGGGTGTATCCGGTGAAGTAGAGCTCAGTTAGGTACGCCTTTTGTTTATATGAGCCACCAGAGCCATTTTTCAGTGTAGCTGAGGGAAGGGTAGGAGGGGTATCGAAGGCGAGAGAGGTGGTTATACCTGGTGATGTCATTGTAATCCAAGAAGAGGATTTCGTGAGCTGACCTGGCTTCGTGGGAAGCAAAGGGCTGGGGTATGCCCGGCAGGTGAGCCCTTGGGCCGTATCGTGAGCCGCCTCTTGCCTCCAAGCCCAGTGTGGGCAGGAGTCCAGATCACTTCTACTTGAATGGGGGTTGATTTTGCATGAGACGTTTTTGGGTTCCTGGGGTGAGATGGCACCCGCAGCGAAATTTAGAATGGCCGTTATCGAATCATATAATAAGAATTCTGAGGCTGGCTGCTGCGACATGGCTAGTGCGATGGCCGCCTCTTCCGCTGTCGCAGGTTTTGAGGTGGGAGTTTGAGTTAATTGATTGAGGGGGTGTTTGGGGCAATAATGATCACCATTGCGAAATAGTTCTTTTGCAGGTTCTCGGCGGCATCTGCGTACACAATGGTGGGCCGTATGGGGTGTCGTTCTGCCAAGTCTTTGGCTCGTTGCTCTCTGCAGGCAGCGGTAAATATGAGTGAACAAATTGCAGGGCAGCGACGTACTTTGCGGCAGCCGTGGCTTTCAACAGGTATGGGAAGTTTTGTATCGGTACCAATAGGCGCATTAGGCTATAGGCGGTGACGGATGTGTTTGCCGGGGGTACTTTTGGCTAAGCGGCTAAGTTGGCTCATTCGGTGCACCTCTATCAACTCTTAGGCTGTGTTGAACACCCCTGTTCTTTCTAGTTGGGAAGTGGAGGTGACAGGTGGGAGTTGAATAACAGCTCTCTATATTGGGCGGATAAGGCAATCGATTTGGGCCAGTTCTTAGAAGAAATTAGGTACGGGTGAGCATAGGTGATCAGGCTAACAACGAATGCCTGAATGGGGCGGAGCCTATCTGCTTCCTTAATCCCATTTTTTTGAAGCGGTGCGGTGAAGGAATCTAATAGTTTCACAAACATGTACTTGGGTTTCAACGAATGCGGTTTATGACTAGGCCCACGGTTTTAATTTGTGTTACGACTGTCGCAGGCTCTAAATCTATGTTGATTTGGATGTTGGGAGTTGTGTGGTTTGCGGGCTTCGGATTGTGGAGAAATAGTTCTGACTTAGATAGGGAGTGGCTTCCTCAAACACGGCTGGCGATGCTAATTGGAGCGCTTTCTCTACTTGAGCGTCACTACCTCCGTTTGTCCAAAGTGTGATGTGTGCGTAGAGGGTAAAGTGTTGTCCGGAATGCAGGTCTAGCGCCTTCGGAATATGAAGATGGGTTTTATTGAAAAGGCGAAGGGACAGCACGGCTCCTTTCAGAGGGCCTACTGGGGGTAAGTGGAGCTCGTATACTCCAAAAGCGCCTAGTCGGAGGTGGCGATTCGTGAGGAAAGGAAAGCTTTAACGTAAATCGTAAGCCAGGGGAGATCGAGGAAAGCCCATGTAGGATTCACTGCTGGGATACCAGGTCATAGGCTTTCGTGCGGTGTAGCGCTAAAATTACGGCTGTGTCAGACTGTTGGACTGAAGAAAAGATGTCGCAGTAAAGTTGGAGATGATCATTAGTCTATAGTCCAGCCCAGAAATCGAACTTGGTGGCAGGCAAGGCGTTGGTTTGGTTTATGTGTTTGGTGAGTCTATCATGTATTATATATTCTAGCACATTTTTGCTGCAGGAAGGGAGAGGAGTCGCCCGAGGTGACCTAAGCTCAACAATTTTCTGTGCTTTGAGATGCGTAGATGTTCGCATGTGCCCATGAGGCTGGTAGTGTGCCTTCTTTCCAGTGTTTGTTGTAGAAGTGTGTTGAGTGCAGTAATGGAGTTGTCTTCGAGTTTGCGTAAAATTTTGTTAGTTACTCCGTCTCTTCCAGTAGCCGAACGGGTTTTGACAGTGAAGTGAGCAGCTCCGACCTGTCCTTTAGTTTCATCAGCGTCGAGGAGTGTGGTGGTTGTTCCTTCATATTCCGGTAGGGGGTTACGGTCGCCAGTAGGGAAGAGTTTGTCTTGAAGGAAGGAGCGCAATAGTGGCGGAGTACCGTGGTAGGAGTTAACAATCTAGGCCATGTGGTTGGTGTGAGTATTTTTGGATTTATTGGCATCGATGAGGTGTCCACGGAGGAAACCAGGTGCGCGTCATGGTAAGGGTACATCTGAGTTGTTCACAGATTTCTCCGCATTGGGTTGCGGCTAATTCTGCTACGCATTTTTCCTATTTTGTAGCTCAGCTCTGCAATTTCAGTTCTAAGGCTCTTATTGTGTTTAATTGTCTGCCATTTGCGCCGTAGGCTGCGTAGTGCAGTCCCCATATTTTTGAGAATGGAGTATTATATTTCATCCGGGATCTCAGCGCCAAGCGGTTGGCTGTGAGCTTTTTTGTCGCAAAGGAGTCCGGCTACCTATGTCTCCAGGGCCTATTACAGAGGATTCTGAGGGTTGTTTGTTGCGAATGGTCCTGAAAGGCCAGTCTGTTATGTATTGTTTGTGTTGGGGGACATAAGTGCATTTTTGGGGGATGGTGAGCTGGATGATGCAACGGTCACTTCCAAGAGTGTGGTTGATGCGCCAATGTGCATTGGATATGCAATGTGTAGCATTAAGATCTGGTGTCTGGTCTGCCACCATAGCCAAATATGGTTGGTATGACAGGGGGGTATTTCTTGTGTGATCCTTTGACAGTGAACGTGTTCCCAAAGTTGGGCGCCATTTTCTAGATTGTGGGATAACCCCACGTTGTAAGTTGGGCGGTAAAGTTTTCTACTCCTATGAGGGATGGCGTTGTGCCTCTCTCTTAGTTAGCGACAACAGTTTGTTGAAAGTGTGTGTGGATTCTTTGGGTGCAGTGTATATGTTGAGCTCACCTTGTCGGGGGGAGCCTCTGCTCGAGAATGCGCGCTGACTTGGTGAGACGCATGTCGCGATTTCTTAACGAAAAGCAGATTGCGATATCTTCCTGAGACGCAGTTCGCGCTGTTAAGGAACAGGACTACAATAGCTGACGTTTGCGCGGGAGATTTAAACACGATACGCAACAACATGATCAGCGGCTCAACGCACTGCGAGATACCTACATGGTAGATTGCACGATAGTGCGTTCCTCTCAACACGATGATTTCCCGACGCGCAACAGCTATGCACCGTGATCGAAAAAGCTGGTGTTCGCGCTGCACAGAAATTTCGCCTTAAAGAGTATATTATTCATAAAAAATTTCTGGAGCACTTTCTGGTGCGGATAACTATTATGAACATATTACCCTACTAAAACGCAACTCCGCTTGTTGGGCCACCCCATTGATCATTCACGTGCACTAAACTCTGCCAGAAGTAGAAATGCATAAATTAACAGCAAGTATCATAGACTCGCGTAAGAGGGTAATGTCTTACAGCAGGCTGCCCTTGGGTGAATTTGTAACAGCAGAAAATGTGAGGCTTTTTATTATATGTGGAGGCATCAATGACACTTGTTAAGAGGCAGCATAGTATTGTAGAAAATACTACCTGTCCATAGTATATTACCGCGAACAACGCATGGGTTTGTTTATTTATTGTTTGTTTTTACTGCCCGGCCACGCCCGGCTCCGTTATGCGTGCCCCAAGCGAAGCGCATCTTTCATTCTTTATTTGTTTGCCGGAAGGGCTATCTCATTCAGGTGAGCAGTCTGTTTCCTCTTAACGTCACTAGCCCAGAATATTTTTCCCTGGTGTACAATGTTCTGGATGCAAATCGATGGGTCCAGAAACACTCGCGCTCAAAGATAAAAGCCTGCAGAGCCTACATCACGGCATTCCTTTCGACGACACTCGCCTGCCCAAGTCAATTTGTTCACTGTTGCTTCGCCGCCTCTGTATTCTTTTGAGTTGTTAGAGGAGCACAAGTTCGCTCCAATACATTTTTTTCCTTGAAGACAACGGTGTCGTCTTTGGCCACGTGACGTCTGGTGAAGGTGCTGGGTAAATGCACCCTGCGTCCTCGTCAAGCCGACAAGAAAGTCCCACTCGCGCCAGCCACCGACAGCGGTCTTGAGCCGGAGTTTCGGGTCCTTCCAGGTAAGCTGAAGAAAGAAGTCTTCGTGACCACCAGCATTATCAACGCAGGCACCTTGAGCAACACTATCCTTGTTCTTCAACAGCACTGGGAACCACCATCGTTCCGCTGATCCCCCGGTGAAGACCCTGAGAACTGGTTGGAGAAAGTGGAGCGCCTCCGCATATTTAACACGTGGGATGACCCAGAAACGTTCCGCCATGTTTTCTTCTACTTAGAAGATACGGCCCCCACGTGCGTTTAAAACCAAGAAGGCTCCCTAACCGACTCGACTCTCTTCAGAGGGAGTTCCTCAAAACATTCGCCGCCGTTGTACGGAAAGGACGAGCCGCCCTTTTGTAGAAAACGGGCACACAACACCCTAACGAAGGGGTCGTGACCTTCGTTGAGCAGATGAAGCAACTATTTCGCCTCGCCGCCCAGACCCCGAAATGACGGAAGAAAAGAAGTTACGCTTTTTGATGCGCGGTGGGAAGGAGGAACTGTTTACTGGACTTCTCTGCAACCCACTCAAAACCATCGCCGAATTCGTGAGAGAAATCTACCACGATTGAGAAGGCCCTCGAAATGCGGGCTAAGCAGTATGACCGCAACTTTGTTGGCACGGCGAATGTGAACTACGTCGACAACATGTGGATTCCGGCTGATAGCCTACGCGAAACCATCCGGGCAGTAGTAAGAGAGGAGCGGCGGAAACCTCCCCGTGCGCTGCAGCCCCACGCCGCGTCCCTTACCGACGTGATTAGGGAAGAGGTACAACAGACTTTGGGAACTTCTAAGGCATTCGAAGTACCCCACGAGCCACAAGCTATGTCCTACTCCGTGGCAGTTCGCCAACCCCGCCCCTCTCCAACACGTCGTCAACAGGACCCGCCGTACTGCCGCCCAGTGTCACCCGCCCGACCCCCGTAGCCCAAAAACAGAGGCCAAGAAAGACCGACGTGTGGTGAAGGCCCGATAATCGCCCGCTGTGCTACCACTGCGGAGATGCACCTCATCTACCGTCGCTGCTCTTGCAAGAGGATCGGTTAGCGAGGGTTCTCAGTCGACGCCCCATGGCCCCGATACGGCCAGTGCCCAGCTGAGATCGAAAAATACCTCTCTGACAGCACGCGAAGAAAAGCACGCTTTACCTGTTCGCCATCGCCGTACCCGTAACAGTCACCGAACCGCCGCAGCACTGCTGACTTCTCACGTGGAAGGTACCCCAGCCCACGCGGGGGAAAATAAAAGTAGCAACTTCTGGAGGTAAAGTTGCGCGACCGCAGATAAATGAAAACCCTCCAACGACGCCGCCACTCGCTGAATACCATGATTTACGAAATGCCCTCAGCCCGAAGACCCAATCTAATCCTGACCTAACTACAGAACATGACGACAGCAAAACGGCGCGACGCGTACCTGACATGACCGAACCTGCCACTGAGAACACGAAGAAGACGATGACGCATACTACACGATGGTCAACACGTACAAGCCAAGAGACGACGCCGCGACGCACCCGAAACTCAAAGAAAGTGTCGTCCGAAGTTTCACTGTACATCGACAATTTGATGTAGTCGCCCTCATAGACACAGGAGCCGACTACTGAGTAATGAGTGGAACACTTGCGTCTAAGCTAGTGGAGTACATGCCACGAGGCGTTGAAACAGAGACGACCAGACCACGTAGCAAGGCCTGTTTATTCGGAACGCCGTGGGGTCTCTCTCTACTGATGCCAGGGCACGCGAGCCCTCCTTCTGGTGAGCGCGCTTGTGGGCCTGCGTCACGCTGCTGCCGCTGGCACTGTGGCTTCCCGTTACAGGGCTCCCCCCAAAAGAGGACCTGGTGCCACGCTCTGATAAAACCAGCGTACATGATGGTCGCGGTGGTGTGCAGCCACTGTCGGAAGACTCGTAGCTTTGATGTCGGCGGTGGTGACGTATGCCGGCTTCAAGCGCTCTAGGGATATGGTGTCGTGGGAGCCGTTGATATCGATGACGTACGTCGACGAGTGTCGCTCTACCACAGGAAAAGGGCCAACTTGGTGTGGTTGCAAAGGGCGGCGCACGGGTCCGTACTGCGCAAACACATGTGTTGCCTGTTCGAGGTCTGAAAGCAAATAAGATCCTCTGGGTTTTCGTTCACGTGTAGGCTGCGGTCGAAGGTCAGCGAGGATCAATCTCAGAGATTTTACGTAGACCGCGGCGGAAAGTACTTGAGACGGTACCTCGGACAGGTCGGCTGGTAGTCGAAGCTGTGTTCCATAAACTATTTCAGCCGAGAACACGTAAGTTCAATCTTGAAGGCGGTGCGTAGGCCCAGAAGAGTAAGGGGCAACCGCTGGACCCACTGTATTGGGCAGTCGTGTGCTGTAAGCGCGGCCTTAAGTTGGAGGTGAAGGAGCTCGGCGAATAAAGTAGACTCGAACTGCCGTCCGTGGTAGGTGACGATGGATGAAGGGCATCCGAAGCGTGCTACCCACGGCGACACGAATGCTGACGCTACCATGGGCGCGGAGATGTCAGGTAGCGGTGTGGCTTCAGGCCAGCGTGTGAATCGGTCCACACAAGTCAGTAGGTAGCGGTAGCCTTGGCATGGTGGCAAGGGACCAACGAGGTCGATGTGCACGACGGCGAAGCGCTTATCAGGTTATAGGAAGGTCTTGACCGGAAGAACTGGGTAACGATGAACCTTTGCGCGTAGGCATGACGCACAGGCGCGGACCCAGTCGCGAAGATCAGCGTTCATTCGAGGCAAGACGAAACCCCCCGCGATGATTTTCTGCGCGGCAAGAATCCCAGGATGGGCCATGTTGTGCAGGGCGTCGAAGAGCTCGCGACGGCAGGTTTGGGGTATTAACGGTCGTGGCTTTCCGGTCGACAAGTCGCAAAAGATTTGCTGTCCGTCGAGTCTCACGTCTTCGAGCTTGAGCGCAGTTGGGGATGTGCGAAGACGCAGCAGCTCCGTTTCGTCTGCTTGGTCAGAAGCCAGCCGGAGGAGGTCGGGTGCAATTAAAAGTGGTAAAGTGGAAGCAATGGCGTCCACGCGGCTTAGAGCATCCGCAGCTGTGTTGTCAAAGCCACTGACATGCTTGATATCCGTCGTGTACTCGGGCAGGTAGGCAAGCTGCTGCACTTCTCGTAGCGGTGTAATCGGTGTCGGGACGGCTGATGGCGTACGGCAAGGGTCAGTGAAGATGTTGAACTCACGACCCTTAAGAACATGTCGGAAATGACGCACAGCCAGATATATTGCGAAAAGTTCACACCCGAAGACACTATACCGGGTTTGCGGTGGGGTTAGACGTTTTGAGTAGAAGGCCAAGGGCTGCTACGCGCCATTCACGTGTTTTTGGGGGACAGCTCCCACAGCAGAACTCGAGGCGTCCGTCATTTGCGCTAGTGGACGTCCTGGACTTGGGTGAGGGAGGAGAGCGCCGTTGGCCAGCACACGCTTGATGGCATGAAAGGCTGCCTCAGCACTAGCGTTCCAGTCCAATTCGGAGGTAGAGCGCTTCCCGGAAAGCAGGTGGTTGAGAGGCTCAAGCAGAGTGGCGCAGTTCCTGATAAAACAACGGTAGAAGTTTACCAGACCCAGTAACTGGCGAAGCTTGGTGACCAACGTTGCTGTTGGGAAGTCAAGAATGGCCTGGAACTTGTTGGAGAGAAGCCGAACGCCTTTCGCATCTAGTCGATGTCCCAGAAAGTCGAGGGCGGGAACACCGAACTCGCTCTTTGTTGAAATAATGAGAACGCCATGGGCAGCTAAGCGTTAGAGCATAATGCGGAGATGATGAAGATGCCCCTCTAGGGACGCACTTGCTACTAGCAGATCGTCCACGTAAGCATAGACAAAGGGTAGTCTACGCGTCACTGTATCGATGAAACGCTGAAACTTTTGGGCAGCGTTCCTGATGCGGAACAAGTGGATTGTCGCTGCGACAGACTATCTGACGCGCTACGCAGAGACTGACGCTCTTCCAAAGAGGACTGCACAAGACGTTGCAAAGTTCTTTATAAGTCAAGTTGTGCTGCGACATGGAGCCCCGGAAGTCGTAATCACGGAACGCGGAACAGCCTTTACTGCGGAGCTGACGCAAGTATTACGCTACACCAACACGTATCGCCGAAGAACTACGGCGTACCACCTCCAAACGAGCGGACTAACACAACGTCTGTACAAGAGAATCGCGGATGTGCTGTCAATGAACGTCGAAGTCGAAACTAAGACATGGGACGAAGTGCTCCCGTATGTCACCTTTGCGTACAACACAGCTATCAAGTAAACTACGCAGATGACGCCGTTCGATCTTGTATACGAAAGACGGGCGATTACAATGCTTGACGCCATGCTTCCACAGGTTAAAGACAACGACCTCAACCCCGACGTCCAAGGACACCTTCAGCGTGCGGAGGAGGCCGGACAGCTCGCTCGAGTTCGTACAACGGACCAGAAGCAGGTGGATGCCGGGTGCTACAACCTCCGACGCCGAGAACGCGCGTACCACCCAGGTGGTCCTGTTTGTGTTTGGACCCGATCCGACGCGAGTACTCAGTGAGAAGCTACTTCGACGGTATTTTGGACCCTACCAGATTCTACGCCGTGTCGGCCAAAGAACCTACGAGGTGATTCCCGATATTGATTCCGGAACATCACTACGACGCACGCGGCCCGACGTCGTCCACGTGTTCGCTTGAAAAGCTACAATGCAAGATGACGGACTTCATTCTTGTTTGTTTGCCTTGTTATTTTTTTTAGCATCGGGTCGATGCCCTCTTCAGGGGGCTAATGCCGCGAATTACGTATGGGTTTGTTTATTTATTGTTCGTTGTTACTGCCCGGCCACGCCTGGCACTGTTATGTGTGTCCCAAGCGAAGCGTGTCTTTCATTCTTGAATTGTATGCCGCAAGGGGGTATCTCATTCAGATAAGCAGACGTTTTCGTCTTAACGTCAAGAGCCGAGAATAGTCTTCTCTGATCTACAATATTCTGGATGTAAATCGACGGTTACAGAAACACTCCCGCTGAAAGATAAAAGCCTGCAGAGCAGACGTGGCGGCCTTTCGACGACACTCGCCTGTGCAAGTCAATTTGTTGACCGCTGCTACGCCGCCTCTGTATTATTTCATTTGTTAGAGGAGCACACCTTCGCTCCAATAGACTTGTTTTCCTTGAAGACAACTGATTCTTCTTTTGCCACGAGACAATATAGTCATCAGTAAGCGCGAAAGCATTGATTATTGTGTTGATCCAAGAACCGAGCTTCCTTGCCGCGCCAAATATGACCAACGTGTAAAACGCTAAAAGGCCCAAGCACGGCGTATGAAACGCCGCCAACTGCGTAGCGACTCGTTGTCGCCTTAATCTGGAAGAGATCTGCAAGCGATGTGTGTCCTCTACATTTTCACTTGCCAACCCGCAATTACCAGGGTCGTTTGCCCCATAGACTCACGCGGACGACGCGGCATATTCTACCTGCCGTCGAGTGTTAAGCTCATTTCAAAAACATGTGCACGTTCGTCGAATAAAACTCGCAAATATCAATTCACGCCAACTGTAATCATATCCAACGAAAAAGAAAATTGTGCCAATATCTTAATTGAGGTAACACATCATGCAAATACTGAATGTCACATTACTTTTTGGGGTGAACCTGGGTGTGTAATGTTACCTTGAAAACAAACAACAAATTTTCCATGCTAAAATTTCCAGGACACACTTGTTTTGTATGCTTTGGCACTGATGCATTTGAAGTCAGAAAATTATAAATGGTGCTTAATTGTCACTTGTGTAAGATATCTTGGTGCACGGAAACCAAATAGGATAAAAATCTACACAATACAAACAATATTCTAAGAATGCGTTTTAGTTTACTATATATTGAGTATAAAAAATAGCTCAAGGATCCTAAGCTGCATTTACTGAATAAATATGTGCATGAAGTCAGAGCCATCCAACAAGGGGTTGTCATTACATGCACATACTGTTACTTTTTAGATGAATAATAAACACGGCATACATTCTGGTTTCTCATCATCTTTTGCATAAGACATTGCATCAGACATTGTTGAAAACAATAAACGTGTCGTGTCTTGATTTGTTGTGCATAAGGGTAATGGCGCTGAACATTGTGGTTTCCAGCATTGTGTAAGTCAAACGTTCTGACTAAGACGCATTACCACGTTTTGTCGTGCAACGACAATTGACTATTCGTGCCACTTTGTGGTGCACATTGGCTACAGACATACTCGCCCTCGTTCTGAGTAGTTACGTTTTTTACCTTACATATAAACATACACCCACACCCACGCATGTTGACACACATATATATATATATATATATATATATATATATATATATATATATATATATATATATATATATATATATATATATATATATATATATATATATATATATATATATACATATATATATAACTATATACATGATTATAACCCGCCCCGGTGGCTCAGTGGCTAAAGCGTTGCGCTGCTGAGCACGAGGTCGCGGGTTTGATTCCCGGCGGCGGCCGCGTTTCTGATGGAGGCGAAAAGCAAAAACGCCCGTCTGTACGAGAATTCGGTGCACGTTAAAGTTCCCCAGGTGGTCAAAATTAATCCGGAGCCGTCCACTACGGCGTTCCTCATCGCCTGCGTTGCGTCGGCGCGTTCAACCCTACAATCAATGAATCAATACACTTGATTTATTTTTTACAGCAGCAAACATGTAGCGCGGTTCCGGGTGTTTTTACGGACTTCAATGAAGAATAGCACCACAAAAGAAAGCGGGGGTGCGTAGATATCTGCATTGTTATCAATTTATTTTGCAGATAAAAATTGATTTATTGACAGCATTCGAGTATGTCCGGCTAGCGAGTTTCATATCTAAATATTCTAGGAAAGAATGATCTTTTACACTAATAAATTTTTCAAAAACATATTTTATTATTTAAGGGATGTTGCTTCTCGCGCGTATAAAGCGCTGTGTTGCAAGTGGAAGATGAGTTTTTAGTGACCAGCAAGCAAAATAATGAGATACTTTTGGTAGTCTGGCTAGGCGGAGCAGATAATGAAGCTAAACACAACAGTGATAATTTGAAATAAAGTGACAATTTGCGGTTAGGAGAACGTGAAACAAACTCTTTTATTGAAATTCATCTTTTTGGCATGTAGGAAGCTTTGTGAGGATTCCGCGAGATAGGGCTGTAATAAATGAATATTGTTTCAGAGTTTTCACTGTTGAAAACTTGGTTTGTTTTTGTTTATTTTGCTTTGTCGGAAGCTTGTCGGAAATTTTGACGCTGCAATAAACGGTGCGAAGTTATACAGTTTTAAATGTCGAAAACTTGGTTGTTTCCGTGAGAAAAAAAACACCCACAATACGCATCCAAATCCTTTCAGAGCTGCTTCTAGGTGATATCGATATGCTCGTACCAAATCTAAGGAAGAGATACTAGGATTCAGTTTTGTTTTTTAAAGGGAGAAAACACCGATTTTGGTTTAGCATATATTCTCCATCCCAAATGAAATCGCGTCACTTAAAGCACCCTTATGAGATGTAGTTTTGCTGATAACGCCCTAGAACTTTCTAAATTGAAATTTTTAAGTCTATGAACTGTCTGTGTCCTCTAAAAATATTGCTGTCAACCATGACATACAGTAGCCTGGCAACGTTCTTTTCTGTGTATGTGATGTGAAAAGCGATAATTAAAAACTTGTTCCAAGTTAAAAAAAATCTGACTAGCACGCTTTGTTATTTCTTTTTGTTATTTCACCAGTCTATTTTGGACGAAGGGACGATAATTGGAATGCACGATAATTAGAATTTGGCCTCACGCTAGCTGCACCATCTGGATGTCAGAACTATTTTTCTCCCCGGGCGCGTCAATAAACTGAAATTGAATAATTTGGCAGAACAAACGCCCCTGATTAAGGCATAATTATCAAAGCTTCTTCACTGGGTCTGTTTAGTGAATGCTGCAGTAAAAGTTCCGACTGAAGGCTTAGTTAGCCACACTGACAGCAACCCAGTCACGGCGGGTGGCATTGGCAGGCGGCGTGTCTTGAAACATTTTAAAATATTGTTTAAAACTACATATACAATGTAAAATAAACAAATACTTGTTTTACAAGGTTTTGAATAAGTGGATACACGATTCAGCATGTGCAGTAGCTGCTAGGTTTGCAGGTCACGTGAGAAGGACACATATTGTAGTGTTAACTTTAGACACTAAGAACCGCCACCCATCCGAGTTCAGTAAGTGTGCTGCCAAAATAAAAGTATTTCCCCAATTGGTTTATAAATTGCTTGTGGTTACCGGGCTATATAATACGCTGGCTTTCATATGACCTAGAGGATATGTACGCGAGAAAAATCGGTTGTCTGTTCGGAGTGGGGAAACTCGGATTGGGGAAACCATTTGCGAACAAGAGAATAAAAAATGACGTAAACACTATTTTTTTGTAACTTTAAGGTCAGTAGACACGTCTGGTATCATGCACGAAGACTGAACCATAATTGCTTAGTTTTCAGTAATCCTGTGCAGAAGCACATTTTTCATAAATTACACGGCCGTCATTGTATTGCCTAACCATGGACGTTATGTTACCGGCTGTCATAAATAAACAGCAACGAATAGGCTGCCCTCGCACTAAGCGTGATGGCATACATAAAGTTACGTCAGCAGTGTCATTTACCAATAAATTAACAAAGCACATACTATAGGCGGGAAAAAAGGAGATTCTGTCTACCATCAGCGTATTTTTAACTTGTTATAAAGTTTATGTACAAGACTGAGATCGAAAAATGTGTCGAAAGTCCACAACAAGAAAAAAGCAATAACACCTACCTAGTAAGCGGCGTATATTGAATTATTACTGCTAGGAAAACATTCTTTGGGTTGAGTAATTGCACTGCATCCAACCATAAGACTTGTTACGCGTGCTCAAATTTTATTCAGATATTTTTCGCCTGGAGATTTCGGAAATATTCTTCTCTATGTTACACGCCCTATTATTTTGATGGGTGAGATGTAAAGACAAAGGCATGTAAATAAACAGAGAAGATATACATGCGTCTTTAAACAGGAGAGAAGTAACTTTCCATAATGATATGACTGTTTCGAAAGATTTTTTTCATCTTTACCGTAAAGTACTAGCTTCTCTATAAGGTGTATCAACCTATGAAACTATGCGTGCCCTATTCAGATTAACGTGCATCATTAATGGGAGGTACAGGGTCGGTCAGTGAAGAGGTATGGGTGGTAAATTATTATTAGTAAAAACCGCTTTGAAAAAATAAAGAATACATCGTCAATGCATTGTCCCATCGGCAAATGTTTCTCCCCTATCGAAGTATGCCAAAAGCAGTAGAAGTGATTTCGCAAGCATGAAACTACCTATGCAGCCAAATTTCAGACAAGCACACACCTTGGGCGTCATGTGCAGAAATCAACAATGCGAATTCGGAAAACTTGTGTACTCCTTACAATTGTTGTTCAGGAGGGGTAGTAAGCCTGCTTGTGTTTAGGTAGCCATCGAGGGCGCAGAAGTGTTGGTGCAGTTGACGCCCTTTTTGGCAGCTGTAGGACAAAGTTAGAGAGATGGAAGCTTTATCCCAGACGCAACCAACATTGTTATTTCTTTATAATTTAACGCTCCCAAAGATTTTTTCTTACTATTTTTTTCGTATGAAGGGTACCCGTGCTGTGAAATCATTGTTACATGAGCATTTGAATTTTTGATCTTTTATTTGGGGGTTTGTCGTCGGCGTATAGACGTTGAATGGTAATAGAAGAGTGGCCTTCGCTACCTCTTCCGAGAAAATACCGTCTCATATTTCGTTATCAGTATATTCAATATCATCAAACCATTCTGTGACACTTTTAAAAGAAGAGATCCTTTGTTTTCATCTGGCGCTTCAAGAACCCCGTGAAACGTTCTAATATTTCGGAGATAGTTCTTTTTAAATCCTGATTTATTTTGGTGAGTTACCTCCTCATAGTCGTAAGCGAGCGTAGTTCTTGCTTAAGGAAAGGAACGCATCAGAATCAGGGGCGGTTGAGGAAGTCAATATATTAAAATCGGCTCTGCAGTCGAGGCCGTCTAATATTCATTTGACACACTGATGAGAAAACTGGACTTTAGCTGTGTTATTTGCCACTTTTTTATTATTGCCCTTAGCCCACCCAGCGTGCTGTTCATAAAAATAGAGCTGTCTGTTTCTTCGTGGTGCACGCCATTAACCATTGTTAAGAGGTTAGGGGAAGAACAGCTGCCGGAATACTCAACAGTACGGTTGTGGCCCTTGCTGCATTTTTACAGTTTCGGTGGACTTCAAGTGTAATTTATATCTTCGCTTAGAAGTAGTGTAGAAATAAACTCGTTTGGAAAAAAAATCTCCCATAGCAATACTACCAGAAGAATCACAAAGCCAAGGAACTAAAAAAAACGATTATGTGAAAGATGGCAGTAAACATATGGGAAGTAATTTATTTGCACGAAACAAAAAAACATGCAGTGAACGAGCATCCCAGAAGCTTGGCTGTTTCCTTGCCCACTGACGGGAGATAGAAGGGGTGATACTATTATATTTGTGGATTATGATGTCACAAAGGGGAACGTCCCAATCTTTTCGGATTTGTTGTCACTTGCTTCTCTGCAGACTTTTTCAGGGTAATAAAACAATTCTTAGGTGTATTTTTTTGTTTCTTGTGTCTACAAATATTACCTCTAAATGATTTTATCCTAAACCAATGCAAATGTTGGCACCATCTCTCGCTGAAGGTAGCGCCAGACGGGGATATGATGATGGTGATAGGGCCCTGTGGTTCAGCAAGTGACAATGGCAAGATATTGGCCATGGCTGATTTTATACGACTGATAAAGCAATCCCATAAATATTTATGATTTAAAAGTTCAAGCGTCATCGAGCATAAAAGTAACCGTAAATATAATTTTATATCTTTGTTTTTGTGAACAACACATTTTTTGCCCCAAAAGATAATAAAGGTGCAACCGAGATTGTTAACCCTATGCAGTTTTTTGGTTTTGTAAAAAGAAGCTTTATAGCTCCTGAGGAGCGGTGACGGCTGAGAAAATATGCGCGCTTGATTCCGTAGCCTGGCACCGCAAGCATGGTTTTTAAGGGTAAGCTTTTTTTCAGATATTTATAATATTCCTCAGAGGGCTGCAGCGTAGCTGCTTTGAGTTCACGTTGTCTCAGTTCCTTACATGGAAGAATCGCGCTTTAATCGTTTCAAGCAAACCACAAGTAGTTATGATGTGGCAGCTGCGCCCTAATTTCAACTAATGATTATACCATATCGTCTGTCCGCATCGGTCTCTATCCACATAAAAAAATACCACACCAGCCCTTATACGGGCACGCAACCCTCCTATAAAAAAACCCAAGGTTATTCAAGTCTTCGACGCGGGCAGTCATCGCGTAAATAATCTAACCAGAGTTCACGCCAAACAATTTCTAGAAGGACGGAACAAAAACAGTGCATCCACCTTATTCGGTTAACTTTCGAGATCATCATTCTTTAGTAGGGTCCCCGAAAGACTCCCAGTAACGTGACGAAAATTATACGCAACTCCTCCTGTACCGCTCTAAAACTATTACATTCGATGCAAATTACAACATTCGCATGCAAACGGGTTTCCTCGCTCAAGTCTACCGCTATACTGAACGAAGGTAAAACCAACTCAGGTGTATGGGAAATCGGTACAAGGCCCGTATCAATACCAGAAAGAGATATTAAACGACCACCGGGCAAGTTGCTTTCATACCCTCAAGATACACAAGGTTAAGTTTCTTTTAGAAAATTTACCAGGGTTTTGGTTTAAAAAGCGCAGTAAGACACAAATAATATTACCGTCATGTTAAGTTCCACAAATCACGTGCTGACCTGGCAAGCCCTTCCACAATCGCTGTACTTCATAACTGAATTTTTCAAGGCAGACCGACATGTGCCCCCGGGCACGACCGATTACCATGAGCCCATCTCCGCCACTTTCCAGGAGCAGCACTGTAGAATCTTTTGATCAATAATTTCTTGAATATTCATGAAGAAGAAAACATGAAGATTGTGCGTTCACTAGCGACGGCTGAAAAAATCACAATAAATTCTTGAACCCGCTCTCACCAATAAACGACGCCTTCGAACACCTTTGTCGTCAATGCACCTAAAAAGGGTTGCTTGAAAATTACCAGTGAACTAGAGAGACCGTAAGGATACTGCCTCTACAGCTCCAGAAAGACTGGGAGAGTTCAAGGTGTTATGCATTTGCGCTGTGCTCGGCGGCATCAACGTTTCAACTATTTATGCACACTGTCCCAGTCGGCCTAATGTAGTACACGAGCCTCTTCTCCCTCAATGGCGGGGTCGTCTTTGCACCAGACTTCAACGAGCTTATTGCAAATTGGGGCCGGTAAGCAGGGCATCTACGCACCACTATAACGCTGGAACGAAAGAAACGGTGTTTGGCATACAAACACCGGCAACGCTGGAGTGTGCGGGTGTCCAAACTAAGTTGACCTTGCCTGTCCTAGTTTCGAGGTGGAGACCATAAATTAGGATTGCAGGCGCCTACAATGATATTGTCCTCTTGAGAAATTTAAAATCGGTTATTTGGAGTCGCTGATGGCTGTCCTGATTTTTGTGGAGGCAACCATGGCTAGAGCAATGGCTGCCTCTTCTCTCCCACCGAGTCTCCAGTGCGGACAGAGCAAGAGGCGATGGTGTTACCCTGATTGTTGACCACCCCTAAGGACATTGCCTCGTGACCAGCGTAATCGGCCGCGTTCGCGTTGGAAACATTCTCGGCTTTTGCTAGTAGGCGCGGTATGGGGGTTACCCAGGCAGCACAGAAAACGTGGCCAGCCTTTGGCTTATTTTTGGCAGATGCTTGGCCTGTTTGGCCATTGGCAACGTTTGGACTGCCAGAGAACTTATGTTCTTTGGCATGCATTTGGTCACGGAATACTTGCTGTCTGTTCGGCCAGCCGAGGTCTTTACACCAAAGGCAAACATCTGGCCACAGAGATTATGTTTTTTCATTGGTCACCACACGTCCGAAGACGAACAGCACGCGTCCGGCCACAGATTACTTGATTCCTTTTTGGCCAGCTGAGGTCGGAAGACGAACTGCAAGCGACTGGCCACGGGGGCTGCGTTGTCTGTTTGGCCAGTTTAGGTCCCCAGATGAACGGCAAGTATCTGCCCACGGAGTACACGCTTTCTCCATGGCCACCATACGTCTGATGACGAACAAAGAGCGTCTGGCCACGCATTAATCGTTTCCCATTTGGCCAGCGGAAGGCGGAACACGAACGGCAACAGTCTGGCCACGAATTACATATTTCCTGTTTGGCCAACGAAGGTCCGAAGACGAACGACAAGCATCTGGACGTGCAATACTCGTTTTCTCTGCGGCCACCCATGTAGAAAAGATCTTCGGACAGAGAATTGCGTGTATGCACGTGACGAGCTCTGGAAGGAGGGGTCGCGGTGGACGGGAAATACAATGGTGCGGGAGAACGAGCCGCTTGTCCGCGGAGACTCAATGGCATGCAGTAGCATGTTATGTAGCTTCGCGAGGGCCTGGCGGTGGCAGTAACCTCTACAGCGTGAGTCAGCTAACGAAGGCCATTATAGGCAGAAAAATCTCTCCTTTAGTTTATAAGCTCTGATAAAGCAGGTAGGGCTGCTGGCATGAGACTTGCTTTAACTGAAATGTTAGTGTGTGGGATGCTAAATTCAACTTCAAACATTTTTTTCGTGCCGAAGCTGGCTTAAACAAAAGGGTATACCTAAATGCTACATTTACATCACACGAGGGCGCGGCGGCCCCTTTTCTGATGGAGGCGAAAAGCAAAAACGCCCGTGTGTACGAGATTTCGGCGCACGTTAAAGATCCCCAGGTGGTCAAAATTAACCCGGAGCCCTCCACTACGGCGCGCCTCATCGCCTGCGTTGCGTCGGCGCGTTAAACCCTACAATCAATCAATACATCACACGAGGGTATTAAGTTAGCGCCGCAAAGGCGACGTCAGGGCATTCTTTTGAACTAAACGAAAAAAAAAACGGCAGCTGTTGCAATTGATCTAACTAGCATTCGTGTGGTGTTTGGAAGCACCGTGCCACTCTGGTTACATTAGGGGTGTTACCCGTGAATAAAAACCGTGAATAAACAGGCAATGAGCATGTAGACAAGTCAGTAATTTTATTTTTCCCAGCCAACCAAGCACATGCATATGCTCCTAGCATACAGCTAAGTGCCCGTGATACACGTGGCGCTACTGATTCACATCAGCCTTTCATTTGAGACATGTGCTGTGTTAATAAATATTATTAAATTTGCGTCGTAATAACAACATACCCCTTAGCTCTGCTATGCATGACTACATACTTCCCTGTGCCACAATGCCTTGTGCCCAGCTACTTCGCCGAAAACACGATGTTTCGTCATTGGTGAGTGGAACATCCTTGACGCTTCATTTCGGTTATATTTCCTATAGAGTTCAGTACCTGGACATAAAAAGAACCCTTCGAGGATTCGAAATATGTATTTACGATAGCTACAGGCTATGCTGAGGTTTTACGCTCTAATGTATATTTATATGAAACGCGAATGCTCTCAAACGACGTGAGTTATTCATCAAAAGTTGTGGGAACCACGGAAGTTGCGAAGCCTTATATTTCTGGCACCCAGGGCATAAGAACACTCCTGACATGCACAGAGAATAATACAAGCGTTACGAGGTTGCACGCAGGTTGTTGAATCCAAGCTATGCATACGACGATTGTGAATACCTTAATAGTACGAAATCACGTGCTGGGTGCGTCCTGTATTTGGAAATAATGCATTCCGTGGGTGTGATGAAACGCGTATGCGTGTTATAACATGGAGGTTTAAAGGAACGTTACCCGCTGTTTCCCTACAACGTCATAGCATGCTTTCAATTATCGCTTTATAATCCTGTCCATGTCGTTACCACGAACATATTCTCACACAGGCAACGTATGTATCACAGCTTTTTTTTTTCAAAGTAGCGAATCTAGCGCATTTGAAAGCTTTCTTCAGGATTCTGAGTGCCGCCACTTTTACGCAGCCGAGGTGATCAGTCTGTCTCCAAAATGAATTATTACGAGAGCATTACGAAGAATTACTTCCGTACAATTTCCTTGTGAGGCGAACAGTTGGCCAAGTACTTCAATAGTATATTCAATATCGTCAGCGACAAGCCATCTATAAACTGAACAACACACCAGTGGAGGTTACTGGTGACACTGCTGAAGGAAGATCCGGCATGAGGTCGCGTCTTGACTAAACACAAAAATGTTTGCCCCTACGCCTCCGTCACCCCCATCAGGTTTCTCCCACATGCGCTCTACTCTTGCACCGGTCGCTTGCTATTTTTTCACGAACATTTCCGGCCTAGCGGACCTTCGTGGTTACTAAAACGCTTTTGAGCTACTTCTATGAATTTTTCCTTACTCGAAAGATAGTAAAAAGAAGCGCAGGTTCTGTGCGGGACTATATGCTTGTTTAAAAACTTAGGCAGGAAGTGAAAGTCTACTGTCCCCCGCCGCGATGGCTCAGTGGCTAAGGCGTCGCGCTGCTGAGCACGAGGTCATGGGTTCGATTCCTGGCCACGGCGGCCGCTTTTCTGATGGGGCGAAAAGCAAAAATGCCCGTTTGTACGAGATTTCGGCGCACGTTAAAGATCCCCAGGTGGTCAAATTTAATCCGGAGCCCTCCACTACGGCGCGCCTCACCGCCTGCGTTGCGTCGGCGCGTTAAACCCTACAATCAATGAATCGAAAGTCTACTGTCGGCTCAAACGTCAGGCTGAGTGTAACTCAGGAAAGAGGAGGGGTAGGAGAGGGAGGATAAGGGCTCTTAGCGAAAAGTAATAGGTTTGAAATACCTACGAGTATGCTTGAAGTGCACTTCAAATATGCCTTGTATTTGTACATGTATTTCAAGTGCATTAAAAATTGCATTTTCTTAATTTTTAGTAAATATTGAAAATACATTATTGAAAAAGCGGAAAAAATACAGTGCTTTTAAGTACCCTACAAATAGATTAGGTATGTGCTGAACCTCATGACTGCGCGCTTAAGGCATTCAGAATATATTGAAAATGTATTTCTTCCCGCCAAACGATCTAGGTCCAAATGCACTGTAAATATTAAAAAAAATACGCTTACCTAACTACATTTAGAGCAGCATTCTGAGTATACTTTAAAAGTGTGCTGAAGCATAAAAATATACTCCGAATATATTCGAAATATATTTCAAATGCATTGTACGTTTGTGGAACGAACATGGTAGAGATACACTCTCAATGCATTAAAAATATTCATTGAAAGTACATTTTAAATGTATTATAAAAGCTTTGCCGAAATACATTTCGAGTACACTAGAGGCGCTGCTTCAGTTGCTGAAGCGGCGTAAGATTCACGTAAAGCATATCTTAATAAGTGTCGGATAAAATACATCTCAAATGAATAAACGTACTGAAAATTTCTCCTCGGTGTTTACGTATAATAAAAGAAACTGAGGGAGATACTTTCATTTACTGCGCTGTCTAAGGCAGGCATACATATAAGCTCTCTGTATTAGAGAGAAACTCGGCGTACAAATATGTAAGCGGCGGTGTTCCAACGTCATCGACAAAGCAAAAACATCTAATTTAACGAGTATATATATGTATGAAAACACTTGCACTTTGCCAGCGTTGTTACGACGGTACCTCTGTGGAGGATTTGAAAATTTTCTTTTTCTGAAAAATATCGGCCTTAGATGGACAACGCTGGCTATGCTTGCGAGGGCGAGCAGCTCGGCGCCTCTCACTGCCGCTCACTACCTCCTCCTTTGTGCCCGGTACCTGCGGGGAGCGGCGCACCCCTCTTTCACGTTTTGTCTGCCCTCGCTGCGTTTCTATTGCCTGTCTTGTGGTGTTACAAGTTTTCGGACTCCTCAACGCGCGGTCGTCGTGCGGACGAAGCCTCTGCTTGGACGGCGCGCTGCAGCGGCGTTTTTATCAGGATTGCCGTCTAGCCAAGGTAAGCACGATTTACCAGCTATTTGCGCGTACGGTGTCGCACAACAATTAATCGATGTATGTTTGCCTTGCAATCAAAGTGTGTTAACGCCTTTTTTTAAATCCGCACGTGGTTGTTAAGCTTACCTTTACCTGCGAGCAAGATTTCCTACCGTAACTACTCCGTGCAAGGGAATGTACTCACAAATCGACGACAGCAAGAAGACGTAAAAAAGGATTTTAATGCTACCCTTTTTGCGCCTAATTTTTAGCTCGGGTCTTGCTGAGTGGCCGGTGGACTGTTGCTACGAGTTTTTCTGTAGATAGAGTTATTCCTTTGTGAGCTTATGTAGGAATAACACTTGCAGTAAACACATAACAGCCAGGAACGTTTTAAACACAGCCGGTTCACAGAAAGTCCGCCGTACATGTTTACGCGTTTGAGAAATTTGCGAAGTGTATTCATGCTGAGCACGAGGTCACGGGTTCGATTCCCGGCCGCGGCGGCCCCTTTTCTGATTGAGACGAAAAGCAAAACCGCCCGTGTGTACGAGATTTCGACGCATGTTGAAGACCCCCAGGTGGTCGAAATTAGCCTTCCGTCGGCGCGTTAAACCCTACTAACAGAGTGTGAAAGGGGAAGAGGTTCCCCGCCTGCACTACATAAGCATCGCACCCTACAAACAATCAAATCATATATTCGGGACGCAGCTTTTTTTTTTTCTGTTCGCAGCAGCCGCTCACAGCTGCGCATGTTGACAGCAGCCGCCGTACGGGGAAGGAACCCGGTTTGTGGCACACATGCATTCGATTAATGCGCATGCCCGGGCCATACGGCGAGAAGCCGGGTAGCCTTCGCGATTTTTGTCCGTCGCATGTCGCCATTCTGTCAACTAAAGCCATGAAAGAGTTTGTGCCGTCTGTTTGGAAGTGACCAAAAGTGTTAAAAGCCACACACGTAATCTTCGCTGCAAGTGGCTGTAGCGACACTAAGTGCTTCATGCCCAGAGATTTAAAATGATTTGTCCATCTAAGACAAACTGTATGAGAGTCGCCGCTAAGTCACAATCAGTTTCCGTTCTCAGAACCAAGAACCAGCCAAGGAAGGACGGAGAAGGAAGGGGGGACGAGAAAGGGGCAACCAGTTCCCCCGCACGAGACCCCTCGGTTCCCAGAACGGGTCCCCCGGCCGGGTTCGTCTCTTTTTGTTCCTTTGATCGCTCCCCCAAAACTTCGTGAAACTTCAGGACGTTCCACCCTTCCTCTTTTGTGTTTCGTAGCAACTTTTCCACTCCTTGTTGTATTCATTTTGTCGGGCATTCACGAACACGTGTGCGCGTTTCGAGGAGCCCTTAGGCCGCTCGTGGTCGAGTGAGAATTTCAAAAATGTGCCAAAGGCACCGCAAAACAGCAAGTCTAGAGCGGATGCGCGTGGGCTGCTTGGCAGTTGTGTGTGTTTAGCAGCTGCAATTGCTCATTTGCGTCTAAAGGGTGTACTTAAACCAGTTTTTTAGGTGTCTCGAGTATTTATAAAGCCACTACTTTTTACTTGATAGTCCCTGACGCTAGCAGGTGTTTATCTGTTTTTTGTATGTAAACGACGCGAGAATTTACAATTATTTTCCGCGTCGCTCCCTATAAAATTACCGGTTATGTGCGACGGAGAGCAAGAAAATTACATATGTGTGTAGGCAAATATACACTTTTTCTTGCTTTGCTTGTTTTAATCGCTTTGGTTAGGTGCCTACCATATCAGAGCTTGTAATTTTAAGGACGGCTTGAAAGTTTTCTTTCTTTTTCGAAATAAACTTACTTTGCCGTTCCTTTGAAGGCATTGTTGAGTGCTTACGCCAATCTAATGACTTCTATGTAAGCTTTCTACTACAATTCTGCCCATGCATTTTTGAACTGTTTTGCTGCGCACTATTTTTTAGCACGTAATCTCCGAAGAATTTGACGCCGAAATACGGAACACATAACAATAATTACCGTTAATAAGATTACTATTTATCTTATTTTATTAGCGTCTTGCGAGGCCACAGACAAGTTTTGTCCAAGTTAATTAAAAAACTAGAATGGCCACCATTTCAAGTTAACTCAAGCGCCTAAGAAAGAGAAGCAGCGTAACGCTAAGAACTCTGTTGCATGTTTGGTAACGTTGTTAGCTGTGTCTTTTTTTGTACTAATTTTTGCTAATTTTCATCCCTAGACAATCTCCATACATAAGCCTCCCCCCCAACCACCATTTTTTTTATAATGGTATTGAAGATCCAATGTCGCTGCCGCATGACGATATAAACTATGCTTAACATTACATAAATTGCCTTACGTCCTTCAAATGGGCATTGTTTTCATGACGTTTTTTTTTTCTTTGAAGGGGAAACTAAAAAATCCTTGCTCACGAGGAGCGTTGGTACGGCTAGGGAAAAGGCCTGATTGATTCGACCTTTATTTGCCTCTGAAAAAGAAGTGTTTCCCTAATATTTTCCTGTTTTCTTTTCTTTTCATTGCAGGTGTGGTGAAATTTCCCGCGTGGAGAATCCGAAGTACGAGGACTCTGATGCACAACGCTTCATCTGCGCTGGCTGCAGAGGTGGCTGAAAGGCATTCATTCCTGCTGCTTAGTAATGGCGAAATTGGCCACTTTGCTGAGGTGTACAATAAACAACTTTCAAACTGCCAATCTTGCTCATACATGCTGTTCTTTTCAGTCATTTGCTGGCCCGCAATCAGAGCATGGCCGGTTTACATTTTCACAATGGAGCATATCTTGAGGCTACAGCGTATTAAACTTTTCGAAACCACAACATGACCTTTTCTAGTTGAACGTTAACAATTCCCCCAAAGACACATTGCAAGGCATCTCTCAATCTATTCATGATTTTATTTTCTATACACTAGTAACACATTTCGAGTACATTTGAAGCAGTATTTTCTGTGCATTACTAATGCATTTTGGACGTATTTAAAATTACATTTTCTGAGCATTTTTGATGCGATTAAAATTCATTTAATATATATTTTCGATGTTAATCCATGGTTAACGTCCTGCTGTAGGGCATGCATGGCAGCAGCCTTGGGCGGGCTTCCTCTGGCCTGCAGAGAATAATCTGAATCAGGCCAATGGTAGGCCATACATCATTGGCCAATGGTAGGCCATACATGCTCGGCCAATGGTAGGCCATACATGCTCGGCCAATGGTAGGCCATACATGCTCGGCCAATGGTAGGCCATATATGCTTGGCCAATAGTAGGCCATACTTATTCGGCCAATGGTCGGTCAGCCAATGGTATTAGCGGCCATAGTAGATTGGCCAATGAATGACAGCCAAGGTCGGGCCTTACACGGCCAAGGACCATTTTGGACTAAGGGCCGAACACTTTGGCCGAAGATTGGCCGGAAGGAAAAGGGCTGGCCAATGTTCTTTGGGCAAAGATTGGCCGCACATGCTCGTGCTGCCTGGGTATCTATACCCAATGAGTCGAGTTTGTGGCACGCCATTGTGCTGTATTTCTGCCGCACGAGTTGCAAAAATGCGGAATAATACTACGCAATGAAACTCATAGGTCTGGAGGGTTCACAGTACTGAAAAACTCTACTAAGGGTGAAAAGAAAGAAGTAAACGCACACAAAACCATATGGGTGTGTCACCTTACTTTGTACTATGCTGAGTGCTGTTTTAGTTTTTCAATTAGATGTTCAGTTTGATGCAAAATACCCCAAAAAAACCCCTTTCAAACTTTCCGATATCAGACCTCTCAGCAACCGAATGCCCCTACTTCTTTCATGCTTCTAATGCATCAGAAAAAATGACCCTTTTAAAAATAGTTGTGCGAGCACTGAAAGTACGAAGTGCCACCGCGTGGCTTATGCGGTACGTAGCCTACATAAAAGGAACACGAGGTTTTTATTGATAATTACTTGGTGGATAAAATTCTGATTGGGCAATCGTTTTTTCTGCCTTTTTTTCTAATCTCTATAAATAATTACCGCCTACTTTTAACATCTCCGTAACTGTGTCATAACTTTCATACTTTCAATTTAATGCCACAATCTATGCTGTTTGTTTTGTCTCCTGCTGTGTTTTGTTTCATGTTCGTACGCCCCCTGATGTCCTATCATTTACAGTACGTGTTATGTTTCGTGTTTATGCTGAGCAGGCTACCTTATTTGACAAGGAGAGTGGTTCACTCTGTCCTAAAGGGACGAGACTGTGCTTCGAGAATCGCCATTGCTTCTGGGGTTTTATACGGTTCGGGAAAAGATGTCGCGGAGAGATAAACAGCTACACGAAAAAGCCCGCGGCAACCGTTTCTCCAACCACCATCCATTTGTTCATTTAGTGGTCTCCTCCGTCAACGCATGAGCATTACTTTCGTACTTCGCTGAGAAGTTTAACTGAAATCAAAGTAACCTATTAAAATAATATTGCATTGTGTTTACCAACATCCTAACATTGGAAACGGGCACACGCGGTAGAATTAGCTGTATTTACGTGATTTACAAAAATGAAAATCGGAGACGCAGCAGATGACCGTTTCTGCTGCAGCCGGGCGCCACACCGTTCATCGTCTTTTTCGTCCTCTACGATTGGCCTAATGCCGTGTAGAGGGTTTCTCGTCATTGCAGCGGCTTCACCACTTTGCCAAGGAAGGCTGCACCCTAACAAAACCCCCGGCGGCGAAAGCGCCGTCCCGGCGGATTTTTTTCAGGAGTCGACAAAGTAGAGGTGTAAAATTTGAGCCGAGCGCCATGGACAATGTCTGTCGGAGCGACGGAAGAGGACGGCTGAATCGGGGTGATCTCGTACGTCACCGTGGTCACCCTGCGTTACACTTTGTGAGTGCCGGTGTAGCGTGAAAGTAGTTTCGATGACGGACATACGTGGCAGCGAGGAGACCGCACAAGAACTCGGGAAAATGAGGCATACTCGGCGTGATGGTGGCGCTTTTCGTAAGCAGCATTTTGGACTGCTTGGGACTGCTTGATGCGGGTGCGGGCAATCTGTCGGGCGTAGTCAGCGTGGGTGATGGCATGGGTCACGTATTCTGTCACAGAAACCTTAGATTAAAGAAGTAAGGTATCCAGCGGAAAGGAAGGTTCTCTTCCGTAGAAAAGAAAAAAAAATGGGTAATATGTGGGGGTGTCATGCCGTGACGAGTTGTAAGCAAACGGTATAAACGGTAACGTTACATCCCAGTCGTGGTGGTCCGCTGAAACATCCATGGCTATCATGTTGGGGATGGTACGATTAAGGAGTTCAGTGAGCCCATTCGTTTGTGGAGTGAGTGAGAAACGTTTTATTGAGCCGGTGAAGTGGGAGTGGTTCCTTATTCCATGAAGCCATGCGATGAGCCGGCAGCCTTCGCTCTGGAGGCCAAACGATGATATGCAGTAGAGAATGTGTGCTTAGGGTCACATGACTGTAGAATGTCTTCGATAACGCGAGCTAACAGGGACCACACTCTACCGGTTGGGGGCTCCCTGGTGTAGAATAACACAGTGTAAAATGAAGTCAGCAACTTCGTAGCACAGGATGTTGGAAGGGCCGTGGTGATTGGAAAAGGGAGTTGCAGTGTCAATGGCAGCAACAACGTACTTGTTTCCCAGAGCGGATGTAGGAATAGGTCCTAGAAAATTCAGGCCGACACAGAAGGATCAATGGGGACATTAACGGGCTGCAGAAGGCCGGCGGGGGCCACGTTAGGTGTCTTCCGCCGTTGGCACGGATCACATAAGATTACATAGCGATTCACCGTTCGGTACATTATCGACCAGAAGAACCGGCGGCGAACGCGGTCGTAGGTACGTGCAATGCCTAGATAGCCTGCAGTTGGTTCGTCATGAAATTGCTGAAGTACGGACAATCGCAAGTGTTCAGGCACGACGAGCAAAAGCTCGGTGCCATCTGTACAAAGATTTTGACGGTGTAAAGTCCCGTCCTTAACAATATAAATACGAAGTGAAGCATCCTGCTTTGGAGAGTGTAGGTGTTTGATGATGTGCCGGAAGCATTTATCGCGTCGTTGTTCGACCGTGATGTGGAGCAGCGATGCGATAGAACCGAGTTGGTATTCAATGTCATTTACATCTGGCCTGTCGACAGGATAGCGCGACAAGGCATCGGCGTCCTGGTGAAACCATCCTGACCGATGGAAAACGGAAAATGAGTATTCATGAAGCCGAAGAGCCTTACGGCGGGGTCCTAAAATGATGAGAGCCAGCCAAGGGCACGGGGGTCGGTGACCACAGAGAAGGGCTAACCCTAAAGATACGGTCGAAACTTGGTGACAGCCCATACCAGCGCGAAGCACTCACGTTCAGTAATTGAGTAGTTACGTTCGGCTGGAGACAAGAGACGGCTATAATTAGCGATCACGCGATCTCGGCAGTGTTAGTGTTGCGCCAGAACAGCTCCGATTCCATGGCCGCTTCTATCTGTGTGAACTTCTGTATGGGCGGAAGTATCGAAATGGCCATGGATGGAAGGCGTTGTCAATCAAGTTTTTAGGTCGCAAAGCCCCATTGTTGATCAGGCCTTAAGGAAAAAGGCGCATCTTTCTAAGAAGCTGTCTTAAATGTCCTGCGATGTCGGCAAAACCTTGAATAAAGCGTCGAAAGTACGGGCATAGCCAAAAAAGGCTGCGTATATCTTTTAGAAGAGGTTCTAGACACCGCGCGTAGACACGATGGACGAGGATGCTAGTTTCCTTGAGTTTGAAGTGGCACTTCGAAGTGTTCAGCTGGAGACCGACTTTCTGGAAAACGGCCAGCATAGGCGAAAGATGCGAAAGATGAGTCACAAAAGTAGGGCACAAAATGATCACATCGTCAACGTCACAAAGGCATGTGGGCCACTTGAAGCTGTGAAGCTATACTTCCATCATGCGCTATAATGACGCGGGCGCATTCCAAAGGCCGAACAGCATGACCTTAAACTGCTATGTCCATCCGGTCTAATGGAAGGAGTTTTTTCGCTCGTTATATTATCGACGGCCATTTGTCAGTAGCCTTAGCAATGTTCGATAGTTAAGAAGCACTTGGGGCCGTGGAGATCGTCACGGGCATCGTCTATTCGGTGTAATGGGTAAACGTGTTTTTGTAATGTTGTTGATATGATTATAGTCGAAACATAATCTCCATGATTTGTGTTTTTTCTCGACCAGGCCCATGGGCAATGCCCAACTGCGGGACGAACGCTTGATGATGTCTTTTTGGAGCATTTCATCGCCTTACTATTGAATAACATGGCGTTCAGAGGCAGAAACAGGTATGGCCAACGCTGGAGGCGACTCGCGTCTCCAGTGTTCATTCGGTTTTTCAGCAAGCTAGGTGGCCTAATGGGTGCTTGTCAAAGTCAAATATGTCTCGAAATCTGCTAAAAAGGGTGAAAACGTCGTAACTTGAGCAGGGGTTAGATCAGGGCCAATCATGTTATCAATTTCAATACATTTGGACTCTCTGGCAGCGTATCATTGCAAAAATGGGAATGGCCTTCAGTCTTTAAGGTCAGAATGTGGCAGTGGTCAATTGAAAGCAAGTTCGCTAAGTACATTCTTAAGGGGGGGATGACTTGTGGGTAAGAACCAAAATTCTAAAGCGGAAGGGTGGCGTGATTGTTGGCGACTGTTATGAGGGAATGATGAAGAGTCACCTGATGTACCTGCAGAACGTCCGTGATCGGAGCAAGGACGTACGTACAAGCGGGTACGGCAGGAGTAGAAAAAATTTAATGTGACACAACTTGGTGGCAAGCGGTTGAACTTCTCTGATCGAAGGCGACATTTTACTTCTTCAGTGATATGGGGAGAAATTGTCAGTACACGTCGAACTTCAACCGTGGATTAGTCGATGAGCGCTGAAGTTTCTGTAAGGTATTCGAGTCCAAGGATGATGTCATGAGGGCAGTGCGGATGCACACAAAATAATACCGGGATTTCGCGATTTGCGATGGTGACATGAGAGTGCACGTGTCAGGAATGTGTGGCGTGCCCCCATTGGCCACTCGTACTGCACAGGAAGGGAAGCCGTGTAAACTTTTTCAGCAGTCAACATAGGTCTGAATTAATTACAGAAATTTGCGCACCAGTTCCCACTAACGCCTCAACGCATACACCATACACGGTTATCTCTAGAAGGTTAGAAAAGGGCGAAATAGTCAAACGAAAATTTTCGGCCTGGATTGTCAATGCAGCGTCACCTCTAAGCACTGAACCGTCTAGTTTTCCGGAATGGGACGTCCAGGTTAGGGGGAGAAGGGGACCGGCGGGGCTGGGGCGATGGCGATAGGCGACGGCGAGCGGACGGTGAGTGACTGTGGTGGTCAAGAGGCTGTTCGACAGGGGGCGAGAGTCCTTGGCGTCCTGGGTTCGGCGAGGGACAAAAGGTCGGATTTCGTTGGCCATTTGGAGTCATAAAAGCCGCAACAGGGTCGTCGTGGCCAACGGCTTGCACAGTAGCGAGAAGCTTGACCGACGCATTTACAGGTGAAGCAAATTGTTGTGTCGTCAGGTGTACACCATTCATCCGGGTAGCGATATTCAGGAGGCATGCATGGCACGCGGAGAGTACTGGTGGGCGGAATATTGTGGTTGGAAGGTCGAATTATGGAGCACAACGAACATATGCCGTGATTATCAAGCTCCTGTTGTACTACCGTCTAGATCAGGGATATCGTGGGTGTTACGTGGTCGGCTGGGGATATCAAGGTTTGAGGAGCCGTTGCTTCCAGCTCCCGGCGTACAATGCGTACCGCGATTTCGGGCGATGAAGTGTCGTGTGGAGGAAGTGTCGAGCCAGGAGGTGGTGAGGTGTGCGGGTGGGAGGTGGGCTTCTAATGAAGTTTTGTACGACGGGGCGGCATTTCGCTTCCTCGATGCGTGGGCACTCAGAAAAAAACTCCTTCCACTGTTGAGGAGTTTTTTTAAAACAAGCGAGTTAAAAGCGTCGTCGGCAATGCCTTCAAAGATGGAAGCGCTTCTTTCGGACTCGGACATCGTGGGGTCCATCTTGGCGCAAACGGAAAGAACATCTAAGATGTATTCTAAATACGGCCCCTTGGCTGTCTGAGCGAGTGTAGAAAGCTATTGATTGGCAGCGAGCTAACGTCCAAAGTACTTACCAAACAGCCCCTCCATCCTCTCTTTGCAGATATCCCAGCTAGTGAGCTCATGTTCATATGTATCAAACAACGTGAGAGCCGTCCCCCTTTTTATGCTATTTATGCTATTTACAAAAGGGGAAAACCGGTGACAAAGCAGATGAGCGTTTCCGATCCTGCAGACGCCACACCGATCGTTTTTGTCGTCCTCCACGATTGGCCTCATGCCGTGCAGGGGGATTTCACTTATAGCATAAGCTTCAACACTTCGGCTAGAAAGGCTGCACCGTAACAATATAAAACGTCGTAAAGCCACTAGAATTGTTCCGTTCATGATAACAATATTTTGTATGTTGACTCTAGGGAGTACAAGCACATTTGAAGGTAGGAAGCACAAGCGTTTTCTGTGCGAGCAGGTTAACTGATTTTGTAAAGTTTTAAAGATTTGGAAATATGCGGTAATTGTTTGTTTATGATATAACAAAAATTATTATTGTAAATAAACATAACATCTCATTTACAACCCAAAGCGACACCATGTAAAAGCTATATAAACCTATCAGATTCACCAACATATACAAGCGGCACGTTTATACAATAGAAGATGTGGCAGGTGGTACCTGAAGTTCTTTATGGGGTCCTCACTTCTTTTTGGGACAGGTGCGATTCTGCAATGTAATATTATATGACCAAATCACACCTTCAATCGCTTCAATGTCGTTTTAGTGAAATACTTAACAATATAGCCTGGTAGAACTGAAATATTACATTTTTATAAATGATATCATTACCTCAAATCACTTATAGTGAAGTTGGAAACCATTTTTGTGACATTTTATCTTTATTCATACTTTTCTAGACACAATTCACACCTCATTTTTCATTTACACACGCCCCTCTACCCATTGCATCTAAGACAAGCCTACTCAACTGGTTTTACTTCGGAATACGTTGTCAGCTATTGAAGTTTCTAAGCACAGGGATGAAAGCTGCGCGCCGTGCCGATTGGGTGACTGGCCCAAGGTGGAGACAGAAGCGAAAATTTTAAGGGTAATGCATTTACCGTATCTGCACTTTGCACATCAACAACAAAACGACCTTCGTATCCTGCACCCTCTTGCTTATAAGATTGCGTTTATTTTTCGCAGCACTGCTTGGCCTCATGAGTCATGCTTTTTGCAGGAAATTGTAAGTAGTGTTTTATATCTCACTTCCAGATCTTTCCTGCCCTGCACATTTTAGGGGGCTCTTGTTTTGTGCACGATGACGGAGAGTAGAAAAAAAAAAAACATGCAAAAATTGAAAATCCTAAGATGCAAAAAGCGGGTATCTGGTGTTAAATTAAAGTGTAAAATATAAATTTTTATTGAAAGTTTAAAAATCAAAACGCGGGTAGCAAAATTTATTAATTCCTTTACAAAAAATTAGCGTTAGGCATTTGGCCACAGATTCGCGGGGGTATAAAAGGCTCGAACAAAGCAAAAGCACTAGCAGAAAAAATTGGTTACATTTTTTACCTTGCAGTCACCTATAATTATGAAGAATGCTGCCAAAATAGTTTTGATTGTAAAAGCTGTAATATATTTTTACAAAAAACTGGCGAACAAATATTACCATTTTTAAATAATAGGAGGGTTTCTGCACTCGGTGAAGTTCTAGTATTTTATGTGAAACCGACATGCAAAGAACTACCCCATTTGGAAAACCACTTTCTTTACAACAAACAATGCCTTGTTTTTGTTTCGTTTTGGGTTTGGTCACATCACCAAGCCACACTTGGTTTTCTGATCTGTTTTGAAAACGAAGGTCGTTTTTTGTTCGTCTTCGTTTGTGCCGCATGAGGTGTCTTATTTTTTGGAAGTTCCCATTCGTCCTGTAATCACCAAATAAAACAATTCATCTTGGAAGAGCAGCGTCTTGCATTCTGTTTGGCGGCCATGCTCGCCAAGCGGAGAAAATGCTCGCTGGGCAATCTCTACGGCATTCAATTGTCTTACACTTGCCGGTGCAAAACACTTTACTGAGTGTCCCTTTGCTGTTTTTATATTCTTTGAGTTCTTAGCTGTACACTGATTAGCAGCAAATGTCTGAAAAAAAATTCGCTCCAAAATTTTTTGTATTCAAGAATCTTTTAGCGTTTGTTTCTGTGTGACATCTGTTAAGGTGCAGAGTACGTGCCACTTATCCCCTAGGAAAGTCGTCATGAATGTACATGCTGCACCTGAACCAAACTGCAAGGGTTTCTGTTTGGGTTCTTCATTGTCATAGATGATCTAATGAACGTAGACGCAGCGGTCATAAAAATCATAAAACTGATCCTGATGCATAAAAACTGTAGACTCCAGGTAAAACTAAGAAGCTCAATAAACTGTTTGTTATTGATTCCAGTGTGGGTTTCAAAGTTAACTTGGCCACGTTCTTCAATGAGTTCCCGAGCAGCCTAAACAATTCCGTCTTGCAGTAAGTTGTAGTAAAGATCTTCAATCTCAATTGAAAAGGCGTTAGTGGACTCCGGAATGCTTTGATCTAACACTTTAGTTACCTCCTTAGAACGGCGAACCAGGAAAGGGTCAGCTGGCTTTAAGTTCTTCAAGTGCATCTGTAGAAACCGCCACACTACATGCTGCCAGCTGCCCTGCTCAGTTACGATAGCCCGTAGGGGGCATTCTGGTTTGTAAGTTTTCGCTGTAAAAAAATTTCTAAAACGCTTAGCTCATCTTTTTCCGCAGCTTTGCTTAACAAATCCATTTAAACGTTTTTCAGGAACTTAACTGCCTCAATTGTTTGCTTTTTTGGATGAAAATTAACCTGCCCTAAATTCTTCTTTACTGCTGCCAGGAATTTTTTAATAAAGAGACCTTCCGGAAGGATGACAAACGCGCTCGTTTTCTGACCCTGCAGCACATTAGGCTTTGCCTATTTCGGGCAAGCTGGTAGTTTCTGCAATGGAGGCGCAACACCAGTCCTAACACTTACTGTCTGCTGCAGGCAACTGATGCCGTCGCTGATAGCTTGCTCTCGTTCCTTTTCACTGACCTTGTTTTCTATTCGTCGCACTGTAGAACGAAGCTGGGTTCGTTTGGTACAAGACTCGAAGGCGAACTTGGGTCCTTTCTCTGCCATTTTTTCGACGTCGCCAGGCACGGATGCTCTTCTGAGGACAGTTACCGCGCAGACCATCGTAGTGTGTCTCGGTCTTTGCGGAAGGTGCGTTCTCGTCTGCAGCCACAGGAACTCTGTCGTTTCAGCTGATGTCCTTTTGAAGCTCCTGAAACGAAGTCCTGCAGTGTAGCCGTCTACACCTTCGAAGGTAAGCACCATGAGCCAGTTTTCGTACAGCTTGAGTGTGTGGCCAGGATTCGGACATCATAATTCTGGTGATCCTTCTTGCGTGCCCCTCGGATGGCTTAACAATACCGAACAAGATGGCAAGTTGGGCGAGTTGGTGCTGATTCATATCGACAACAGGCGCGGAAAGACGTAGACTAAGAAAGAAATAAATACGTGCCTGTCGATATGAATCAGCACCAACTAGCCAAAAAGCGCGTCGTCCTGTGTATTTATTTCTTTCTTAGTCTACATCTTTCCGCGCCTGTTCTCGATATGAATCAGCACCAACTCGCCAAAAAGCGCGTCGTCCTGTGTATTTATTTCTTTCTTAGTCTACGTCTTTCCGCGCCTGTTGTCGATATAAATCAGCACCAACTCGCCAAAAAGCGCGTCGTCCTGTGTATTTATTTCTTTCTTAGTCTACGTCTCTCCGCGCCTGTTGTCGATATGAATACCGAACAAGTCTTGAACTCCTGTTGGGATGATTTTTTGTTCAGGCACTACGCCAAGTAGCGTTTTCGGAATGATGAGAATGCAATGAGGTTGACACAGGTGCTTGTTACAACTTCTGACACTGACCTTCCAAAACGGCCTAGCGAAATTGTCAAGCGTTTTAGTTAAGTCTCTGATGGACCTAATTTTACCCATGAAATTCCGCAACGCAATCGTCTACCATTTTTCGATTTAAACCTCAGCATTTCAAGTAATGACATCTGGCAATATCAACCAAGACCAAAAGAAAGTCTTCTGCGATTCGACAGCGCACATTAAAAGCTGGTCAAAAGGGGCATTGGTATGCATTTTTGTCGCACTGCTGTTTCTCAGTCATGCCAGCAAAAAACAGTCTGAAAGCTTCGAAGCTCAAGTGTCACGCCTTCAGTTAGCAGGTTACCCTTTATTCTTAATCAGTAGCGTCTGTGAATAATTTTTTTACAAACCAAGGAAGCATCTTGCACAAAAAAACAGCAAAAAGCTGAAAGTAGCAATCTGCACGTCATGCGTTACATCCACACAGTATCGGGCAACACTAAAAAAGTAGCCAGCCGGTACAATGTAACAATGCTTTTTTCAGCCCCGCGTAAATTCCCGTTTATGCCTAAAGAAAAAGAGAGTGATGAAAAAATATACAAGAAACGCCACACTAAATACGTTTCAAACGTAATCTACAAAATTCCTTTGACCTGAAAAAGGGCATACATCGGTAAAACTTGGCGCTGTGTTAATGAGAGTGCGCAGAAGCACAATCTTTCTGATAAAAATAAATCGGGGGGGGGGGGGGGGCATCTGACTATGCATTGTAAAACATGCGGGTGCGTTCCCAAGCCTGATAGTACCTAATTCCTTGTACGAGCTAACGATAAAGCACAAAGAGAAATTATAGAAGCCCATAGAAGTCTACGAGAGAGAGAGAGAGAGAGAGAAAACTTTATTATGAACAGATGGGTTAAGGAGACGGGGTGGCCACCAGGCTGGTGGCGACTAAAGCAGCTCGTTCAACCAAGAGCTCCTGGGTGGCCAGGTCGGAGCTGCCCAGCGCCTCCTCCCACTGCTCGCTGCTGGTGATAGGGGGGAAATGGTCTTGAGGGCATTCCCACATGCAATGGGTGAGTGATGCATACGCACTACAAAGGGGACATTCGGGAGAGGGGAATTCTGACGGGCGAATGTGGTGGAGAAGGGATCTCGTTGGGAAGGCTCCCGTTTGAAGGGGTCTCCATGTTCGCACTTTATGTTGTGGAAGAGATGTATGGGATGGTGGGTAGAGACGACGGGAGAGACGGTAGTGCTCTGTAATATCGTTAAAAGTGATCAGCTTGTCTCTGGTGGACCTGGCGCCATGGTGGGGAAAGGGGCTCATGCCGGCCTGGTGTGTGAGCTCTCGGGCCGCCATGTGTGCCGCCTCATTCCCCTGTAGCCCTGCGTGGGCAGGGGCCCAGACGAGTTCCACAGAGATAGTGGGTGGATTTTGTTGGAGAATTTGTAGCGCATCCTAGGAGATATTGCCTCGGGCAAAATTTAGAATGGCCAGTTTCGAATCTGAGATTATGATTCTAGGTTGTGGCCAACAAGTAAAAGCCAGAGCGATTGCCATCTCTTCCGCCTTAGCTGGTGAATCAGTGCGGATGGTGATTGCATTAACTGGGGGGGAGTGCGGGTGGTTGATAACTGCCACCGCGTAGGCATTTCGGTGCCTGTATTCTGCGGCATCTGCGTAGACGATATCAGGCCGGATGGGTAGCTGTCGGGCGAGGGCTCGAGCCCTTGAGAGTCGTCGTGGTGCGTTTTAAACTGGGTGCGTATGCCTGGGCAGAGGCCGAACGATAGGATGCTCTCGGACATCTGTCGGGATGGAACATTCCTCCTGCACCAGGTCTGAGACAGGGATATTCTGCGCCTTAAGTATTTCTCGACCTGGTGGTGAGTGCTCAAGGCGTTCCCGCTGTGAGGAGAGGTGCGCCTCGATGAGCTCCTCAGCAGTATTGTAGACCCCAAGATTATTAAGCCGGCCCGTGGAAGCATGCTGAGGTAGCTGCAGAGCCGCCCTATATGCTTTCCGAATGAGGCAGTTGATTTTAGTTAGCTCCGTTTTGCTAGCGCGAATGTAGGGCACGGTATAGACGAGCCTACTAATGAAAAAATGCCTGTACGAGGCTGAGTCTGTCTTTCTCGCCCAGACCTTGATTTTGCCTACGAAATAGACTTTTTGGGAAAGATCTCATCAACACGCCCTCGGCAAGCCTCCTACCAACTGAGTTAGCCTTCTTAGAAGGTCATGTTTAAAAGATTTCGATATTTATAGTTACGTTTAGGCTTTGGTAAATGTTGCAAATCAAACTCTGTGTTGTCCACTGCTTCCTTCTCCCATTCCACCCATGTAATTCTAATTTTAGCGTTTTTTATGCCTCTTGGCTTGAATTGTATGCATTTATTCTTTCATGCTTGGTTTAGGGTTGACACGTGGTAATACTACAAAGCTTGTGTAAGCTCGACGTTTGATTTGTTTTAGCTGCTCATAAGTCTCGCAAACGCGAGCGCTGTTGTTTCTAACTTCGATTCTCATATTCATGTTATCATGTTATCTTATTCTTAGTGGTTTTATACTCTTTTGGCTCCTAGCTTGCTCGTTCACCATTTATTTTACTTGCCGCACGGGTTTTTTTTTCAAGACGTACACAGTCTAAGTGGTATCTGCTCTGTGGAACTGTAATGTTACGCCCATTTATCGAAATGTTTTGTTTTGTTTGTTGTATTTGATTTGTGATTCTTGTTACGCCTTATAGGGTGGTGCGATTGGTGACAGAAAAGAGAGGGATACCGGGAGGGGGGTGGGTATTGATGTGTCTTGCTATTTCATGCACAATAAATTTGGAAGGTGCGCTTGTCCTGTCCTCTCGTCTCATCGTCCTCGTCTTCTGTGCGAACTTAGTCCTTATTTTTTTTAATGTTTGCCGATTCTAGGCATTTTCTCTTAAGTCAGACAAAATTATTATGAACTTTTTAAAGTCCATGACAAAACTTCTGTGTCCTTAATTGCTTAAAGTATTATAAAAAGATAAGAAGAACGGCATATTTTCAGAAAATATTCAAAATATTACCTGTGAGATGAAGGGTATGTACATTGGCACTGTTTATAATGACTCTTTTTTGTAACACGTATTTTCCTCACTTTGTAAGTCCTTTAGTTCACGATACAATGCTACCATTTTAAATAGGTTCAGCCAGTAATCACTTATATCATAATACATTCATTTTATTGGGAAGAAGAGGACGAGGAGAAATAAACGAGTATTTAAAGTTGACAGCCCTGGGAAGAGTCCTCATTGTATTATCCCTGAGTCCGTCCAGCTTCTCGGGCTCGCTGCACTAGCCAAAGCTGGTCGTTAAAGTCCGAGCTGGACAGCGCATTCTCCCAGTGCTCAGGGGGGGGAAAGGCCGGGGGTAAGGGAAGTTCTTATCACAGCTTCACATGATGTGGTAGAGGCTGCCCGGAGCTTCGCAGAAGCGACATTGCGGGGAGTACAGGGTGGGTGCCAGAATGTGCGCTCTAGTGGTGTGCAGAAATGTGTTTGAATGCCCCGGAGGTGGCGCTCTTGTTCTTTGTTGAGTTGTTTGGGCGCAGGAGAATATAGCATTCGTTCCAGTCGGTAATGCTCAGTGATTTCGTAGAATGACAAGAGAGGGGAGACCTGCCACTGCCTGCCGAACTACTGGCTTGCCCGGTGGGTCAACTCTCGGGCACGGTGATGGGCAGCTTCGTTGCCAGACACGGTGGAGTAGGCTGGAGCCCAAATAATGCTTACGGGGTGTGGAGGAGGATGCTGGAGAAAACTTGTTCGGGCGGGTCGGGATGTGCAACTGCTGGGGAAGGTTCTGCAGGCGTGTTGGCTGTGTGTGAATAATATTTCTGCCGACGTTTGTGCAATCGCTAGGGAGATGGCCGCTTCTTCCGCCTGCAGAGAGTGGATGGTGGGAATTGATGCACATGTAATGAGGTCTTCCGTAGTAGAAACCACGGCGATTACAGCTCTTCACCCTGGTTATAAAGCGGCGTCCCTCTTGACTGTGGCCGAGTTTCGGCCGCATTGATTAGCAATAGCTTTGCTCTGGCTTCCATACGAGCCTAGTGAAGTGTCAGATGCATGTTGCGTGGCAGTGGGCCCACGTCAGTGAACTTGCGAACCTCATCGGGAAGCTGAGTCGGATCCGCCTGCGGGTGTTGCAGAGGAGAGCGCAGGTGCAGTTGTGATAGAATGGCTCTACCGGTAGGGGTAGACCTACTCATAGTTTTTAACTGATTTTATTTCGTGTTGTCTCCTCATCAAATAACTTTCTGTTTGGCGCTCTTTGCCCGTGTCGGCCTTGCGCCAATAAAATCAAACCATCATCATCATCATCATGCGTAAACGCCGGATCACATTCTGGGCTTCCAAACGTTCATCTAACATATTGTACACTCCCAAACGCAAGAGTTTCTGCATTGAGGTGGTAACAGGTAGTCCTAATGCTAGTTTGTACGCTATGCGAATGAAGGCTTCTACATTGTCATTTTCGGTCTTGGAGAGTATGGTTTAGGGGAGGGAGTAAGTGACCCTATAAACGACGAAGGCTTGAACCAGCCTGAGTATATCCTCCTCTCGCATACCCTCGTCTTGGTACTGGGCCTGCGGATCATGTGGGATACTTGAACTTTGGTGTTCTTAAGTCTGTTGAGCAGTTGGATGTTCGAAGAATCCGCTTTAAAAGCATGCCCGAAATTCTGACATTTGGAGTCGGAAAAATTACATGACATGCCATGTGTAGGGAAATGGTTGGCGACCCAGGAGTTTTTTTCTTGCTGAGACAATCAGCAGCTCCTATTTCTGCTGTGAGCATTCTAGGCCATGCTGCCGTACATATTGAATAACTATATCAACCGCCTGCTGTATATTGTTCTACATGTCGCCTACTCATTCATGAATGACCCATATGGTTATATCGTCCGCATATAATCCTTGGCGTATGCCTGGTACGACAACCAGGAGAGGAGGGAGACCAATGAGGGCTATGTAAAATAGCACGGGGGATTGGGCGGCATCCTGGCGTGTGCCCTTGTTGCCAAGGGAAACGGGATCTGAACGTAGGTGTAGGTACGTTGCCCTTCGTACGTAGGTGTAGGCACGTCACCCGCAGTTTAGGCCGTTTAGCTGTTTGCGAATGGCTGTGTGGCTGACAGTACCGAATGCCCCTTTTAAATATAGGGTTAGTATAGCTTTTTGGAGGTCCCGGGAGGCTTTAAACAAGACCTCTTCCTTGAGAAGAAGTATGTCCTGGGTTCAGAGGTGACTGCGAAATCCATATATGGTATTGGGAAACATGTTGTTCTGTTCAAGATGGTTGTGTAGCCTTTTGTGGATGAAGTGTTCCAATGGCTTCCTTAAAGACGGGGTTAGGGAAATGGGGCATAGATTTTCTGTGCTCGGAAACCTTCCAGGCTCTGGAATAAAGCGCACTTCTGCCATCTTCGAATCTTCCGGAAGTCGACCTGACCTCCACACCGTGTTGTGATGGTCCGTGAGATCAATAATATACTCGTTATCTAAGTTAGCCAGCAGCCTACATGTTATGCCGTCCCTTAATGGAGCCGTCTTGCACCTGATGATGTAAATGGCCGCTTTGACTTCGTGGATGTAAATGTCCTCACCCAGTTCAACATTGGGCGCCCTTGCATATGAATTTAGTGGGGTTTTGGGATAGACCGGGGGGTATTTATCCTTCAGCGACTTTATGATGTGGGCAGAATCTCCTGGGTGAGTGTGAATCCCCTTTCGCATGATGTGATTCGATTCTGTATTGCTTTTGGAAGGGTTGATTAAATACCGGAGCAGTATCCAGGTTTTTTATGTAGTTAGTGTGCCCGCTAGACTGTCACAAAGGGATAACAAACTTTTTTTTGCATAGCTGAGCCTCATAGCGGGCTGCTTCCTCCGTCAGCAGAGCTCTCCTTTTTTTTCGTTTGACGATTGATGCGCTGGCGTTTCTATCGTTGCATTAGGCTCCTTCTGGTTTCCCATAAGTGGAGAAGGTATGGTTCTACAAAAGGGGCCGACGTGGTAAGTTGAATATTGTTTGTAATTTATGTTGAAGTTGAATATTCATGTCTTCAGTGGGAACAATATTTCCCTGTCACTCAATAACAGTAACTGCAAATGCAATTCTGGAACACACATAATCTGGGTTTATCCTGTTTTTGATTGCTGGAAGAAATTATTAGTAGTTGTTTTATTTATTACACAACTTGGAGTTGTTCTGTGCCATGAAAGACAGCAATTGACTGTAAGAGGCTTTTCAGCTGGTCTAAACAAAACTATTTTGGTTTTTCTGGTTTTGATTCATAAGACAATTTGCACCCATCTAAATGCTTAAGTCTGTTACCATTTTATTGTTAGTACTTTTATCTCTTCTTCAGTTTTGCCCATTATAAAACCATTGTATCATCGGTTTGTGAAATATATTTCACGGGTTCTTTGCAATAAGCAAAATCATTTATTTATTAAAAACATAGGCGGTCCCACTATTGCCGCGAACCATACATTGGCTTTGTTTATTTGTGTTTTTGCTATTACCGCCCGGCTGCGCCGGTCTTTGTTATCTCTGCGCCAAGGGAAGCGCGTGGTACATTCTTTCTTTCTGTGCCGCATGTGTTATTTGTTGTGATAGGGAGAGCATTCCGATCTAACGTGAACAGCCCAGAATAATCTTCATGAATCTACTATGTTCTCGATGTGAATCGACGTTTCGAGAACCACGCACGCCCAAAGATAAAAAGCCTGCAGTGCGGACGCCGGGGCATTCGATTCTGCGACGCTCGCCGAAGCACGTACGTCACTTTGTTGACTGCTGCTTCGCCGCCTCTGTATTCTTTTCAGTTGTTAGGGGAGCACAAGTTCGCTCCAATAAACTTGTTTCTTTTCCAAACAACTGCGTCGTACTTGGCTTCGTCACAATATGCTTCCTTCGTGTACACCAGAGCCTTTATGTTGCACCGATGAATGCATGCCATTTACGTTTAGATATTACGTGCTGTGTGTGCACGGAAGGGTTCAAGTAAGTCAGAGGCTAATCCACGCTCACCTAATTTATGTAACGTGTAAAGAAATATTGAATCATCTACGACATCAGGTACCTTCGAAAAATAAATGTAATAGCCCAGCGCTACATATTTTTTTTCTGAAATTATAATAAATCTAGTTGATTTTGCAATAACAGAGGTGTCTTTGTAAACACTGCTTTCGGAGACCGTGTTAAAATTTCATGAATAAGCTATGTCGATCACAAGAGGAAGTACCTTTGTATGCATCATTTTTGTAATACCACAACACAAGGTAGGTAATACAAAAATGCGCTCCAATCCACCCTGTAAATGTGCTTGGAAAGTAGAGATGTGAGGGGCACCCACAACGATGTGAGCGGCACCAACAAATAGGGCGACCAGAGACAAGAGAAAGGCACCTAACCAAAGCCTCTATTACCCCAAAGAGATATTCCGTGCTAAGGTCACATCAATTCATTTTTAATGAACAGTATTTCAGTTGTATTGGGGAAGTATATGAGTGAAAACTATTTTATATATAAAATAAAGGAACTGTACAGCAGCATCTTCGATTGCACTTTTTGGGTAGTTGACGGGAAGAGAAGAATGTGCTCAGGACTAAGGTCGCACACCCTGAATATGTGGCGGAGTGTTTCTCTTCTTAGCAAAATTTAGATTCAGTGTGGTAGCTATTCGGGTGCATTGAGTGTTGGTATGAGCCATAGGGTAAATGTTTCATTGAAAGTTCAGTGTGCGGTGAGAGTAGAGTCTGTCTCTGAAGGCGATAATGCTGAGTGATTTCCCAGATTGTGACAAGCGGGTCACTGTCCTTGTGACTTCTTTGGGGACTTCTTTTTCGGCTTTCGGGACTTCTACTCCATCCTATGTACTCCGCGAAGCGCACGTTATGGCCTACGTCGCGGCTGTTCGTCGACCAAGCTCTGCTCAACCCGTCGTCATGAAGACCAGGGGTAGAGTCGTTCACTGTCGCTCGGCCGACCCCCTGCAGCCCAACACGAGACGCCGAGGAAGGCAAACGTATGGCGCACCCGCGATAATCGTTCGCTGCGCTACCACTGCGGAGAGGCACGCCACATCTATTGTCTCTGCCCCTACAAAAGGCTCGGTTTGCTAGGGTTCTCCGTCCACGCCCCCCACCCCCGACCGAGACAGCGCCCACCAGAGATCGAAGAATCCCTGTCCAACCCCAGCCGTGCACGAGCCCGTTTTAACTGTTCGCCGTCACCCAACACATCTGAGTCGCCGTACCACCGTAGCAATGCTGACTTTGTACGTTGATGGTCCCCCAGCCCACTCGGGGGAACTAAAGGCACCAACTTCTGCAGGTGAAGTTGGCCTATGGCGGATAGACGAAAGCCATCGAAAGCCACAACGCTTCGCAGAAGACAATGATCAACGTCATGCCGTCAGCCCGAAGACCCAATCTAACCCTGACGTGAATCCCGAACACGACGACAGCATCACGGAGTGTCTTGCTGCACCCGACACGATTTATTCAGCTAAGACAACGACAGCGACGCCGCATAGGACCCAACCATCAGCATACACAAGCCGAGATACTACGCCCCCACGCACCCGGAACTCGAGAAAGTCGACTTCTGATGTCCAGTTGTCGACTAACGGCTTTAATGTGGTCGCCCTAATAGACACGGAAGACGACTACTCAGTAATGAGCGGATCATTTGCGTCTTATATTGTCGTTTTGTTTACATTCATTTCCAGTTTGGTAGATGAAAGCCACAAACTTAAACCTGACATGGAGCTACTTGCCTCTGCCAATGAGTCTCGCACGTCGATCGCAGAAAAAATACATTGGTTTCATCCTGATACATTATTAACCTATTCTCACCATTTATGCTTAGGATATGACTGATGTACAAAGGAAGCGGAATAAACCCTGGAACCGATCCCTGACGTACATATATTATACACATAAGGTTCGAATTCCCATCCCTAATTACTGCGTGTCCAGCTGTAGAAGACACGTAGTTTTTTATCAGTGCCAACGTGACTACTCGAATTATATATAAATACAGTTTTATTATAAGAAGGTCATGCTGAAACACAATCAAAAGCTTTCCTGAAATCAAGCAGCAAGCCAAGCGTAGAACCATTTGCCTCAATATTTTATGTATTTGCACCTTTGTTTCGAGGGCGCTGCCTTTTGATTTTTTTTATTGAACCCAAGTTATTCTTTTGCTAAAGCGCAATTTGCTGTTAGATATACTACCAACTTTAAATTAATAATGTGTTTTTGTCATTTCAAAAATACTGACAATACTGAGATTGCTCAGTAATTATTCCTCTACTGGTCCGCGTTTCTGTATAGCTACACCGCCACAAAGTTTTAATTAAATTACAAACCAACGCCAGCGGTGCTATTACGATAATACTAACAAGATTTCCTGGCTTTTCTTACGTCATCTGATCCGGCGGCACAACAATCTTTCAGCACGAAAGTGTATGCAAAATCTCATTCTCATCTGTGGGGAACCGATATAAGAAATTCGGGTTGTTTACATAGATGAGCCCCTAGGAGTTTTGCGTGCCCCGTCGCAGGAAGGAGCACCTATGACGTCGAAATTGTTTTTGAAAATAGTGCGCATTTTAACATTGGGGCACCTATTGTATGTTTAATCTCCGCGTTAGGCTCTTTTAAGATCGGCGTTCAGTTGATTTTTGACGGTTTTAAACAATTTTACAGCACACTCTTTTATGGCGCTTACAAATTTCCAGAGAGAGAGAGAGAGAGAGAGAGAGAGAGAAAATAACTTTATTAAGATTCCTGACGTGACCCCTACCCACCCTCTTCGGATGGATTCTTAGGTCGACGAGGCGGGACGTCTTCCTAGCGGAGAGAGTAACTCCTGGTCTGCTTCGGCCTACTCGGGTTCCATCTTCCTGCCTCCGGCCCGTCCGATCGCTGCCTCTCCACATCCGCTAGAATCTGCTGGACGGCCTTGCGTTACACGTCGTAGTCGTTGGATCTCTTCGCCTCCTCTATGTGGGGCGGGAGAACGTCGGCATTGTGGGCATGGCAAGGAGCGTGGCCCCCTCCTTCCCGCACAGTCTGCACACATCAGTCACGTAAACCTCCATCCACAGGTCCTTGGCTAGCTCTGGGGTAATTACTTAGTTTTTCTGTACTTGGGGGAGCACAACCGCCTCTTCCCTAGTCAGCCCGGGGTGAGGCAGGGCCATCGTTCGCCTTCCTAGTATATACCATGAGATCACCTCTCTGTAACCGGTCATGGTGTCCTTGTCGGGGCGATCCACTCCGTCAGCGACAGCCATTCCCGTGCACGGCCGGGTAATTCTCGCACCACGGCGTTGGCTGTCTCGTTGTGGTTGCCGAGCCCCAGCGAGCTTGGCACCCCTTCGCCCGAATTTTCAGGGAACCACTTAATTACCACACCGTCGTTGTCGCTGTTGGTTTTGGCCTTGCGTAGAATACACGCCGCCGCACCGCTCACCCGGTTCTACGCAAAATTGCACAAAGCCGTTCGCGAATCCCACAGCACCATCTTTGTTGTTGGGCCCGCGATGGCGAGTGCCACCGCCACTTCCTCGGCCGGGTTCAGAGACTAGGTCTTCATTCTCGCCGCAAGCCTGGTCTCGCCGGACTTGGATTCGACCACGCTGACGCTGAAGACACCGTTGATGTTTTTGTAGCTGGCCGCGTACACGAATGCTGCCCCTTCGTCGTTTAAGTGAAGTGCTATCAGTGCTTTAGCATGTGCTTTTCTTTTTTCCTTGTTGTTCGTTGGGTTCATGTTCCGTGGGATCGGGCTTACGACGATGCCTTTGCTCCTCTCCCGCCGTATCTGCTCCCCCGTCTGCAGATCTTCTCTGAGGCTGATGCCTAGTTGTAGTATTTCTCTGCCAGTCTTGGTTCCCGATAATGTTGTGAACTGCGCCGTCTGCTCGGCTTCCACTATATCTTCCAGGCTGTTGTGGAGTCCGAGGGCTTCGAGCTTCTGCGTGCTCGTGTCTCCTAGGAGCCCCAACGCCGCCTTGTATGCCTTGCGCAGCATCGCGTCGACGTTCTTCCGCTCGCACTGCTGCCAATTGTGAAAGGCGGCGACGTATGCGACGTGACTGACCACGAAGGATTGAACCAGTCTTAGGAGTCGTTCCTCCTTCATCCGACCTCTTCTGCTCGACACACTTCTTATCAGTCGCATCCCCGCGCCGGTCTTGGCTTCGAGTTTGGAGACCGTCTCTCGGTTGACCCTGCTGCGTTTGATGGGCATTCCTAGGACTCTGATCCTGCTTGCTTGGGGAATGGTGTGTCCCCCCTGTGTACATACTGCTATATTGTCGCCGTCTCTGGTGGGCTGCTTGTTGAGCCTCGCTCCCTTGGGCGGGATCACTAGGAGCTCCGAATTTGCTTGGGAGCATACCAGTGACGGGCCCCTCAGTTGGTCCTCTACTGCTTCCAGTGCTTCTTACAGTTTAATCTCGATGTGGCCGTCGCTGCCGCCGGTAACCCATAGCGTTACGTCGTCGGCGTAGATTGTATGTCGTACCCCTTCAACGCTCTGCAGTCGGTTGGCGAAACTGACCATTAGTAGGTTAAAGAGTAGCGGTGAGATCACCGCTCCCTCCGGGGTTCCCTCGTTGCCTAGTGTCTTCTCTGGTAGTTTTAGGTCTCCCGCGCAGCTTCGGTTTGTGCGGTCGGTCAGGAAGTCTCTGATGTGTTGTACGATCATTTTCCCAGATTCGGACGCGATACCTTGGCAAGGACCACCGAGTGCCGAACTTTATCGAATGCACTCTGCAGGTCCAAGCCCAGTATTGCTCTGTTGTGGTTGGTGTTTGTGTCGTAGACTACGATCTCTCTCTTGAACTGTAGCACAGCGTCCTTGGTCCCTAGCTTACTCTGAAACCCGATGAGTGAGTCCGGGTATAGTTCTGGTTCTTCGAGGTAGTGTTGCCACCTTTTCATGAGTACGCGTTCGAGCAGTTTGCCTACGCACGAAGTCAGCGATATCGGTCTTAGGTTCTCGACGCTGGGTGGTTTGCCCGGCTTCGGTATTAAAAATTGTTTTGGCTTCCTTCCATCGCCGCAGTAGCTTTTTGGCCCTCCAACGTTTGTTTAGGTATTCCGTCAGTGCCGCGACCATTGCGTCGTTCAGGTTTCGTAGTGCCTTGTTGCTCACTTGGTCGGGTCCCGCCGCCGATCTTCTATTCAGGTCTTGCATGACGTTTCGTACCTCCCATTCTTCTATGTCCCGGTCTATTTCGGCGTTTTTCGTTTCTTGATATTCTCGGTGTTTTTCTTTCGGGGAAGTCGGGAGGTATTTGGCGTAGAGTTTTCTTTTCGCCTTGTCCTCACCGTCCTTCGCGATCGCTTTGTGGGTAATTTTGCCAAGTTTATGCTTCTGTTCGCCCTTGGTTGCGGTTTCGTCTAGGAGGTGCCGGAGCAGTGTCCACGTTCTATCCATGTGCCCTTGTCCGTCCGCCTTCCTGCATGTCTGTTCTCACTGTTGTTCGCCGAGCTTCCTGCTGAGTTTTCTATCTCTCTGTTCATTTCGGGGATCTCTTTTCGTTTTAAGGCTTCCTTTGCTGCGATTAGGTGGGCCAGTCGGCTATCCATCGTGTGTACGTTTCCGTCTGTCTCTATCTCAATCGGTGCTTCCTCGGTTGCTTCCACGATCGCTTTTGCCCACGTGTCTATGTCCTTTAGTTTCTCGTGCATAGTTGGGAGCTGGCAGCGAAACTCTTCCCAGTTTGTGTATTTGTGTTTTTTTTCTCTTGCCGGTTGTCGTTTCCGAGTGGGACCCGTATCTCTATGTTCATGTGGTCGCTGCCGGGATCGGTCTTGGTGTTCTTCCATGTCGCGTTCGCTCTGTCTTCCATCCTTACGACCGTCAGGTCCGGGGTGGTGTCTCTGGCGACCTATGTACCCGTTCTCGTTGTGGTCTCAGGGTTCGTGATCAGTATTAATCCTGCGTCCGTCGCGTCTTGCAATAAGTGTCTTCCTTTTATGCAGAAATGCATTATAGTCGGGGGTTGTCGTGCGTCTCTTGGCCGGCGTCCGCAGCACGTCTGATGATGATTGTGGCATGATGCCTCTAGGGATTGGCCAACCAAACGATCCATCACGAGATAGATTCGCGTTCAACCACCATCGTCATCTTCCCGAAGGGGAACCTACTGAAGAAGAAGAAGAAGAAGACAAAACTGCGAAGAGGAGGTCTGCGTGAGTTTTGGCTACTGTTATCCTCCTCGGCCGGCGCATCTTCCCGATCTGAACCCGGTCGAAGAGCGGCTCATCGCGCCTCCACTCCCCTTCATGAGCATTAGGCAGCTGACTCGAGGCAACGGGCAGTTTGGAATCAAGGGACAGGCGGTGAACGTTCTCATCGACGTATCGAAGGTTGTACGGTGCCTTCCTCGCATGGTACCAGAGGACGTTGCGTTCGACGTTCACATCAAGCGGAGGCTGATGAGTCCGGCAACGTACAAGCGCGGGTTGGGGAAGCGCGGCAACATCCTGGCTTGGCTCAAGCACCTGGAACACACCCCGCTGTATCGTGCCATCAACGTTCGGGTTGATTGGAGTCGGCTCGATCACTTCGATGACGGTGGCGAACGAGAGGAACTGCAGGAAGACGACGTAGATGATGCTGACGGTGAGTTCGAAAGGATTCCCGACGACTTTGACGTGAACGATCCTCTGCAGTTGGCGGTTGCGCTTAACGCGGTCTTGAAGACGCTTCTCCATAACGAAGCGGAAATGGCGGGTGTGGGAAAATACAAAAAATGCATTTCTGCATCCTCACAATCCCCCTCGGGGAGGTGCGGGGGAATTTTTTTCGGTGGTCTTGACGTAGGCCCAGTCGAAGTGTAGTGCAATAAAGTCGCGCCCGATTACTATCGTTCCTTTCTTTATCGTTCTTAGCGCTTTCTGCATGAGCATGCGAAACTTCTGTTTCCTGTTCCTTGGACTGCTGTACAATTTTACGGCAAGTGTTCTTGTTTTCGTCCTCCTCCCAATGATCACCTCCACAGCGCAGATGTCGGTCCAGTTGCCGGTGTACGGCTCGTGCTCGATGAAGACGATGCCCTTGCGGATGAACGTGCACACCCCGGCGATGGGCCTGTGTGATCCCGTCTTGTTTTCGTGCAGTGTATTTGCATCTTTCGCGTGTGCTCTGTACCCTGGTAGTTTTGGTGTTTCCATGCAGTGCGTTTTTTGAAGCATGAAGATGTCTGGTTTTCTCTCTATTTCTTGAAGATGTTGTATTATCGTTGCCCTTTTACTTTAGTAACAATTACAGTTCCATTTCCAGATTAGGAGGTCCCTGTCCGGCTTCTGGTCATTTACTGTCCTTCGGTCTGGCTTGGTCCTTATACTTGGAGTTGGGCCCTTAATTGTTGCAATTTATAGTTGATCTGGGTGTCCACGTTTTACATGAACGCTTGCGTTTTGGATTCTATGCTCTGCATGAGTTTTTGCAATCGGGTTTGCACCTGCCCCATTCCGCTCTGCAGATCCTGCAGCGCTTTCCCCATCTTGCTGAACTTTTCCGTCGTCATTTTTGCTAGCTGTTCGCGCTCCCTGTCCATGCGGTCGAGACGTGCCGTGAGTCTTCTTTTCTCGGTGTTTTCGATGATCCTTTTCTTGTAACTGGGTTCCGTGTGGTGTTCTTCGTAGCTCGCGCAGTTGCTCTTGGTGGCTTCTTCTTCGAGGACGGCTGTTTCCTCCTTCCTTACCGTTGCTGCTATCTCTGGGCCGGCTTCCTCCTCTTTTTGCGTTTGGGTCTGAGCCATCGGTTGGATGTTGGACCTCAGTGCCTCTATTAGCTTGTCAATCTTGTCCTCTATCATTTTGAGCATCCGTTCGCTGCTTTCGCTGATCATGTCGTAGACTTCCTTTCTCGTGGGATTTTCTTCGCTACGTTGTTGCTGTTTGCCCCTAGTTACTTCCTCTGTTTGGCTCCTTTCGCTACGCCCGACCACGCCAGCTTTCCTTCGTGCTGCGGCGGTGGCAGGGGCTCCTGTGGGCAAGTATTTCTTCTGTAGCTGGTATTGCGCCGTCTGCTCTTGCTTTTCTTGTTGCTTGCCTGCAGCTGCGGGAAGACGGACGTCTTTGGTGGCTTTGTCTTCTGCGGCTGTTGTTGTTCTAACCCTGTCCTCCGCTCCCATCGTCGCATGGTAACTACGAAGGGCACCTTAAAGTTGTTTTGCACACCCTGTCTCCCGTCGGGTGTGCTCCCCCGCATAATTTGCATCGGGGCTTACACACTCATTCGTGTTCCCCGTTAGGGCTAGCTATTCCACGCGCAAAACATACCCGGCCTTCGTGGTCGGGCAAACATCACTTCGATGTCCAACATTGCCGCAGTATCGACATACTTTGTGGTGTTTTCTATCAACGCCGTTCTATATTTCCCTTATTTGGCTTCCCTAGGTCCTTCGAAGAGCACGATGACTGCCATAGAGTTTCAGATTCTGCACGCTTCAAGCGCTAGCGGATTGTACTTTGTCACAGTTGCTTCGTTACGTCCCCTGGTGTTTGTGAGTAAAGGCATTGAGATCGTCCAACACAATGCCTCTAATTACTCCTTTTACCGTCCCTTTGGGCGCGTTTCGGTATGCATAGACTTCGTACTCCATGTTTCTGAATTCTATGGTCTTCACTCTGGCGTACACTTCTGCTCTTTCCTCGCTAGGGGTGCTAACTACTAGAATGTTCTGCGCCGTGTTGACGCACACCGTATCTTTCCTTTCGTGTTCCCTCGCCGTACCTGTGGCAGAGGTCGGCGAACTCACTCATGAGTCCACTCAATGAGACTCATTTGGACTCAAACTCACGTTTGAGTTTGAGTGAGCGCGAGGCTAGTGTGGCATGGTGAGTTTGAGCTTGAGTGAGTTTGAGCCCAGTGATCCCGACTGAGTTTGAGTCCGATTGAGTTTGAGTATGCGTGAGACCTACTGAATTCTGAGTCCATTTTGAGTTCTGAGTACATTTTGAGTTCTGAATTCATTTTGAGTTCTGAGCCCATTTTGAGTTCCGAGTTCATTTTGAGTTTTGAGTACATTTTAAGGTTTGAGTCCATTTTGAGTTTGAGTATATTTTGAGTTTTTCAGTTTGAGTACATTTTGAGATCTGAGTGCAATTTGAATTTGATTCCATTTGGAGTTCTGGGTACATTTTGAGTTTGAGTCCATGCCGAGTTCTGAGTAAATTTTGAGTTTGTGTTCATTTTGAGTTCAGAGTACATATTGGGTTTGGGTACATTTTGAGTTTGAGTACATATTGAGTTTTGAGTACATTTTGAGTTATGAGTACATATTAGTTTTGAGTCCATTTTGACTTTGAGTACATATGAGTAGCCTAGCATGTAGCTATGGTTGGCTGTTAAGTTTCATGCGTCACTGCGGGCTCGGAATTCTGGTTACCTGCGGGTACGGCACCAATCACGATCTGCATGATCGGTTGGAAGGGAGGTGGTTTTTGATTTTGTTTATTTTCTTGTGGAATTTTCATGGCCATAAGCACTTGCTGTATACCTAATTTTTGCGGCTGGGCGAGTGAGTGATAAATGACTGATGAGGTCATAAAAAAGGGTTGTCTTTACTTTTCCTCCTGACGGATCCACTAAGAGCGTGGGAAAAGGTGGTGGGAAAGCACACGGCGGCACTCGCGTGCTGGTTGTTCGCCTGCTACTGATAACGGCTTGATATACTAGGCGTCACAAAGGAAGAGGTGAGAGCCGGGGGGAAGTGGGGGTGGGGGCTTTCCTTTTTGCTGTTTCAAATGAATTAGCTGAATTGACTTGGCAGCGCCCCTTAAGACAGTATAATGACCACATTAGATTTTGTGAAAAGTGCATCTGATGAGGCTAAGGCGTGTAAGGTATCAAATGAAATGTCCGGATAAACGGAATCACGCAGGGTAAATAAAAATATGCTTCCTGATAGTAGTCATCAGGCTGTCATATCAGTCATAAATGGGGTTAAAATTCAAAATGACGCTGCGAGAGCATGTGGGGAATCAAATTGAAGGTCTCGATGTGGGGAATCATTTGGGACGAAAATGCGTTCTGGATATATCATGACGTAGTCAAGGTAAGTCATAGATTCGGTTAAAATTCAAGTTCATGACGCTAGGGAGTGTGGCATATCAAATTAAAGGTCTCGATGAGGTTGATCACGTGCTTCCTGATTATTATCATGACATAGTAAAAATGGGTCATAAATTAGGTTAAAATTCACAATGCTGCCACTGGGTGTCCGGGGCATCAAATTGAAAATTCCGATAAGCGAAGTCACGTGGAACGAAAATGTGGTAGGGCTATATCATGAGATAGTCATGGTTAGTCATTGATTGGTTTAACATACAAATCGATTCCTCTAGGATGTGATGGGTATCAAATTAATGGTCTTGATGAGCGGAATCACGTGGGAGAAATACAAAAATGCTTCCTGGTTATAACCATGAGATTTTCATGGTGAGTCTTATATAGGGGTAAACTTCGAAGTGACCCCGCTAGGGCGTGTAAGGTGTCAAATTTACGGTCTTGACGAGGGGAATCACGTGGTACAAATAAAAAGGCTACGTAGTTCGAATCATGAGATAGTCATTTTGCGTCAAAATTTGGATTAAATTCAAGGTGAGGCTGCTGAAGCATGTGGGTCGTCAAATTGAAGGTTCCAGTTAGGGGAATCACGTCGGATGCTTAAATAATGCGTCCTGGTTACAGTCGTGAGGGTCATGGTTAGTTTGACTGGTATGAATTTCATACGACCCTGCTAGGGTCTGCGGGGTATCAAATTAAAGGTCTCGTCGAGGGGGATCATGCGGGACAAATATAAAAATGCTTTCTGGTTATAATTATGAGGATATAGCAAAAAGTACTTAGCAAAAGGTACACACTCGCACTCACACTCTCACTCACACTCTCACTCTCACTCACACTCTCACTTTCACTCACACTCTCACACTCACACTCACCCTCTCACACTCACTCTCACACTCTCACCATCTCCCTCAACTCACACTCAACTCACACTCTCAGTCACACTCACACTCACACTCACACTCTCACTCTCACACTAACACTCACACACACTCACTCTCACTTTTCCTGACACTTACACTCACACTCTCACTCACACTCTCACTCTCACTCTCACTCCCACTCTCACTCTCACTCACACTCTCACACTCACACTCACCCTCTCACACTCACTCTCACACTCTCACCATCTCACTCAACTCACACTCAACTCACACTCTCACTCACACTCACACTCACACTCACTCTCACACTCACAGTCTCACTGTTCCTGACACTTACACTCTCACTCACACTCACACTCACACACTCACTCAACTCACACTTAACTCACACTCTCACTCATGCTCACACTCACGCTCACACTCTCACTCTCATACTCAAACCCACACTCACACACACTCTAACTCTCACTCTTACTCAAAATCACAGTCACACTCTCACTCACACTCTCACTCAACTCACACTCAACTCACACTCGCACTCTCACACTCTCACTCACACTCACACTCACACTCACACACGCGTGCATGCTGTAAGTTAACAGCTGGGTACGGTGGCGGGTATTGCTTACAACGACAGCGTGGTGTTTTTCCGAGCTACGAGAGCTCATCCTACCTAGCAAGTGCTAATAAAAACTAATGCAAGTGCCTCAGCAAACAACGAGGCACTTTTTTGTTTGTCCCGCGTGATTTCCCTCCTCGAAACCCTCAATGTGATATCCCACATTCTCTAGCGCCACACCTTTCTGCATTTTCACCCAATCTGGCACAATCTATGACTACCGTGTTACAGGGTTCGCCATTTTCGATATTTGTGTTATTTCTTTTTTAGATTTTAACATTTATATTTATGAATTCTCTACATTCATGCTTTTATAATGATTACAGGTTGAACTTCTGTGATATCTGCATTTTTGTGTATATGCAGGGCGTTATAAGATCATGGCAGGGATAGAGGGAGGGGTGTACTCGGCAAAGAATGTTACCCAATAAAACAGCAAAGGCATATTCAAGAACGCCTCGCCCTTCAGAGATTGGTGGGGACACTTCACTTTAACACAAGACGTTTTTTCAGGATGCAGAGCAAGAATGCACAGAACCGTAACCCTAAACAGCTTCGACATAAATGAACGGAGCAGTGAGCGCACGTCCCCTCGCCCAATCTTGCTTGTTTTGACCTGGGGACCAAGCAAACCATCGAGCCTGGACCGCCTCTGTCATGAACACCAACACGAAGCCTACATCAAGTGTTTGGTATCCAATATATACGTACAATTGCTTCCAACCAGCGCTACTCTTCATGGGCAGCAGGTATAGCTGTTTTAAATATGCAACGAAAATTGTTTCCGACCTCGCAGGAGCTACGGTGTCGTGTCGTGGCGAATGTAACAGTTTGAGTTCACGAATTTGCACCTGTAATATTTTTACCACGCGTGAATTTGAAAACACTGAATGCTAATGAAATCAGAGTCCATCTGACCCCGAGTAAATTCCTAGCATGAGAGAGTTGTGAGGCCATTGGAGTTCTGAATTCATTTTGAGTTCCGAGCCCATTTTGAGTTCCGAGTTCATTTTGAGTTTTGAGTACATTTTGAGTTTGAGTACATTTTGAGTTTTGAGGACATTTTCAGTTTGAGTACATTTTGAGTTTTGAGTACATTTTGAGTTTTGACTTCACTTTGAGTTTTGAGTACATTTTGAGTTTTGAGTCCATTTTGAGTTTGAGTACATTTTGAGTTTTGAGTTCATTTTGAGTTTTGAGTCCCTATTGAGTTTGAGTACATTCTGAGTTTGAATAAATTTTGAGTTTTGACTACATTTTGAGTTTCAGAACATTTTGAGTTCTTAGTACATTTAGAGTTTTGAGTCCGAGTGAGTTCTGAGTTTTGTACTCAATGTGAGTTTGAGTTTGAGAGAGGGTAGATGTGTTGCTCAGCATTGGCTCTGAGTTTGAGTGAGTGGTGATTCGAAAAACAAAATTGTGAGTCAGTTTGAGTGAGACGCGCTAACTTTGCCGAGGTATGACCTGCGGCCACCATGATTGCGTCCGTGACAACCGAGGTCTTGATCTTGGCCATGTTTATGCCTCCCGTCGCTGTAATTACAATCTTATGGTCTTCCCTGGGTATCGTTGCCGGCATACGGGCAGCTCTCTTAATGTTTTCCGTAACGCGCTTGGTGAAGTTAGTTGAACGCACGTTCTTCCTTCGAAGTTGCCGACGGTAAATGAAGGCATGGTATCGGGTTCCTTGGCTTCGCACAGCTCCATCGCCGCTGACGACGCCTTCTTAGTCGTAAGCGTCATTAGGCCTGGCTCCGGGGAGAGTGCCCCCGGGGGCTGTACTCGTGAGCTAGGCCTATGGCTTAGCTCGCCGTGCACATGTCGAACTTTCAAATTCCAGAAAACGGTGAAAGTTTACGTAGCACTTGGTACATGATAGTATCAGCCGGTTCCCCGTACCGTACCACTCACTTCTGTACCAAATAAACTTTCGTAGCTAGCAATTACGCTTCCTTAATCGCCACAATTGCAGCAGCTGCAACAAGTGACGTCCGCTCCCTCCAGCGATCACAGCGCCACAGAAATGTCCTGAAAAATTTGTGCGAACTTTAGTTTCATGGTTGTGTTATAAGGGTGCAATGGCTTTTATGCCAAAGAGTGCCGAAACAAGGGTGACTAATGTCGCAGGTTAGTTTGGTGCAGCATACTTTCGCCAAAAGAAGGATATGTAAAATTGGTGATGAGGGCCGAGGTTTGTCAGAAAAACTGAATAAAGCTGGTTGAGAGAATAGAAAAACATTTGCGTTTATCGCCAAGCAAAGGTTTTGCCTAGCGCACAAAGGATGAGGTCCCTGAGTGTCACGGAAAAGGAATCGTTGTTTTCCCTGTGTGTGCCCTATTCTTAAACGCCAAAGACCAACTTCTGCAGACTTGTGTAGTTTTTCTGTATCTGTCTACCTATTTGAGATTTAATTGCATGATGTTTGTATTCATTTTGTGTGTCCCAGTGTTTCTGCCAGCATTCCCGGAGTTTTCTGCTAATAAGAGATTTCAGGTCACAGCAAGGCAAGGAGGTAGTAAGACTTTTAGCTCGTCTGGCTCATATGGAGCAGTATTCACGACTGAATAACGTACATATCCGGCAAGTTCCCGTCACAAAATGTGAAAATTGCAAAAACATCCTCGAGCCTATTGCACAGAAGATTGAGTGCCCTGTCACCACAGATGACGTGGAAACTGTTCACGGAGTTCGTACAGATCCACTTTTGATAAAGAAAAATATATCGATGCCCTCTCAAACGTCACTTGGTCTCGTATCTACACCTTCTTAATAATCCTGGTGTTGCTATGGAGTAGTTTATCTCAATTTTTACGAACGTTTTGAACAGCTGCACTACAGTAAAATCTTCCAACAGGAGACACGACGCTCCCCGTAGCACTTGGCTTTCTGAAGTTCTTCTACTTTGCTTGCTCCCCCGCACGGGGCACCTTGAGTAATCTTGGTGGCAATGAGTGGCGACATCGCGTACCCCGAGCCCCCCATACTTAAGCTGTCACCTACTGTGGCAAGAAGTTGAAAGGTGAAGGGTTATAAGTCGTGAACGGTGGCCGTCGGAACCTTGGTCAAGTTCCGGCCGATGGGCTCCCTGGGTGTATACAAGGCTCCGGGACCTCTTTGACTACCAGGGTAAGGAGAAAGAAGAAAGTAGCCCCGTTACCTTGCTTTCCAATGTATCATATGATATTTTGCAAGTCCCCCCCAAACGTGATCGGCCCCCGAAAAGAGGCCACACGGAAGTTTCCTTTCCACCACTACCTCACTTGAGCCATCCGAAACCTAACAACTATCCTCGCTTCATCGTGATGGAATCTGTAGACCAATCAAACTCCCTTGCTTCACAGTCGGTATTTCTCATTTCAAATTTTTATGACGGTATTGTTGGAGGGTCATATAAGGCCAAAAAACATCGAACCGGTGGAATTCTTGTCGAGGTCAGTAGCCAGGATCAGGCCAAAAATCTTCTTGCTCAAACCAGCATCGCCGATATGCCAACCCGAGTCACGCCCCACCGCAGCCTAAACAGCTCCCAGGGCGTGATTTCCGACAATGACCTGCTGAATGAAACTGAAGCCGACTTGCTGGAGGGCCTTCGTGGGCATGGCGTAACAGCGGTCAGGCGAAACACTATACGAAGAGATTATAAACACATACCTACAAAGCACCTCATCCTAACCTTTGACATGTCGAGGCTTCTGGAATACATCAATGCAGGTTTCGTGCGATGCCCAGTCTGGCCTTACATCCTGAACCCGCGGTGCTGTTTCAAGTGCCAACGGTTCGGGCGCGGCACGAACTCCTCTCGCGGCCGACTTACCTGCGCGAAATGCGCCCAGCACGACCACGCGAACAAAAATTGTAACGTGCAACAGTCTCTTTGCATAAACTGCCAGGGTCCACACGCGGCCTACTCCAGGAATTGTGAAAAATTTCAACTTGAAAAGAAAATCATAAACATCAAGGTAACCGAAAAAATCAACTTCTCAGAGGCGCATAAGAGGTTCGCCTCCTTCCCTCTGGGGAGGTACGCCGACGCAGCTCGCCGGGGGGCGGAGCGGCGTCTTGTTTCGGTGGGGACCCAGTACCGAGAGTCGGACTTCGTCCCGCTCGCGCCTCCCCCCCCTGGGTTTCCTCTTGCAGCCCAACCCGCCTCCGCACCGGTCTGTGGTGTCATCCAGGTCCGGTGGGAGTGATGCTGCATCCTCCACTTCCGCTCCACCCTCCCAAACCACACGCGAGGGCACGGAGATGGAGACGGAGGCAGTCGCAGCGACCTCCTCTCTCGCCTCACTGCCTGTGCCCTCTGGGGTACCCCCCACGCCTTCGGCACTGGGAGCGCAGGCAAACAATGCCCGAAAGGGTACCACGTCAAGGGGGCCCAGTCCACTGGGCACCCCTTTGTCATCAAATGACGACATGATCGTCAAGCCCTTCCGGCTTTCATCGAAGCGGAAGGAACGGGCTGCGACGCCCAGGTCAGTAGACAAGGCCAGAAAGCCCCTCCTAAGAGTCCAAGCCCCGAAAGACCCTACATAAATATTCACACTCCATTAGCTCTAACACATCATAAGGGAAGAGAAAACATAGTTCAATGGAACTGCAGAGGCCTTCTCAATAATCTTGACGACGTGCATGAGATTCTGCATGCCAACCAGCCAAGTTTAAGGTGTGTCCAGGAAACACATCTGAATTCTAAACACACAAATTTTTTTAATAGTTACCTGGTATATAGGAAAGACAGGGATGGCTGCACACACTCTTCTGGCGGTGTGGCCATAATCGCCCGCCAATCCTTAGCATGCCACCCTGTCACCTTGAACACCGTCCTTGAGGCTGTAGCTGTCCGCACAATAATTTTTAATAGGTTGATAACGGTATGCTCCATCTACATCTCTCCTGATCTTGCACTTCTGAGCTTGGACTTTGAGGCGTTGGTCGACAAGCTGCCTGAACCACACTTACCAACAGGCGACTTCAATGCACACAATTCTGTTTGAGGCTCTTCTCGCACGGATGTCAGAGGTCGCCTGATAGAAAAGTTTTAACAATCCTCTGGAGCATGCCTTTTCAACAAGAAACAGCCTACATACCATAACATAGGACACAATACATACTCAAACCTTGACTTGGCTTTTGCTTCGGCATTTCTCTCTCCATGTCTTGAGGGGGGTGTTGGCACTGACCCTAATGGCAGTGACCACTTCCCACCTCACTCCCGCGAAACCCAGGTTACGGCTGCCAAAAACGTCCCCCTAAAACAAACGATACACGCTGTCGCCGTCTCAGCTCAAATTCAGTTCTCAACGCAGTTGGAAATCGCTCCCAGGAAAAGAGAAACGTCCCGAGTTGGGACGTCAGCTTAAGCCCATATTTCTTTTTCATCATGAAAGGCCTTCCGAGCGACATTTTCACCGTTGCCTTTCACGGTGAAGTATGCGCCATCACCGGTCGCCGGTTTATGCGTGCATCGTTTGCGGTTCGAAAAAGGGGGCGTGCATGCCGCTACTGATTCATGCCGCTTCATGCCGCTACTGATGAAATGCCGGATGTTGTGGTGGGAGATTTATATGTCAAAATTGCATGGCTCAATGCGGTTAGTCGGCGGTCCTCCTTAATCAATTGGTTCGGGTGTAGGATGATGTGTTACACAGACACCTTACACACAGTAAGATGCATACGAGGCGAAAAGAAAACAGACAACCTCGTGTTTGTTCACGAGGATAGAGCTGCAGGGCTACCAGGTTTTAAATTATTATGGGACGGAATGGTGTCGTTTGTTTGGAGGAAGGACAACAAGAATTGTACCATTGGCCGGCCCGAACACAATCGTGAATGGGCGCACAAACAATAGAATGCTGCTGGAGCCGCCGTTACCGCCGCAAGTTCAGCTCGGTGAGTAGCGGCGAATCCATCCCAGATGAACAGCAACTTGCCCACTCGAAACGCCTGCATAAAGCAATATAACTTCAGAGGTCTTTCATGGAATATTTTCGACGGCGTCTGTCTTTTCTAAGAAGCGCGCTTGACCCGTTGCCGGCTTATGCCTGCGGAGGTTTGTAGTAGAAAATTGGGGCGAGGAAGGTGGCCGTGCACGCGCACCTGCTGGTTGCATGCCCGTACTGGTGGATAGCATGTCCGTTGTGCTGGTGCTAGGTTTAAACGCGGACGTTAAACGGCCCAATGAAAGCTGTCCGGAGTCCTTAGTGGTAGAGCGTATTGGGTTAATGTGTTATGCTATGTTCAGAATACCAACGAAAAAGCCGTATCGTAATCTAAGGACATCAAAAAGTGCATGTCACGCATTTAGGGTGTCTTAGACGCGAAATAACGTAACTCTGTAAATATATTACGACACTTGCGGCAGCAGCCTGAACCCGGCCTTACAGAAACCGTGAAAGGCCTATGACGCAGGCGAGGCAGGCAGTTCTATGTTTATCGTCAAGAACAAAGCTTGGATCCTTTAGTGATTTATTCAGATTACTGGCTAGGAGTACGCTCCATCGCAAATTATGACGAACGTGTTTGGTTCGTACATTTCGTGGGCTGCGTTGAGCTTTGCAGGTCATTCTTGTTTACAGAGTCGTAGGGCCCTATTTTTTAGATGCAGAGCCTCTCTTGCTAGGGCGTATGTCACTCCTGCGTCCCTCGCCGGCAGCGCCTCTCCTCCTCTCTCACTCTCTTTCTCCAGCGATAAGCAGGTGCGCGCTGCACGCGCCCTCTCCCTCTCTCGCTCGCTTCGCCAGCGGAAAAGCAGCTGCGCGCGTCAGGCGCCTTCTCTCCGCCTCCCTCCCTCGCCAGTGAATAAAGCCAGTGCGCGCTGCATGCACATCTCTCGCCCCGTCTCTCCCTCGCCAGCCAATTACGCACGTGGGCGCTGCGCGCGCCCGTTTAGTCTTCTCGGAGAGATTGCCTGAGCCGGTTCTGCTACGACGTTGTATGATCAGTTCGACCGGAACCCACAGTCCCGTAAGCTTACATGTGAAGCACCATGGGGGTGCAAATTACGTTCCCATTCGTGCTGCGATAAATGAAACGACAAAATGGAACCACACGGAATCAATAAATGCTTCGCATCACCTCAGGGTTCCACACGGGAAGATGGTGTACTTTTTGTAAAAGACATCTCGAATACCGATGGAGCTTCCAAGCGACAATAACATAAAAAAAGTGGTTTTGTAGGTGTCTGAAAGAAGTCTGCATGTTGGATGCTAGAGGGTTTATGGTGATTATGTAAGGCTCTGTAAGTGAGGGCCATTGATGCAATAAAGATACAGTGGATGTCTCATCTATTCGGATGTGCCTTTGATGCTTTACGATTGAGGTTGCTTTTACAGCGTAAAGCAAGGCTGCGTACGCAAGCTGATTTTGTAGTGACCACTTATCTGATTCAACATATAAACTTTCTATCGGGCTGACATACTAAAAAGTACACTGAACGAACGTGTGTAATCTTTTTTTTTAACAGCTTACACCAGCAGCCCGTCAACGCAATCGGTCTACAGATTCTGTGTAAAAAAGTTCTCCGTTCTATGCTTTTGTTTCAAGATTTGAATAACAATGGCCTCTTTTATAATTTTGCAGACCTCCTTTTCACCATATTTATTGAATAACTGAAGAATTGCAGCTTGAGTGTCTGCAAGTGCATGGTTTATCATTAAGTATGTGATGGTCTCCAACCCTAGGGCTGTTAAGTCACATATTCAGAGTGCTGCAGAGGACTTATGAATAGTGAATGAGCAGTTCTATCCGATTTTTTCTCATTTCTCCTTTCGCAATTGTTGTTGTACCATTGGTTTTTGTGTCCTAAAAACTCTGCGGTGTAGTGAGCAGGACTGGAAATACCTTCAAAGTGTCGGAGAAGAGCATGAGCTAGATCTTCAAGAGTGTCTCTGGCCGTCCTAACAAGAGGGAAGGAGTTTGTGTTCCGCCGTTGTAATGCCGTAATTTGTTTGAAAACTTTGTGTATATTAACGTATAAGTTAATGGGTGAGATAAATGCTTTCGCGCTCTCACTTTTGGCCGCGGGTCTTATTCGCCTGCCAATTGGTTTTGCACGTTTAAAAGAAATTAGGTTATCAGTCGTATAATGCGTTTAAAGACACCAAAGGCTTTTTTTTTTTGTTCCTTTAGAGCTCCCCTCCACTCCTCGTTCCGCCAACGCCTCAGTTTGTTGTTTATACTAGAAGTCTGAGGGAAAGAAGAATATTCAGCATTAATGACTTGTTTAGTGACGATGCCTGCAGCATGGTCAATGTCAAGGTTTCCTAATAGTGCGTAAGACATTTCGGATAGTTCGTTGAATTTTTTCGATTCGACACACTCCTAACGAAATTTCTGTGCACGTGTTTGGGTTGTGGGGCTGCTTATAGTGCTTAGCGGGACAGGAAAGTGGTCCTACTGTAGGGATTGGAACCTACACTCCATTTTACTAAAGGAAAAAAAGTGGAGGAGGCTATTGTTAGGTTATTCTCAGAGCGTGTGTTGGGTCTTGTACTGTAACCAGTTGGATGTTTTTTGTTAAAAAAGCAGGTACGAGATGACACCAAAAAATTTTCAATGAGTCTCCCCGTGCATCGGCACGTGGAGAGTCCCAGACCTCGTGGTGAGTATTGAAATTACCCATTTGTATGAAAGGATGTGCGAGAAGGTCAACAAGACTTTCAAATTCATTAGCTCGGAGTTGGTAATAAGCGGGTATATAAAAACACATGGTTGTTACTTATCAAGAATAATTTCCCTCATGGCAACCGCTTCAAGGTTAGTTTGCAGTGTCATTTGGTGACAAGTAATCAACTTCTGAACGACTAGGGTCACACCGCCAGACGAGTGAGTGCTGCCATCGTTGTACTGTCTAAAGACTGTATACTGTGTCAGAAAGACTGATTTGCGTTCAGATGCGTTCATAGGAGACAAATTACTTATGGCTTGTTTTCTAACAGTATTTCGTAAATTTCGTCAAGCTTTTCAACAGGCCCCAACAATTTCGCTGTATGGTATTTTCATCATAAAATTCGTTTCAAGAAAGATTGTGCTTGTTTGTTATTTCAGTTTTATTGTTCGTTTTGGACCAGTTACTCGTGTTATTTGCTTTCTACGCTCAACTGAAGGGCGCCGCTGAAGGGTAAAACGGGGTCCGCGGCGCCGCAAATACCGTCTCCAAGATAGCTCAAGGTGCCCCTTGAGAAAATTGGGACGTTTGATTCTTTCGAATTGTTCACGAGCGCTCCAATGCATGGTTGTCTTTTTATGCTTTGAGAGGGGTTTTAAAAGAAAGCGTAAGTCGTATATTGGCAAGAAGATTGATATAAAGTTATTGTACGCGCTATCACCGTGTGTCTAAGCCAACACTTAATTTAAGTATTCATATAGAAGGCTATTCTTGAAACGTTCCGTATTTCTACGGGTTATTCCGGGGTAAATGTATTGTTTAGTGAAGTGGAGAGGTACTTATAATACAAAACCCATTATATAGATGCGTGATGGCTGAGATCACATGGCAATGTTCTTGATAGATATTCACTACAGGACACAATTGTAATGCATTGGCAATTAACAGATTCAAGGTTCTGTTTATACCTATTGCGTAATAGCAGTGTTACAGTAGCCATATGACTGGAACAGTTCTTCAAAAGTAAAATATATTGAATTTTCAACTGCTGCACCAGTGCTTAAGTCATCCATCAGCACGTTTTGTAATTTCTGAAAGATACATTCCTCAAACATTACCTTGAAGGCCTCACACTGGCGGCTTTCATCTTGTTAGAAACTCCTTGCATGACTGACCCAACGTTTCGTAAGCGCCATCACGGATCTATTCCGCCAGTTGATTCATTTTCGCTTAAAATCAATCCAGAGCCCCAAGGAATATTATAATGAAAAATATGTGTGGGACGCCTTGCGGACCTAAAGGATGCGCACCGTGTGTCAGTGCTCATCGACAGTCTCCCTGCTGCAAGGAAAATGGTCCTTGCTGTGCTCGCTCTATCTAATCGGGCAGCATGGCTTTTCGCTGCGCTTAGAGTAGAGGCAGCTATGTACCATCGAAAGTAGCCACGCGTTCCACCATGTCGACACGCGCGTATCAATGCACCGAACAGCAACTCCCATCAGCGTCCGCCTAATACGCTGGTACGAGAACACAAGTACGAATGAAGGCACTGCTTCTTGGAAGGCCTGCCACGACAGATACACTGGTCCATCACGCGCAAGCCTTTCCACCCTCGCTATCAATCTACCCAAACACAAACCTAGGGACCTAGGGTGACTTAAACCTATGTAATTCACGTTGATGCACTTATTAACGGGCAAACTGTGAGCGCTACTGTGGGTAACGGAGCCACAATACCTGTAGCCGAGAAGAAGCGCTGACAAACCTTCGCTGTAAATAAAGAAAGAATAAAGCATCATTGTAGAACAAGCAGCACCATCTATCAAAACTTGAGGTAACGTCAACCTACAGATATTTAATTAATGAAATCACCAAGGAAATTCAAGCGCATGTTCTGCGAAGAATGTAGAGCAATCCTTTGGTTGGCTTGTACAGTGCCTGGCTCTTCAACTTGTTTCTAGACCTCGACACAATGATCCTACGCCAAGCACATGATATCCAACACTCTCAACGCTCACATGTCGGATACGCAGCTGACAAAAACAATGGTGTACAGCAACTTCAAGCTTCTCATTTGAACCACCTATATCAAACTCGGAGGTCGGCATTTAAGGAGCTTCTTCGCAAGTACGAACACACTTTTTCAAAATCGCAAACTAACATTGGATGCATCTCTACTAAATTGCATCGCATTCCTGTCACCAATAACGTGCTCAACATCCGAGCTTCCTATCGATGTCAGAATCTTATAACGTTGAAATGTACCGCCAAGTCAACATCCTTCTCATGCAAGGCGTAATACGGCTGTATACATGCCCGTACGCTGCTCCCGCGCTTATGGCTGAGAAGAAAGGGGGAGGGAGAACACGTGTTTGTATAGACTACTTCATGGTCAACGAGGTGATGGTGCCTGTCTACCAGCTCAGCCCTCGAACCGCGGATGTACTTGACGCTCTTGGGAAATCAAGTTTCCTCTCGATGTTAGACATCACGTCGGGCTACTGGCGCGTCAGGAAGCACCCATAAGACATCCCTAAAACAGCCTTTGTAACAAGTGCCGTTCATTAAGAATGACTTGTCATGCCTTTTCGTCTGCGGCACGCTCCGACCTCTTTCGAGCAGTATGTAAAATCTATCTTGGCAAAACATCGATGTATTAACGCAGGTTACGGACTATTAGTCTGATATAGAGTTGTATTCTAACACGTTTTCTGGCCACTGCAGCATCTCCAAACCATTCTAAACGCTTTTGAAGCGAATGTGTTACGGAGAAGCTGAAAAAAATATCAGTTCGCGCAGACATCCATTGAGTACCAGAGTCACAGGGTATCAATGGGCACTGTCTCCACTGGCTCAAAGGGCACGTGGAGGCAATTCTTCGGTTTTTCACGCCCTCACGCCCAAAAGACGTCATCGTTTTTTGACACCGCCAATGTCTACCGTCGGTAAATCGCCCACTTCAGTGAAATTGTTTACCCACTGACACGCCGCTCTCCAAAAATGGTACTTGGTAATAGGACCCCGACTTCGAGCTGCGTTTAAGAAAGCTTAAAAATTGTGTAACCAAAGAGACGATCCTTGCATTCTACGATGCCTCCAGACCTTGTGTACTCTACTGCGATGCGTCCATCCAAAGTATCGGCCCCGTATTGAAATAGGCTGAAGCAACCAGTGTAAATCATTCACGAAAACTGCTCAAGCACGCTATCAATTACGCCATCACAGAGCTTGAATGGTTGGTAATCATTTACCCCACCGACAAATGGCACTTCGGTTTATATGGGAACCCATTCACCGGGTTCACAGATGATGCTGCGCTAGAGTGGCTTAACACAATGAAGAATGCACGAGGCCGACTGTTTCGAAGGTTCATGAAGCTCTTCAAGGCTGACGTCAATATTAAACAGCAAAGTAGCACTGAAAATATTGAAGCTGATGCACTGTCTCGAAACCTCATATTCTAGCTTGTATCACCTGAGCCACTGCCAGAGCATCCGAATGACAAACTGCCTTGCAAAGTATTCATCCCGAACCGAATTACCATAGTGATGCAACGAAGGATTCGAAAAGTCGACGTTCGTGCTTCTCTGCGATTCGTATTCTTCAGAAGTCTCACGGCGCTTTTAAAAAAATCGAGTCATGAAGATGTTCCGACTTTCATCTCCACAGTAATATTGGTGTGAAATCTTCACGGATGTTTGAAAATGCGTTCGCCACCGTGACACTTGCTGCACTGTAAGAAGACGGAGACCAAGAGTTTTGGTTCCGTTTAATCACTACCACCTGCGGAACAGCCATTTGAACTTCTCGCCATGGACACCTTCAGAGGTTTTGCCAACTACCGTTTTCCAAAAAAATTTGTCCACTTTTTCATTGATCACGGTACCCGTTACGTGTGGGCTTTTACACACCGTGATCAGACTTGCGACGCCTACATATTTTGCCTGAAGAGCGTCTTCATTGCTGGGAATCTTCCGAAGTTCATTTCGAATCGCGGCACAGGATTTATCGCAGGCAGTTTCAGGCATTTTCTCAAGAGCAAGAACATACACGAACTTTTCACAAGTTCCCGAACACTGCAATCTACTGGCCTTTCGAGCTCTTTACTGGGTTCATAGCTACTCGCCTCCGCTGCAAAATCAACGTCGAACCTTGAAAGACGTGGCCAAGCCTCCTTCCTGATGTTGCGGATGAGTACAACAAAACAACCCTACTAGGTCACCCGCTTCACACTATTTTCTCTCATGTATGGGACACAACCATTGCCCTTCCTCCTCTCCAACACTGCCAAAACCTTGCAAGAAGCTCGCGTAAACGCAGTGAGCAATTCTATGGCGTATGACGGAAACATCAGCTCATGTACGACAAGGCGTCTCTGCCGTCACAGCTCCAAGTGATAGACTGTGTGTTATACGAGACATTCTGGCATCCCAACTACGGCACACTTCATGCGGTAATATACCGGATCGACCACAGCGTCACTCCACTCGGTCGTCAGGCTGCCATGGTCAATGTGGGGAGACTAAGAGGATGTTATCCGACTCTTCACCTACGATTCACTCGAGTACATTCCAGAAAGAAATTGCAGAGGGAAGGCGCCAGCATCGAAAGATTCGCCATCAAGAGACTGTGCAGTGCGACAGTGGTGGACGAAAAAGAAGTTCAAATAGAGGCGTCGCAAGGGTTAGTCAAGAAAACCTCGGAAAGCAAACGGGAGGTTGTGGTGCGTCATTGAAAGAGATGAAGAATTTTTTCAGTTGAAAAGAAAGTGGTGAAAAAATGCCCGCCGGATGGGATCCGAACCCACGACCTCCAGAATACCGGTCTGGTGCGATTCGGCTGGTGCGACCGGTATTCTGGAGGTCGTGGGTTCGGATCCCATCCGGCGGGCATTTTTTCACCACTTTCTTTTCAACTGAAAAAATTCTTCATCTCTTTCAATGACGCACCACAACCTCCCCTTTGCTTTCCGAGGTTTTCTTGACTGCCAACCCTTATTTTCTGTCTTATTTCACGGAGCCCCTCATTTCCTATATGTATATATATATATATATATAAATATATATATATATATATATATATATATATATATATATATCAAAAAGTAGGGTCCGACGCAAGTCTCAAAAAATAAAAACAAACATGTTTACTAACGTTTAGACTGGTGGTCCAGTCTTCATCGGAGTAACATTTACAGGACACTGCAGAACGCTTATATAGGTGCGTGCAGAGAGCGGAAGTTGCGCTACAGTGCGCACTCTTTAAAAGAAATCATACATCATCATTTAGCAAACAAGAAAAAACGCAAGACATACACATGAGAAGGAATGCACTGCCCTCCCTTTTTTTTTGGAAGAAAAGGTGCGCTATAATGCGCCCTGTTAAGAAGTAATTATTGCCAGGTGGTACAACACAAAGAGAAAAGAAAAATGCAAAGGGACGTCTAGGAAGGAGGTAAATTGGCGCCTCTCCTCATAGGAATTAACAGAAGAAGCGGGGGGGGGGAGAGAAAGGAATAAAGGCGGCATAACGAGATAAGGAACTGGGGAGCATGCGTCAGCACGCCTTGGCTTTTCGTCTTAGGAATGTGTCACCTGAAGCAAGCGCTATGTGGCTAATCCGGCGCTAAGGGGCTAAGTGCGTGAACCTGGAGGGATGAAGCCGGCGCTGCTATGCCAAAAATAGGGTTAGTCACGCAAGAACCGAAAGAAAGAAAGGCGAGTAATTACTTGGCAAACATGTCAGCGCGCCAACGCCTTCGTTCAACCCAAAGGATGCGGTTTTGAACTTAAATATGAGATATGATTCTCGAACTTCGCATGCGTGGTTGCTGTTGAAATTGGATTCAATTATTGTTACCTTCAAATTATTAAATGAATGACCCGAGATTCCGACATGACGGGACAAAGGAAGGTTAGGAAGAGACTTGGCGTGTGCCCTATGATTGTTGAACCTTAATATGAAAGCGTTCGCCATCTGGCCAATATATTGCAGGTGGCAGGTATTGCACTCGAGCAGGTAAACTGCGTTGGTGCTGTAACAGTTAAAATTTCTCTTCAGTTTTACAGAGAAGTGTGAGGCGGTGCTAGAGGCTGTTTTTCTTTTTGTCTTGTGGGGGCATACTTGACAACGAGGATTGTTGCAGGGCCCACAACCGGTCACTGCTGAACGGCTGAGCCTCAAAGATGTCAGAATGTCGCGCAGGCTTTTGTTTGGCCTGTAGACAACACGTGGTGGTTCGGAAAATATAGATGCTAGTCGAGGGCTTTGACCTAATATGTTTTGATGCTTTCGAAATATGGCAGAAACATTCGGCACAGATGCGG